>NW_022111300.1:16880021-16909019 GCF_000313985.2 Echinops telfairi
ATTTTTTTTTTGTTTCCTTTCCCCACCTCCTCCCCAGTTGATCCACTGGTTTTTCATGGACGTAATATTTCAAGAGAATATTGTCAGATCTTCCTCACAGAGAGCCAGTGGATGGGTTCAAACTCTAATCTGCAGTCAGGAATGAGGCCCCCATCACTCTTTCATTTCCTGTGTACACAAGTTATTTGCATGTTATAAAATAAGGAATGTTTTTGTTCTACTTCCCGTGATATGAGCCACAGTTTTGAGGGAACTGCCTATAGTTGTCCCGGAGTGCAGAGTAGTTTGTATGTTGCTGTTTTAGTACAGTCTCATCACCATGGATACTCTGTTTTCAGTGGCCCTGAATATTTTTGCAGGGAACTCATCAGGTAAAGTGTGTCATTATGTATGTTTTTTTTTTTTTGGGGGGGGGTGTTTCTTTGTTATTTTTTTCTCTCTCTCTCTCTTTTTATTCAATCATTTATTTTTTGGGTCTCTGTTACTGTTCTTTTGCCTACCTGTATTAGACAGGCACAAGAAGCAAGCCCAAGGAGAAGGCAACGTGACTGAAGGTTCCCGAGGACTTGGAGGCAGGAGGAGGCCTGGGGGGAAGGAGCAGTGAACAAGCAATGACATAGACAGGGGAACAACTAGGGAATTGAGAGCAACAGCAAGGAGGACCTAGAGATCCCAGTGTGTTGGAGCAACAGCAATCTAGCTGAGAGGAATTACTAAGAGGCAGAAGAAGGGCGAGTGTGATGATGGGGCAGGAGTAAGGTAAAAAGAAACAGAGGAATGATCTAGGAAGCAAAGATATGGATAGAGGTGTAAACATAAGTGTGCACTTATGTAAATACATTGATTCCTAAAAATAGAGGTATTGGCCTATATACACATTGAGGATGTGGACAGACTTTGGACCTCTGTTCAAGTCCTCCCTCAATGCAACAAAACTTTGTTCTAACAACCTGGCATTCTGTGAGGTTCACCCTCCCAACACAATGACTGAAGACAAAATGGGTGCATAAACAAATGTTATGAAGAAAGCTGATAGTGTCTGGCTATCAAAAGATATAGTGTCTGTGGTCTTAAAGGCTTGAAGTTATCAAACGGCCATCTAGTCAAGAAGCAACAAGCCCACATGGAAGAAACACACCTGCCTGTGCGATCATGGTGTTGACGGAATAAGGTAACAGGCACCAGAAGACCCAAAACAAAATAAAGCAAAAACACATTGTAGAGACTGAAGGGGGTCAAAGCAGAGGCAGATAATAGGACATCCCCACACAGAGGGTCACAAGGAAGGGATGCTTCAACCAGGGCACAGTATAGCGCTGATGAGATACACAATATTCCTCTGGTTCTTTGAGGCTTCCTCATTCCCCACTATCATGACCCCAGTCCTGACTTTCATTTCTGGGTAGACTGAAGCATGTACACTGGTACAGCTAAGAGCTCATGACACACTGAATCCAGGTCAGATAAACCCCTCAGAAGCAGAAATGGAAGTAGCGATCCCAGGAGGGTAGGGGGAAGGTGGAGGAAAGAGGGGAGGAAGGGGAAACTAACTGCAATGATCAAGGCATACCCCCCGCCCCCCCCCCCAGGGTGATGAACAGCAGAAACATGGGTGAAGGAGACAGTGGTTGATGTAAGATATGAAAACAATAATTATTTATAATTTATGAAGGGGTTATCAGGGTGGAGGAGGGAGGCATAAAAGAGGAGTTGATACCAAGGGCTCAAATAGGAAATAATTGTTTAGAAAATGATGACGGAAGCATATCAACATGTGTACAAATATGCTTGATACAATGGAATGTTATAAGAGCTGTAAGAACCCCGAATAAAGTGCTTTCAAATACATGCATACATACAGTACAGAAAACAAATAAGCAAAAAAGAGCAAATAATCTAGAGCAACATCATTGCATATAGTTATTTTTTTAAAGATATTTAATGCCAACCATAAAATTGAATTTTTTTAAAAAATAAAACACACAGAATACTGACTCATAGCAACCCTTTGTTCAACAGAAGCACACGCGGTCTGGTCCTGCAGTAGTCTCACATGGTCTTCATGATTGAGCCCAGCCACTGTGTTAATCCAGTTTGATGTCTCCTTAAAGAGAAAGCATTGTTTATTAACAAATATGGGGGAAATGGTGAATTAAATAATATAGAACTGGGACTATTCAACAGACCTATTGTTAATACTACTCTTCTTGTGAAATGATCTACACAAGCCCTAGCTTTCCTAAGACACCCAAACTCCTGTCTGATCTGAATGAAAAGGACTTTCTATATGCATTGTGATGGTTAGAATTTGTCTACTTAATGATACCTATGTGGAGGTAAGGGTGGAGTCCAACCTACCAATCAAGTTGATGATACTCTTTGGTGGTGGTGGTGGGGTGGGAATTCTTTGATATGAGAGACACTGCGAACTTCTCTCTCTCTAGCAGGACTCTTCCCCTTCCTGTTTGCTTGGATTCTGTTCAGGATAGCTGTTGGGTCCTGAGGTCCCTGCGAGCTGTGACGGCCTGCCATGTTCCTTCAGCCCTCGGATCCACCCAACTCTGTACCCATCAGTCTGAGATCACCCAGCTTCCCGGGCTCCCTTTCGGCTTCTTTGGCTGGCAGTTGAAGGAATTTGGAAAGGGCTCCAGCTAGCAAGTGGACTTGAGGCAGACTGAACTGGTCTGCTTCCTTGATATAAAATTCTTTGTTATATGTCTACAAATGTCACTGCTTTTGTTTTTCTAGAAAACTCAACCTAACACATGCATACCTTAAATGACGGACACATTTTAATAAGTGGACATTTTTGTGTATTTTTTAAAAATATGAACAGAATAATGAGCTGGCCTTAAAATAGTTCACATTTGTTACACAACTCCTAGAAATGCTATTAGAAATCGAAAGAGTGAATAGATTAGATGGTTTATCTGCATACGCATTGGTCTTTCTAGCAGCCTCATAAGTGCCTCTGTTGGTTTCTGAGTCTGCAATGCTTTACAATAGTAGAAAGCCAAGTCTTTCTCCAGAGGACCATCTGCTGGGTTCAAACTGCTGCCCCTCTGTTTAGCAGTCCAATGCATAACCACTACACCAATTGCATCAATGGCAGTGAGTCAGCATTGATCTTACATTCAATGTTTAATTTTAAACGATGTAGTCCATATGAACTTGTTCAATTAATTTATTTTGTAATTATAGTGCTTTATTTAGTTATGGAGATTTTCCTAAGCACATGATTCATGGAAAAGTTATTTCTTAAAAATAAGGCAACACTTTGTACATTGACTCACATTGGGGCCACCAATGAGAAGCATGATGGGCATTGCTGGGGTCAGAAGGGAGCAGTACAGTTGTGTCTAAAAGTTAAGCCCGTGGTGCTGGCTTCCTCTCCTCCCCTACCGTGTAAAGCAGGACTGAGGGGCTGACCAGGGGAAGCGCACCTAGGAATCCCTCAGCAACGTGCATGGCGTTGACCTCAATAGACTGATGAAAGCCCCATGCAGAAAGCTGCTTGCTCAATTCATTTTGAAGGAACAAAAACAGAGAACACTAAATCAAGCTGTCTTTGCTGTTTGTAAGTAACCTGGCTCAGAGACTCCTCTGTAAAGGCTTCAGAAAAAAATTATTTTCTTTCTACTTGCAAGCTCCCAGACACTTTATGTCTACATTTTTATTTATTTACCTTTGATTCTTGATTTACCTTAGAATTATTTACTTATTAACTGAGACACATTTATCACCTACATTTATAAGAAAAGGTGGTTCTTTCTGCATTTTCTGTATCACACATAATTGCTAGCATGTATAGGATGAACAATGAGTAATTGTTAATTATAATTGAACCCTAAATTACAAAAGGCTGTAACCATTGTTCATTTATGTGTTCATATTTAAATGACTATATTTTATTTTACTTATTTTATTTAAATGACTATATTTTATTGTAAACTTGAGCTCAATGGCAAACTTCACAAAATCACTTTAAAACAATTACCACATGACTATAATTACTATGTTTAAGATCAAGAAAAATAGTCAACTATAGGCTGTTAGTATGGTTTAGTTATATAGTGCTTATTGTATAGTGTGTACTCACCATGCTCATTAATATATATGTTAACTGAGGTTGTGAAGTGGTTGTGAAATTGCTGAAGCTATAATGCTAATGATTGCTCAACGTGCTCTGGTATGATTTTATTAAGTTGACACCAGACTCATAAATTTAGGATATGAAATATGATCATGTTTGTTAATCTCAGAAACTAATTATTTAATGTTGTAATAAATTATGTATGCATTATTTCCTTACATAGCATACTTCATCAATTGAAGAAATATGTAACTATCATCTATTTAGTATCCTCTCCAGTATGTACAGAGCATGCAGGAATAAAGAAACTAGATGTGTTCTCTACCTAGATAAAAATAGTGTATGTAGGTAAACAAATATGGAACATATGACACGAGTCATAATGAAGAATTACTAGTGGCTTATGGGTGATAATAAGAACTTATCTGAGACTGAGAAACTCAGGTCTACTCGTCACTGGTAATTAATTCGAGAAGCAGGAAGGCTGAGACTTTCAGGAGAGAAAGCAAGTGAGAACGCAGTTGGAAGGAGGGAGAACGTAAAGGTTTTAAGGTATTGAAAGTCTCCTTTAAAGGTGAAATCCTTCAAAATGAATTAACAAAGCGAAGCTGCAGCTCTGAAACTACGTCGAGTTTTAGATTTCTCCTTTGTGGTGGAAATCAGAACCAGCTCAATGAAGCAAGACAAATAAGAGCCATATTAATTTGAGATGAAATAATAAAACTGTCTGCTCTGCAGGAGACAGGAGTACCTGCCCAGGAGATCACAAACGACAGACACAGCAGCACCCAGAACCAATACATTGGTTTAGCTAAGTAGCAAATTCCAGGTATAACAGGATAGTTCTATATAGAAAATATATATGGGAAGACTATGAAACTATATGAAACAAAATAATTAGAAAAAATATGAATAAAAAGAAAAAAAGTGGATGATTTGCATGAACACATTTCAAGATGTTAGGAAACTTACAGCAATTCTAGTAATATCAAGGTTTTGCTTGATAAACAACCCATGCTTTCTCCCGCTCCATGGGTTTCAAGCCACTTAACCTCACTTCTGGTCCAGGAAAAAGGCTTTGTTATTATATTAAATTAATAAACCTCTCCCTTATCTATGTGTGGTTATTCAGAAGCCAACCCTTTGTCTACGCCGTATGGAAAACTATCATTAGGGCACTGTTTTGTGGGAGGCTGAACAGCAGGGCCAGGACATGTATCTCAGATAATTTCCTAGAATGGCTACTTTGCTCAGTCTCTACGTGTAGGGGACAGCATTTTCTGAAGTAAATGAACAGGGCTTCTATAAAGCACCACCCACCAGAGGCAATTCATGAGAATTTCACTCTTTCTTTTGTGATTGCTGTAAACATCTAGAACCTGAAGTGGAAATCAAGTCCATAGAGAAGTTAGAAGTGAGAGAAAGAAAAGAGTAGTTGTTTTTTACAACCCTAAATCCAGCTTGCCTAAAACCATCTTTTTCCTCAATATTTTAGTTACTCAGAATTTTTCCATGAAGAAGTGGCTTCACACAGAACCTAATATATAAAAATAGTATAATATATATTATTATATATGATAAAAGTTAATTGAACACATCATTTTCTCTGACTTGCATGATGTCCCAGAGGTTGGAGTAAGGCTAAAAGTATACTCAGCCAGTTATGCATTTGGCTACTAACTACAAGGTTAGTGGTTCGAACCCTCTAGCCCATCCATGCCAGAAAGATGAGGCTTTCTGCTCCCAGTATGATTTATCGTCACAGAAATACACAGGGGCAGTACTATTCTCTCATAGACGGTCACGATGAGTCAGTCGACTGCTTCGCAGTAAGCAACTGACTTGTGGACTGCCAAGTCAGCTGTGTGAACCTGGTAGTTGCTCCACCAGAGACAGGTAAGGCTGTCTGCTCCCATAGAGATCTTAAGTCATGCAAATCCAGTTTACTCAGTCATAGAGGGTCACTGTGAATTGGAATCAACTAGATGGCAATGAGCTTATGTATTTAGGTATCAGCAACATTTTGACTAACACAGTAAACATCAAAAGAAGATGTAAGGAATGTAGAGTGTCACCACAGCAAAAATAATTGGTTGATATTCAACAGTATCAGATAGTAGGTAGCACATGATCAAGCACCATATCCAAGCTACACTGAAGTAATTATCAAAAAACATGGCTGTGGCAGTTACATAATCTGGTGTCAGTTTGAGGATTCAGAGTGGAGGGGTGGAGTCTAGCCTGTCAATCAGGTAGTAGCTTGCTGACCTCATTTGGAGGCACTAAGGTGATAAATAGCACACTGGAGGTGGGGCACATGCTCACTCCCTGTAAGACATCCCTGCGGAGAAGACACATGGAGAGACGCTGAAGGGGCCAAACCTCTGAAGCTGGGATGAGCCATGTGGAGACCCCTGAAAGCTCTGCGATGCTTACAACGCCACTACCTACTGGCCTGTGATCTTCCTGCGTTAGGCATCGTTGCATGTGTCTGTGAGTCAGAAGAGGACTTTATAGACTGGTACTGGACATATCGGACTTCTAGACTTGATCTGAACGGGCTGGGATGTTTTCTCAATATTCAATTGCTCTTGTATATAAAGCTCTTTCTTACACACATGAGTGTCTAGGAATTTGTTTTTCTGGTTTACTCAGACTAACACAAATGCTCAACAAATGTATTGAAGACCAATTTAGATACTTCAACTCTTGGCCACAATACTATGACAAATAAATAAACGTGAAGAGAGCTATGTGACAACCATATGGAAAGTATCCAAAAACATCACTGATATCACATTCAAGTTAAATTGTGCTAAATATATTCAAAAACAGGTGCATCCACAGGGAACTGTCAGAAAACCACCCCCAATACAGAGCTGATGCGGCACTGAGGAGATCATTGTTGATGCCAGATGGATGCTGACTGAAGTGAAAGAGTCCTGCAAAGAAGCTTACCTGCGTTTTATTGCTAATGTGGAAAGACGTTACTCTGTTCCACAGAATCACTAATGGATAACAGGGCAACAGTGAGAAGTCCAGCATACCTAGTTTTCCCATGTGGAACCTCTGCACAGGCCGAGAAGCAATCGTTCAGATCTTACAAGGGATACCGCACACTTTGAAATTAGAAAGGATGTGCACCCAGGTGGTATCCTTTTCCCAGACTCAGGTAATCTGTATGCAGAACATATCATCTGAGAATCTGGTTATTGATTTCTGTGATGGGTGGCTGGCACGACGTGGTTTGCTAAATGCTACGAGGACCCGGAACACTTACAAATGAAGATGAAATGCTACAGCCTTCAGGAAGGATTGTCATGCATAAAATAAAAGTATTCAAAACTGGATAAATAAGTAGCATGATTAATAAGAGAAAAGGAGTGCTTAAGACCTTCATTTTACTCGAATCCATAATCAAAGATCTCTTTGAAGTATGAAAAAGGAAATGACAGATGGTGCTTTGAGAACTATAGTATGCCTCATCCCAACCATGGCAATTTCAATTGTCTCGCAAGCATGTAAAAGGGGGACAGCGAATGAGGAAGACCAAGCAAAATTAATGCACTGACTTATGGTGTTGAGGAAGCATATGGCTTATACCATAGACTTACAGAAGAATGAACCAATCCGTCTGGGAAGAATAACTAGAGAGTACCACAGTGGCAAGGATGGTAGAGACTCTGTTAAACATACTTTTCACTCACTTGTTTCTAAGTCAATCCTAACATATAACGACCCCACAGGACAGGTAAAACTACCCCTGTGAATTTCTGAGACTGTAATTGTTCATGGGAGTAGAAAGTCCCTTCTTTCTCGCAGGGTTTCAAACCACTCGTGATTTCAAACTGCCAACCTTGAGATCACAACCAATGCATATACTACCAGGGCCCCCGTCATGTGTGCTATGGAGGGACCCATCATGAGAAAGGAACATTATGCGTGAGAAAGTAAAGAGTTAACAACAAAGAGGAAGATCCTCCAGGTGCCTCCATTGACCATATCTGCACCAATAGGCTCACAGAGCAATCATGTGAGGACAGCACAGGACTGGCCAGTACCGGTCTCTCTCAAATACATAGGGTCCCTATGTATTTTGTATCTTTTAATTAGCTGACTCAATAGCAGCTATTAGTGATAAAAGCCATATTTTGTACAAGCTGTTCTGGTGGCAGAAAGGTTAATGATTTAACAGCAAGCAAAATATTGGCAGTTTGAACTCAGGGGAGACACGTAGCATTCTGTTTTCGTAATGATTGCAGTTGGGGAGACCCTATATGACAGTTGTACTCTATTCTGTAGGGTCACTATGAGTTGGAATGAACTCACAGTTACCTATAGGGTCGCCATAGGTTGGAATTGAATCACAGTAATGAGTTAATATTTTACCCATGTGATTTAGCCAATTAGTTGAAACACATTTCTGCAATTCTTGAGCCTTTGTTCCTCAGAGAAAACCACTCTTATAATTTTTTGTGTACCTTTCCAATCCACATTTTTATACAGTCACCTCATGCTCACAGTGTGGACATTGGTATAAATATAAACACAAATACACAAAACAAATTGAAATGATGTTTTTGTTCTATGTTTGGGTCCATTTAAAACGTTTGGCATATAATTTACTCATTTACAATGCTGTAAAATTTCATCATATGACTACACTCCCATTTAATTATATTTAACAGATATAATTTTGTATCTTTTAATTTTAAAACTTTGTACATCATTAACTGAGTACGTGTCATTTGTAACCAGTTTTTTAAAACACCGAATCTCAGAATTTTCCTTTTTCTTTAAATAGGAATCACATTTTACTTTAGAAATTAATTGTATTGGCTGATACAATTAACTATGATGAACACAATGACATATTATTTCCATTTTATTTTGAAAGGCATATGCACTGCACTTAAGGATCCCTGGCGGTACTGTGTGTTAGGCATTGGGATGCTCACCACAAGGTCAGTGGTTCAAACCTCCAACTGCTCCACAGGAAAAAAATGAAGTTGTCTGATTCCATACAGATCTATAGTCTCAGGAGATCACGGTACGTTCACTATGGGTTGGCTTCAGTGGTGTTTCTAGGATACTTTGCTTATGTTTTGTTCTGTATAGAACACTATTTTATTGGTTATTTTTCTATATTTCCTTAACTAACTCTGCTTCATAAGTTTACATTTGGTACTTCCATAAGTTTAATAAATTAAAATTGTTTTTGAAACATATATATAGTTTTCTGCATACTGAAAAGCAAATATTGAACAAGAGAGCAGTAAGATACATTTGAAAAGAAAAGATATTCCCATAAAGCTAAAGGAACTTTCCTACTCACTATTCAGCACAAGTGAGCCTACCTACATTCGGATGGGGTTTTAAGGGAAAACCATCTCTCTTTTCTACTGACTTTTATACTTGTATGAAAAACAGATTAGTTTAAATAGAAACAAAATAATTTTAAAAGAGTTGCAAATATTGTGTGTGTGTGTGCTGGCTGTATGTGTGATGTCACACACGTGGTCATACAGGGTCAAAGGTAGTATTTTGCATGTTATAAAAGTATTAAGGTTTCGTTCATGGCTGTCATTGTAGAAACATCATGAATAGTCTGCAACAGGAAGTCACATGATCATTCTCCCTACTGTTCTCTGAAGTTCCACTAAAGTATCATTGCCAATGATTAGATTCTGAATCAGTGCAACCCTACATAGGGTTTTCATGACTATAAATCTTTATGGGAGCAATGGATTGGTTCAAACTGCTGGTCTTTGTGAGCAGGTAAGCAGTACACCAATAGTGCTCTTCGGAGGCTCTGGGAGGGTAGGGAAAAATCCTCTGTCTATTGCCTCGTCTTCTTCCCATGTATTCTTCTAATACAAACAGACAGAATCAGATGCAAAAGAGAAGCCAAGAGAACCTGAGTGGGTCTGAAATGGTAACATGCAATCTTTCAGGCTTTGGAAACTGATGGAGTTCCAGGTAAGCTCCCCCTTCCCTTTCTCACTAAGCATTGGTTCAAAATGACAAAGCAATGTATAAAGCCATGTGTAAATCTTATATTCTGGATAGCAAATGTAAAGTGTAAAGGGATTTGTATTGCTTACACAGCTTTGTTGGGTCTCTCATAATGCTTGCAAGATTCTCCAAACTTGCTTTTTCACAATAGGAGAATAGCCACACATTCAAGTATTAAGCAGGTGCCTGCATCCTAAGCACCTTAACTGTACCTGGCATCAATCGCAATGTGCTTTTATGAGGAAAATTGTGCTGTCCATCTAGTCACATGTGCATCCAATGTTTACTACCTAATACAAAAGCTGTGCCATAGAGATAGGTAGTCTCTTTGGCCTTTAAAGGAGAAAATGGGGGCAAGTACTGACAGGACAAAAACAGTGCACTCTGAGATAAGATTGTGTTTCTTTGTCCTTTGGTTTGTTTGTTGGGCATTTCATCAAATACAGAGAAGGGAAGAGGGGTCTACCATGTCCAGGGAAAAGAGCTAAGGTCACAGTTCTGAGAGTAGGGGGCATAAAAAAAAAAGTCCTGGGAAAGCTTTGTCTGAAGAGTTAACACAGAAATCCTAGACAGGCCGTGAGACCAGAAAGACAAGCCCAGCGAGATCTTAATGGGATGACTTCATTGGCTTCCAGTGAGCACTTCTGCTCAACAAGGAAAGGCAGAAAGGGAGATTGTGCAAGTTTGTGAACTGGGTCAGGTTACTTAGCACCTTCTTCTGGGTGCGATTCAAATGAGTGAGAGAAAAACAGTCAGGATTCCTAGGGAAGAAGGACAAGGTGGATCCGTTTGATGGCACCATTAGGGAAGCTTTCTTTGAACGCTCTGCAAAGAAATGTACTTACTTTAAAATTCACAAGGTGAATTATAATTCACTCACTGATTAAACGCGTATTGAGTGCTGAGTACGTGTTTGAGAGACATTAGCTTGAAAAAGCAAAGAAAAGATCTTGACCTTGGGAGCTGATGTTCTAGTCGGAGCTATCCAGCAGTAAAATGCATCGTAGGATGATGTGATAAGACAATTAGAAAACAAAAGCATAATGAATAAGGAAAGTCGATGTTGTGAGACGACACATACTGTGAAATAGTATGTGTTATCATCAAAGCAAGGGAAAAGATTTAATTTGTCAGGATTGTCAGAGTAGATCTCTGTAGTTGGAGAGAAGACTTGAAGAATGGGGTGAATCAGCAAGGGGGGATCTCTTTTTCTAGAGGAGCAGAGATTCCCAGAACAAAGGTGCTTTCGGGGATGAGAGTGGACATATTCGATGGAAAGGAAGAAGGCCGTATTTGACCGACACAAACACTTGCAGGTGCAAACCATAGGAAATGAAATCACAGAGACTAACGCTGTTCGTCAGCATGGACTTGATAACAGTGAGATTTTTGGTATAAGGACCAAAAGATTGCTCAACATGATTTTTGATGAAGGAAATTGACTTCTTTAGTTAAACAAAAATAGAAAATTAGGTGAATTTTAAATGAATGAAATATTGCATGTTACATCCATTTAGAGTGCCATTTGGAGCCTAGTTGACATTCAAAACCAAAGCAAATCCTCTGCCAAAGAGTCCATTTTGACTTCATAGTGATCCTATAGGATAGAGTAGAACCGTCCCTTTAAATCTGTAAATCTTCACCAGAGCAGAAATCCTCATTTTCCTCCTGCAGAGCAGACAGACAGAGTCTAATGGCTGACCTTGGGGTTAGCACTCCAGCACGTATCCCACTACGCCACCAGGGCTCTATTGACACAGGGCACTCAGAAATGTCACTATTAATCTTGTTTATGGTGTGGCAGCATTATTGATCCTGAGTTCTTCTACTTTTCTGTGACTTTTAGCATTTTTAACTAATTATTTAAAAAGTGAACATTTAGACTGTGTAAACAACTATGGATTTATTTTCTGCCATGAATTTTATGCATTAAGCAACCAGCAGGAGTGAACAGTGGAAAGCAGCAATTTCATGATAGTAAATATACCCCTGCTACTGAATTCATGTACACGCACTGCTAATACTTCCATTTCAGCATTACTTGGGCTTTCTCAAGACACCGCTACACACTGACTATTTCCATATTCTAAGCAAACGATTCTCTACCTTCAGTGTAGAAATCTGGCCTATCTTGCTCTTTGTTTTAAACTCATCAATAATAACATTAACCTTGAATTTATAAGCACCAATAAGATGAGAAGATACACGCACCACTAGGAGAAATTAAGGTCAGCATATTCTAGATTCTTAAAAAATATCAAACAAATGAATTGTTTTTGGTAAGTTTTACTAAGAATCTTAATATGATCTAATCTAACAAACTGTTTAGATATGATTTATGCTGACTCAATAGATGAATATATTTATAACTAATACTGGCAATTGGACTGTAAATCTTGAATTAAACCATAAGGATTATGTTGAGCGCCTTAGTCCAGACACATACATTTGCAACACACAATTAAACTAGATACCCTAATTATATAAAGAAAAGTAGACAAATGAAGGTAGAAAAATCTAATGCAGGAAATGTTCCTACTACATTGCAATGAGTGCTTGAAGAATTAAGTTATTTAATGAATTCGGGTGACATAGTTGGTTACCAGTCAGGATACTCACTACAAGATTAGTAGTTCAAAACTCTGAGCCACTCTATGGGAGAAAAATGAGGTTTTCAACGCCTGCACATATTTAAAACCTCAAACACTCACAGGGGGCAATCTAACCTGTTTATCTAATAAACATTTGTACACATATCCTTTATGTTGTCTTTTGTAAAGTGATCCACATATTTTTAATTTTTAATAAAAGTAGCAGATTCTATTTTTTAAACGAGTATGGTTTTCTATTTGTTGTATTGATTATGGCAAGGCAGTTGGCTATGTGGATCCTAACTCGTTGTGCTCATGCAGAACTTTACCAGATCAAGAGATAGTTGTCCAGATGGTACAAAAGGACACCACAGGGTGTAAAATCAGGAAAAGTGAGACAGGGTGGTATTTCTCACCATATTTACTCAGTCTGTATGCTGAGCAGTTAATTGGAGAAGCTCTTGGCTTATAGGAAGATGAAGGATTGGGGCAATTGGGTCACATGCACTTTAGTCCTCAATGTAAAGAGCCTTGCCTTTCAACACCTGAAAGAAGTCTTGTGCAGCAGATTTGTCTATTGTACCTCATCTTTTGATCTCTGGACTGCTGTTTCAATTAGCACTGATTGTCAATCCAGGCAATAATAAAAACTTAAAGGAAAGGTTTAGTTTCTGATCACATTAGAAGGGGAGAAAAAGAACTTATGATTGCATTTTAGAGTCAATAAATTAAAATGCTAATTCAGTCTTTGAAAATAATGATAATGAATTAATACAGTTTTCAAGCGAAACTGTTCCTTAAGAAATAAAGCTACTCCTAAGTTACTATGCGATAGTGAATAAAAAGTTGCTACCTTAAAGTTCATATTTTTTCATCTAAAATAAAATATTTTTCAACATGACAGAAAAAACCTTCATACCCTATGGACAACATGCCTCTGGAATTATCCTACAGTAAGAAGAGAACTGCAACATTCTTCTTGGGATATATGTTGATCTCTGCACAGATATGAATAGTAATGTTTCACAGACATTGTGAAAGTTTTTCAACATTGTCAGACCAAGGGATATGCCAATGTGCACCACCATTATCTTTCAACACTGAATGCCAGGGAAAAATAATGGTGGGTTTCCAGAGAAGTAATAATTTCTAAGGCATAAAGATGAGACATTAAATCATTTGATTTTCTTATCAGTATGTTGCTAAACTAACTGTATGTTCTATACATCTTAGTAATTAATGTATGCCCTGGTGGTATAGTGGTTATGTGTTGGGCTGCAATCCTCATAGTCAGCAGTTCAAAACCACCAGCAGCTCTTCAGGACAAAGATTGGGCTTTCTACTTTTGGAAATAGTCAGATTCTCAGAAAGCCTTAGAGGGTCACTATGAGTCAGTCAGCATTGTCTCAATGGCATTGAGTTTGATTTGGGATATATATATACTTGTACACATTATATTATCATAAGCAAGCATGATCTTTTTTTACAAAATGAGTTTCATAATTCCATATTACACAAACCTATAGTTCTGACAAAAGTTTGACTTGTTTTCTAATATAAGAGAACTCTAAGTTTTAATATAAGTACCGTATTTCATCTTCTCATAAGTATTATTCTATAAGTAACAGACACAATACTCTTTTTGTTTGATCTGCTTTAGGTTTATTTGTACACATAGCACAGGAGGACACCAGGCCACAAAGGTGGCAGCCCAGAGGTCACCCAAGTCCCTCTCATCTTCAGATGTAGAAATCTATTTTGTGGGACTCTGGGCACTTTACGGAGCTTGAACAAGGATCTAGGCACCTTTGGGAGCTTGAATTGGAGTCAAGGCCTTTGCTGGAGCACCAGTCTTGCTTTGTGCATTGTCCTTGGGCCAGCAGTCTCAGACCCTTAGCAATAGGTGCCTGAACCCACTCTCCAAGCTTAGGGTGGGCAATGTAGGCCTGTCAGCTGAGCATGCGGCTGACACCCGTTGAGATCTTAGCCTTTACATCCTTAGATCTCACAAGAGTTTTGATAGCTTCGGCAAGAGCATCCATGGCCTTGGTGTAGTTGGCCTGCATTTTCTTCAGGCCCTTCTTGCTGTGCTTCTTGGCGAAGCACATGTTCTTCAGGAACTTGGGGTCCAACCCCAAATTAAGAGATTCATACCACTATGACTGGGGTTTTTTGATGCCATTTCTGTGCCATTTCTATACGTGATCACAAAATGTGGTTCTTGGATTTGGACTTGGGCCAACATGCTAGATTTATATATAGGAAATATATTCTAGAACATATAGATTTTCTAGTTCCAAACAATTTTACTTTCACCCACGGATATGGTCTTTTTGTTATTACAATTTTAACTATGAATTAGTCCTCCCTATACCAAAGCCCAAATCACTTCCTTTGAGTTGATTCTGACTCATGTTTACCCTATAGGATGGGGTTGAACTAGGCATGTGGGTTTCTTGGGCTGTCCCTCTTTATATGAGTAGAAAGCCTAGGCTCTCCCCCATGGAATGGCTGATGGTTTTGAACTGCTGACCTGAGGTTTAGCAGCCCAATACATAAACACTGTTTTACCAGGGCTCCTCCTCCTGTCCATAGCAATTATTTAAAATGGCCTCATAAATCAGTAGTATGCTTATAGTATATTTCTAACCTGTTCAACAAATGATTGGAGAAGCACACTATGGTGTACTAAACCATACAGACTGCAAATACAGGCAGTATTTAAATTAGTCTTTTAAATTCACCTCTTCATATGCTTATTGACTTGTCTTCCCTAAAGCAGAGGATCATTCAAAGTATTTATTATTCAAACAAGACACAAACTTCTCATTATAATTCTGCCATCTCTCTGATGTTGAAAATAAACCCCTTAATCCATCCGACCACAATCTTCTCATCAAAAAGGGGAGACTGGAGTAAATGATTCCTAGGGTATATTCAAAGGATCCCTGGGGGTGTAGTATCTATGTCAGGGTAGTTTTGGCCAACTAGAAGTAACGTTGCTGGCCCAAATCCATCAGCTGCTCTAAGGGAGAAAGATGAAGCAACTTCTGATTCGCAGCCTCTGAAACCCAAAGGGTCAGTTCTACACTGTCCTACAGGGTCACTATGGCAGTGAGCTTTTTGGTATTCAACATGTAAAGTACAATATGATCAACATGGGAAATTGTAACTACCATACCAAGATATTAATGAATTACCTGGCCTGTGGTAGCTACATAATCTGGTGTCAATTTGGGATTTGAGAGGATTAAGAGTGAAGGGGTGGAGCTAATCTGTCAATCAGGTCATAGCCAATGAGGCCTCTGTGTGGGCATGGCCTTTCCCTGAGAATTCTGGGAACTCTGGTATTTCCTCCTTGGAGGCATGAAGACTCTCTGCTGACTCCCTGGGAGACATTGTAGCTGACAAGACACATGGAACTACACTAGTGCCCTGAGCTGGAGAAGCCACATGGACCTAGCCTGATGCAACCAGACCTCTGAAGTCGGAGAAGCCACGTAGAGACCCCTGCCAGTGCTGAGATGCTTACAACACCACTGTATCCAAAGACTTTCTAACCACTGGCCTGTAATCATCCTGCATTTGGCGTCATTACATGTGTTTTGTGAGTCTGAAGAGGACTTGATATATTGGTACTGGACATCTGGGCTAATATTGGACTTATGGGCTTGGACTGGCCTGGGTTGGGATGCTTTCTTAATGTACAATTACCCTTTTTATGAAACTCTCTCTTATATGCATATGAGCTTCTATGAATTTGTTTCTCTAGTCTGCCAAGACTAACACATGGTCTAATTGTATATTTCATTTTATATTAATGAAACTTAATAATTAACATACTATAAAATTATTTTAATTATGACTTCCTGTTTAAGTAGTTACTTAGGCTTTATGACCTTTAGACATGGATGAGAAGTTCTGTACAAGAATAAATCAATAAAGAAATGATTGGTAAAGATTAGTAACGTGGGTAGATTTGTAAAATCTTATCTATTCTTACTTAGTAATAACTTTTGGAATTATCCTTCATTTTCCTTTACTACTGTTGTCAACATAGGACAAATCTGACTTACTTCATGTCTGTTTCATTAGCATCCTTCGAGGCTCCTGCTTCTTATTCTTTCCACTTCATTAAATTCTACAGATTTTAACAGACTAGATTTCCTAACAGGATTTTCTTCATGACCTTCTGCAAATCAAACTTACACTATAAATTCTGAACACTGATGAAGCTACATTTCTCTTCCCCTGCTGAAATTCATTTTTTCACTAGTCTATTTCATCTACCCTCTGTTAAAGGCAGATGTGTTCTTCCTCAAAAGGCATCCTTTGGCAGAGGCATGCTCAGTACCTTAGAGAGGAATGCCTCCGGTCTCCTTCTCCAGCCAACAAAGAAAAACTGGTAGTAGATGTCTACCTCAATTCTTACTTTTGCATGACCCCCTGTAGAATTCAGTTGGAATTGACTGTTCCAAATACTAATCTCTTCAAATAGGAACCTTGGTGCCTCTGGGGGATAATAAATGGCATACATTTATTAAATTAGCATGGGCTGCTAACCCCAGCCACTCTGTGGGAGAAGCATGAAGCATTTTGTAACAAGTTACACACCCAGAAAACTAAAAGAGAACTGGTATGTGTCAAAAGCAAATAAATTTTGACACATGGCAATGGGTTTGGGTTTGGTTTGGATTTGACTGAACAAAAACCAACAGCATTTCATTTCTGACTCAAAAGAGCTCTATAGGACAGGTTTGAGAATTGCTCCCTTGTCTTCCAAAGCTGTTTCTCCAATGGAGTGGCTGGTGGATGGCTGACCTTTCTGTTAGAATCCCAATGCTTAACACTTTTCATCACCAAGGCTTCTTGGTTTGGGATATCATTGGCAAAATCATAAAAAATTAAATAATTTACCAATTTTCTTTCCTTAATCATTTATTTATACCTTTGTTCCCCTAATTGACATGCCTTACTATAAATATTTTGAGATGAAGTCTTTAATTTTCAAGACCTTGAAGGACAGGGACCATAGGATATTAGCCCAAATCCTATAATGTCATATAGTCCAACTCCTGCATGTTTCCCCAACCCACCCTGTTCCATGTTCCTCCTCATCTTCTGAACATCAGCCTGGCTGATTTAAGGTCATAGCCTTCTATACACTGTTTTACATCTATATTTAGCCTTGGAAATGTGTTGTTACCTCCTCAGGAGCCCTAGTGGCATAGTGTGTTATGTATTGGGCTACTAACTTCAAGGTTATCGGTTGAAAACCTTAAGCTGTCCCTCAGAAGAAGGATGAGGTGCTCTACTCCATTACAGGGTTGCAGTCTTGAAAGCCCACAGTGGCAACTGTGGGTTTATTCTTCTTCTCCCTCAATTCATATGTTTTTCACTCAACAGGATTTTGATGAATAAGTTCTCCATAGCTCATACTGTTGCTAGATAAGAAGCCATTTTACCCTGTCCTGCGAAGTTGCTGTACATTGGAATCTACTAGATGACTTAGTTTTGGTTTGTTTTTTGATATGTTTGACAAATGCTTGCTCCTCTTTTGCTGATTAATTCCCACTCAAACCTTAAAAGTCAAAGCACGATCTTTTAGTAGAAATCTTCCATCATTCAGCATTTCATAGTTTCCCTATCTACACTCTACTAACACCACATGTGTGTCTTTTGGGGGCTCTTAGCAGTCTCAGAATTATACAAATAGGAATATGGCTACTCACTTACATTCCTCTGCTACCGAATTGGAAGATGTTGATGCCTTTTACCTAGGGCAAGGCATCATAGTAAGACTCACAGTAGGACCTTCTTTTTTTAAATCAATATCCCCTAACATCAGTCCAACTCTTGGTACCAATGAGTATGTTGCCATAGTATCCTTTCCTAGAAAAGCCTAAAATCAGAGCATGCATTCATTTCTACTTGGTAGCTTTCCAACGTCCTTGGTCTTTGTTTCTGTTATCTTGTTTCAATGAGAATATCATTGGTTTAAAAAAAAAAAAAAAAGGATTTTTAAAGGAAAATAAGATGGACTAATTCTAAATTATAACTACAAACCCAAAGCATGTTCCACTACATAAATAGTAACTTTGAACCTTGTGTTAGACAGAGTTCTCTAGAGATACAAAACCAGGACACTTATGATTTTATAGATATAGATACAATACAAGAAATAAACAGCTAATTATTCCACAAAGCAGTACAAATGGCTCAGTTCAACTCACTTCCAGGACATTCACTTTGCAACTCATGTCAATGACTAGATCTCTGCTTCGAAGGCACCCTCACAAGACTAGAACAGGGTGAATAACTGAAAGAACGTGTCCGTTGGTTACCACTGATTGCAAAGATGCTCATGTATTCACTTTAAAATAAACTTGTGCAAGCATGAGCTGAAAATCTAGTAGCAATGCTTGTGGCCTCATCCTCATATTATTTACGAACAAGTCACCAGTAGAAAATAACATGCTTGTTCCATTGCTCAGAAAAGCAGCTCTGGTGCCATGGTCGGTAATCCTTGTTCTGCTAGCTGCAAGACCAGAGGCGCAAACCGACCACTTTCTTGCTTCTTAGGAGAGAGATGATGCTATCTGCTTCCATAAAGATTTACAGCCTTGGGAATCCTGCCTAGCGACAATGAGTCAGAATTGACTGGATGACAGTGGATGAGTGTGGTACATTTGACATTCTTCCCCCTTAAAAATGAACATTTAATGAATGCACATCATTGTTGCGCACAGAATAAATATTTTTTACATATGTGTTTCCAAGTTGTTTGTAGTTTGAGAAAAATGATTCCAGAAATATTTCTGCATACATTAACAACATCATAGTGAACAAAACCAGGGTATTTCTTACATGAATGACATAAAACAAAATGAGTTAACTAGAATGGATTTGATGACTAAATAACTTTTCTTTTGTCTTTTATTATGGTTTATTTGGGGGTTATAAAAGAACTTTAGGATTATTATTTCAAAACATTTGAGAGGGCAGGGAAGGAACATTTGAAAAGTGGAGAAAATGATAAATATTAGTTATAAAAATCATCCATAATTGTAACACTGCAATGCCCACCATCATACTTATGTAGTATGTGGGAACATCAAAAAGTTTGTGGGGAAATGGGATTAAAAGATAATGGAACTTTCCATGAATTTCTTGAAGCCCTTTATATGTCAACATATTTTCAACAATATCTAGTATTATACTTAATATATTTAAGTACATTATTTTGTCATTTAAAGTAATTTATTTTAACTGTTATTAAGCATTCTTTAGTAATGTTGTTAAGCTTATAGGACATCATGTCATATGTGTGTAGTCCAGTTTATTTGCCTTTTTTCATAACTTAGCTATGCCCCTTGCTTGTATGTTTTCATTATATTCACTGAGAGTATTTCTGTGGTAAAAACCATTGTCTAGTTTTATGAATTAATTTTCCTCCATACATCTCTAAATCAGAATAATGTGAATGTATTAAAGTGTAAAATGGTGCTATAAGAGAAATATAAATTAAAACAACCACGAGCTACCATCTCATACTGAAACTGACTGCAAAAAAGCAGAAAATAGCAAATGCAGGAGGAATGTGGAAAAATTGGAACCCCCACACACTGCTGGTGAGAGGGCAGAAATGTATAGTTACTATGGAAGGCATAATGGTGTTTCCTTAAACAAATGCAAATAGAAATACTATATGACCCTGGAGCCTCTGCGTATATACCCCAAAGAAATAAAGAGCAAAATACAGATATCTGCATGCCCATGTTTATTGCAGCACTCTCTATAATCACAAAAGTCAGTAAACAATCTAGCCCCATGTCTGTGGAGGACTAGAGAAATCGACTCCTGTACATACATACAATAGAATATTATGTACCTCTAAAAAAGCAGGAGAGAAACTATCAAACACCTCATGACATAGCCGAACTTGGAAGACACATGCTCAGTAAAACTAGTCAATTTCAGAAAAACAGATAGTGCATCACAGGGCTATTATAAAAGAAAAAGTACAATTGTTTTCACAACAAAGGACACAGACTGTGAAGGCTAGGTGGGGCAGAGGTGAAGCAGTGGGGCAGGGAAGAGAGGCAGGGAGGGAAAAAATAGAAGACCACATATCCGGGGTGGGTCCTTCTGAGATCCTGTCAGTGTTCTGAGGATTTGTGCTGCGTGAGTGTGTTGCACGTGCTTCCCTGTGTGTAGTCTATCCACAAAGGAGGACGGGGGCAGGGGGAGGGCAGGAAACACAACAAAGTATCTGATTCAACATTTTTTCATATACATTTCTCTTCTTTTGCTTACCCTTTTTGCTCTTCTTCAACCCATTACCTACTTCCTACTTTGATTCTAAACTTAGGAAAAAAAATCACACGACAACTGGGAAGTGGTCTCTGTGTTTTATGCTGGATGTAATATGTGTTTTTTCAAAATAGCACTAAAATCTTCCCTGTCTTCCTCTTCCTTCCAATAACAGAGACAAACCGTAACTCCAAGTGGTTGCAAATCTGAGTCACTTGAATCCATAGCGTACTGGCTTGGGTAGAACAACTGGTAATAAGAATATTTACTCAGGTATTCTTCCTGTTCCGATCAATGCTTCATTATATGGCTATGAATAATCTACCTCTGTATCAATTAATAACGTGTAGCCTTTTCTATAGAACCATATTTCACAAATTATGCTGTGTTGGAAACACATTATAATTTATGGAGCATTACTTTCCCCTTTTAATTAACTTAAGCATGTTGAATATCAAAATTCTTCACAGCTAAATTGAAAACATCCTCGAAGTTACTTCTCATGTAATCGCTGGTAATGTAAGGTTATTTAACAAGGAGAGGATATTTTAAATTCACCATTACTTCTTGTCAGAATACTAAAATATGGTCGCTCTGTTTTGGCAAGCCTTATTATATCTCTGTTAGAAATATGTGACAGAACAAGTAGCTAATATCTTGATATTAAAATGAATAGTTGAAAGCTAGTTCTGTGGTATTTTGTGTTACCTATCCAGTATAGTGTGATCTTACATAACAAACTATTATTTATGTTTCATAGAATCTTCTATACTAACTTCCATATGAGAATAAGTTACAATAATTATAGTGTAACACCATTTTATGGGGCTTGATTTCTGGTATACTTCATAAGAGATTCTATTGGGAAACAAAATACACAGAGATTATATTGTGCTGAAAATCAATAATAAAAATTACAGCTATGATTCACTTAGTTTTACTATTATATTTACTCATGTTTGAATCTAAACTTAAGAATATTTCCAAAAGGTAGTTTGTAGTGGGGATGAGAAATCACATATTCAGATTAAATAAAAGTCTTCCAGATATGTAAATTCTTAAAACACAATCACTGTCCTCCGTAAGACATCTGTAATAACAAACAACAGCTTATGTGCCCCCAAATAAGGAACAACAATATTTTTTCTACCTTCTTTTGCTCCGTTTATCAAAATTTAAGCTGCAGTAAGTAAACATGAAGAAAATCTTTACAATAATTTATTATGAAGAGAGGCACCACAGCCCGACTCTCTGGGTTGCTTTCGGACACACTGGGCAGTAAGACTTTAGAAGCTGCGATATTAACCAGACAAACCTAGAACTGAAAACCATCTGTCATGTTCTTTATCTACAGACATTGCACACTGGAGTGAGATACATCCTCAAGTCGGTCATTGTGTTCAATGTTTTACACAATAGAAAGACCATTGAAACTTGATGTTATTGAATACATCTATGTGCTAGGGACAGACCACGAAATGTAGCATCGACATCATGACCCATTTCTCTATAAAGTGGAAAAAAGTGAAAAGTGAGTAGTCTGAGGTGAGTTTAGGGTGCTTCTATCACTATACATTCAAATCAAATAAAGTTGTTCTTACTAAAAAAATACTATGAGAACACAATCGTGCTATCACTGCAAGGAATACATAAAATGCAAAAAATATTGATTTCCTTTATAAAATACATTTTAAGGAATGTTAATATAGCAATCATATAATTAAGATAAACGGGTGCTCTTGATTAGTGTAAAACAAGTATTTCACAGATACTTGGATTTTAGCTATATCATGCAATATGAAGAACATTTTGAGGGTAGAGATTAGGATGAGAGTGTTCTTGGTGAGGATGAAGTTTGAAAAATTATAAAACTAGTGGAGTAGACAGACTTTTAAGGAAGAAGCAGAACCTTGCTTTCTGAAAGGGAGCAAGGCTTGAAGCACTTGCCAATGAAGATCAAGGATGGCAACCTTCCACATGGATTGTGATTCAATGTAAAGAAGATGAAACTCTTAACACCTGGACCTTCATGATAAATGGAGAAAATGCTGAAGTCGTTCAGGGTTTTGTCTTGCTTGCATCTACAATCAATGCTCGTGAAAGCAATAGTCAAGAAATCAAAAGATGTACTGCATTAGGTAAATGTGTTGCATACGACCTCTTTATAGCATTAAAAAGCAAGGACGTTACTTTGAGGACTAAGGTGAGCCTGACCCAAGTCTTGGTGTTTTCCATCGCCTCATATGCCTGTGAAGGTTGGACATAAGAACGAGCAAAGAAGAATTGATGCATTTGAATTGTGGATCTGGAGAATGGTAAAAGTACCCTGGACTGCTAAAAGGACAAACCAACCCATCTTGGAAGAAGGATGGCCAACGTGTTTCTTAGAGGCAAGGATGACAAGACTTGTCTTACATCCTTTGGACATATTGTTAGGAGAAACCAGTCCCTGGAGAGGACATCATGCTGAGTAACGTGGAAGGGGACTGACCAAGAGGACGGCCCTCTAGAAGATGGGTAGATTCTACGGGTGCAACAGTGGGCGCGGGCAGTGTGGGGCTGGTGGAGAACCACGCAGTTCCCTCTGTTGTCAGAAAGGATTCGCTGCCACCTAGCACCAACCACCTTAGTCATACTTCGCACGCCTTTGGACCCGGAGGGCCCATCCTCTGGCACGATCTTTGAGAATGTCCAGCTTTCACTCATTAGGCCCTAAGGCCCTAAATTGACAATTTTTCAAGCTTTCCATACCGTTTTCAGCAGCTCCTCCTTCTGTGTCTGTTTTCTCAGTCCGGGAGCTCCATTGAAACCTGTTCACATTGCCTGACCCTGCTGGCATTGGAATTACCAATGACATAGCTTCAAGGATGACAGTAACACCCAAGTCATCGCAGTAGGACAAACAGGTAGACGAGTATTGGGAGTATGTATAATATACTATAATATCTTATTTTCTCCTTTATCTTTCATCTCATTAAAAATGCATGTCTATCCTCACTGCATTTAATTCATAATTGATATTGGGAGTTGGAAAAATATTGCTTTACACATATCAAACTATCGATGGTATATCCAAACCCACAGCCATTAAGTCAATTCTAATGCATAGTGATTCAGCAGGATAGAATTGGGTTTCTGAAACTATAAGTTTTTACAGATGCGGACAGCCTATCTTTCTCCTATGGTTGGTTTGAGCCACTGATCTTCATGTTAGTAGCCCATTGTGTAACCCGTATGCCACTAGCGCTCCTTTTAGGAGTATAGAAAACCAAAAACCCAAAGCCCCCTCCATCTAGGCAAGTCTGATTCAGAGGAATCCTGGGTACACTCTCCAATGCTCTAAATATTTATCAGAGCAAATCATCTCAACTTTCTCTCTTCCAGTGGCTGGTGAGTTTGAACCATCAACTTTGCAGTTATCAATGCAATATAGGAATCATGGATTTGCAAGAGGGACTAAAGGCAGGAGTACTAGTTAAGGAATAAAGACAGTATTTGCGTAGAGCATTGTAGTGTAATGAGGAAAGCTATGAGACACAAGAGAAAAGATACCCAGTCACAAGGCTATGTATGAGTACGTTGATAATATATATCTCTAATGGAATAAGCAAACACATACTGATTTGTTTAGCTGTTGTGTGCTTTTGTGTCTTTTTCTCCAACTGTGCCATTCTTCTTCAATTCTATCTATATACCTGGTACTTGCAATACTTTCAGACTTAAAAAAAAAACCTTTTTTTTAAATGTTGAATTGAAGGAATGAGATAACCATCAAAGGAAACTAACATTTCAAAATAACAAAAATATCTCCTCAGACTATTAACCTAAACTATTTAAAGGTTTGGCATTCACCAAGTCAAAACACTATATATATATATATATATATATATATATTGTGTGTGTTTGCTTTTTTGTTTTGTTGTCAAAAGCAAATCTATTGCCATTGAATTGAGTCTGACTCATGAATCTGATAGTGTTTCTCAGACTATAAATCTTTGTGGTAGCACACAGCCTCGTCTTTCTCCAGTGGATTGACTGATGGTTTTAATCACCAACCTTGGAGTTAGCAGCCCCATGCATAACTACTATACCCCCAGTTATATTTTTTTTTGCTGAAGTACAATACCTTTAATGTCTTAAATATTTAATTGACAAGATCAATGCTGACCTTGGCATTCTATATCTCACCAAAGACTTTAGAGTCAAAAGGAAAATTTGCTCATGTATCCTTTTTTCAAAGACTGCATCATTTTTATTTTTTCCATTAAATTATACAACTTTTTAATGAATATGCTTATAAAATGCATATATTCCTCTAATTATGGTAATGATATATCATGACAATTAAAAAATAGCTGTCATGATGCATAAATAAAATTAATATTGTTCAAATTCTATCAGATATAAGCATTAATTAACACTTTGTATGCATATGTGTGTAAATAATAGATACAAATAGAGATGTCTGCATATTTAGAGTAATTTTGAAAAGAAAGGACCACTCTTGTACATAATTTTATGATCTGTTTAGCGTTACCTCACTGCATTAACATTATATAGTTCACGGAGACTATTATGGCAATCAAATAGAAAATTGCATGTGTAGCATTTATCACAGTGCCTAGCACAGAAGAGGAAATCAACAAATGTTAACTACCTTTGAAACCATCCTGTTTTATAATCCATTTTATGTTCACTTAAAAATATAATGAAGATTTTGCATTTCATTAAATATTATTCTATAATGTTATATTAATAGTTTAGAGTATTCTATTGCATTTCATAATGTTTTTGCTGATTCTTCTTTGTTAGGCATTTAGATAACTTTCTCTCACACTAGTTACACCATGGTTTTCATAAATGTATATATATTTCCTAAAGATAAGCTTTTTAAATATTTTACCTATTTAAGAAATTAAACATGCATAGTGCTAAAACTGCAATTTGTATTACTAGGTTTGTATTGCTACTTCTATTATTACTGTGAATTATTGTTATCAGTGGCAGTGTATTATGTTATTACTATTATTATAAAATAAGATTTTGACCCAATTCCCTATTCTCTTTGTTTTATTGCATGGACAATTACATTCAAACCTATTAGTTATATATTCTACATAAAGTAATTTTCTATTTGGTGTTCCTTTTTATTTGTATTTAAATTAATTGGATTTTAATATAATAACTAAATGTCGGGGGTTTAAGTGGAGAGAAAATGTTTTGAGAATGATGTACAAATGCGCTTTACATGATTGATGTGCGCATGGATTGCGATAACAGTTGTATGAGCCCCTAATAAAATGTTTAAAAAAAAAAAGATTGAAAAAAAAAAACTAAAGTGTTCTTTTTACCTCCCCCCAATTTTTGATAAACCAATAGTTAGTATTTATAGTATGATAATACAAATTTTGTTTATAGCTGAGCATACAATGTATTTATCTATTTCCAAAACATGTCTTAAGATTCTTCGACATGTGTTTTTTCCCACTTGCATCATTTTAGCTTTTTATAGAACCATCAGCAATCTGATCCCACTATTTAACAAAATAGTAACTTTCTCTGAAGTCTTTTGTCTATTCCAGAAATTCTGTTTTGTGTTGTACTTTTAAATATATCACATGGAGTATTTTTACCTTAGCCATTCCACAGTTGTTTTATATGGCTCTCATCTTTTCTGTATTTGGTCTTCTAGTT
Source organism: Echinops telfairi (assembly GCF_000313985.2). Classification (NCBI taxonomy): domain Eukaryota; kingdom Metazoa; phylum Chordata; class Mammalia; order Afrosoricida; family Tenrecidae; genus Echinops; species Echinops telfairi. The sequence goes on from NW_022111300.1 coordinate 16,906,728, forward strand.
CTAAGATCTAACACATTACTTATTCTGTTTTGTTTCGGCCTTTTGGTTCTGGGTCACATTACCTACTGTGTTCCACTATACAAGAATCATTTTTGGAGACATTACATTTCCGAAATTTCTTTCTTCTCTAAGCATACTTGATTAATATTGTGGCTGCACGTATATAGTTAAAGATTTGAATATAAATTCTCCTGAAAATGAAGAAACTCCTCCTGTGTCCACCAGTTCTCATTTAACCTGCTGCGAAGCCCAACAGTTTTGATCCTGCACATAAGTGTATAACAGGTCTTCTACGTTGAAAGCTCTTCAAATTGCTCTTTTATCTCTGATGTTCTAAATTTTATTACAAACTGCATGAGTATTGTTGCTTCTGTTGGGGCTTTTTTCCCCCCTCCTGATTCTATGGTTTTTTAGGTATTCGTTCATTCCACAAAGTCAAATTCTTTAATTTTGAACTTTTGCTAAACAGAATTTGAGATCCTGTTGCCTCCATTCATTGTGATCAATGAATACTATCCCATTGTCCAGGTGTAACAAGTCATGTTGATCCATTCATCAGTTCATGGATATTTGAAATAAACTTGTATATATAGCTTTCATAATGAATGCTCCTATAAATATTCATGTTTACAACTTTTTATATAGACATATATTTTCATTTTTCTCTAGTGTAAATCTTGGACTTAGAATTGCTAAGTCAAATGATACTTTCATGTTTAAATGTTTAAGGAATTACCTGACTGTTTGCTCCTACCTGAAGTCTCATAGTCCTTTTGGATATGTGAATTGAAGTTTTTCATGAAATTTTAAAACTTTTACACCTTTTATCTAAAACCGCTTTTATCTTTCCTTTTCTTCTGACATTCCTATTAATCATATATTGATATACCTAAAGATATTCCACATTTCTCTAAGCCATATCTTTTAAATTATTTTTTACTTTCCTGATATAGCATATGTGTTAGTCTAAATGCATTAGAGAAACAATCCACAGAAACTCATATGTATAAGAGAGAGCTTCATATAAGCATTAAGTGCACATCAAGGAAACATCCCAACCCAGTGCTGCCCAAGCCCACAAGTCCAACATTAACCCATATATCCGACACCAATCCACAAAGTCCTCTTCCATCTCACAAAACACATGCAATGTTGCTGACAGCAGGAGAAAAGCCGAGTCAGTGAACGTGTAAGCATCTCAGCACTGGTGGGGGTCTCCACATGGCTGCTCCAGCACCCAGGGCTGCATCAGGGTAGGTCCATGTGGCTTCTCCTCAGGGATGTCTTGCAGGAAATGAACCTTGCCAGCTGAAGCAGGGAGCTGGCTAAGGCAGCTGCACCCTGGTCCGACCATCAGAAAGCAAGAGATCCAAGACCTAGAAAGGCTCACCGAGACATTTATCTCTCTGCCCTTCAATTAACCCCACATGTGTTTATTGTCCAGGTTGGCACAACAAGCATTAACTATCTCAGCATAGTTTATATAACTCTCTTAAAGTTACCTAACATTTTTTCTATGAATTCAAATCTGTTGCATTTTTACCTCAGTTATTGTACTTTTTGACTTCAGAATTTATGCTCATTTTAAATAACTATCTTTATTTTTGTTCTTTATAAGGCATTATAATAAGATCTTCCTTTTCTTTTATAAAATGTTTTCTTTAGTTCTTTGAGTATATGAATAATAGGTGCTTTAAAGTTTTATCTTTTAAAATAGGTGGATCTCACAGGCAGTTTCCATTATTTCCAGAGTTCATTGGCCCCCTTGTACATGAATAATAATTTCTTGGGTCTTAGCCCATTGCTTGGTATATTTTATATATTTTCACGAAAATGGGGCATTTTAGACAATATATCATAGCATTCTGGACATGGCCTTGGGAGTCTGACTACAAGCCAAAATTCTATGTTTGAAGGATGGACCATAGGCAATCCATGGGCTTTATCTGCCATGCCTCAAAGGAGGAGAGAAGAGAGCTGTCCTTCTTATATCAGCTTTTCCATAGGTTCTCTGTGTTAAAGTTTTTCTGGTGAAAGTTGTAGCCAAGGGCTCAGGGGAGGAAACGAGCCAGTCAGGGTGCGACATAGCAATGATGAAACATACAACATTCCTCTAGTTCCTAAATGCTTCCTACCCCCACTATCATTATCCCAATTCTACCTTACAAATCTGGCTAGACAGGAGGATGTACACTGGTTCAGATAGGAACTGGAAACACAGGGAAGCCAGGGCGCATGATCCTTTCAGGACCAGTGGTGTGAGTGGCAATACTGGGAGGGTGGAGGGAGGGT
>NW_022111300.1:16909731-16937756 GCF_000313985.2 Echinops telfairi
TTTAAAAAAATGAAATGGAATGTAACAAAAATGATGGTAAAAAAATAAAATTAAACTTAAAAAGGAGGAAAATAAAAACAGTTGTCATTGAGTCAATTATAACTGAGGGTGACACCCTGTGTCCCAGAGTAGAACTTTGCAACAAAGGATTCTTAACGGCTGATTTCTTCACAAGTCTGCCACCAAGCCTTTCTCCCACGATTCCTCTGGGGTGATATCAATTCCAATTTTCTGGATAGCAACTCAGTGAGCTAAGCGTTTGCACCCCTCAAGGGCCCACGTATTGCCATAGTAAGTGCAGAAAGACGTTATTGTTAGTTTCAATTTAGTTCACTGTCAGAGCTGACTCCTCAGCATGAAGCAACTCAGGACTCCTTCACTTCTCTAGGGCTTGTTATTGTTATTAACGTGCCTATGTGTTTAGAGACTGTGTGGATTATTTGAGTCTCATCTCTTTCCCCTCAGTGAAATGCCTCGAAAGAGTTGGTTTTTCTTGGGCTGTCTTTTCCCTTACACTTCCTCCCCAGCCCACCTATTCAGCTAGACTAATCAATGAGTCATTGTTCAATGATCCTCAACAGTGATCTCAGACATAAATTACTCCACAACCTGATCCAACGAAATTAACACTCTTTGGCAGATTTTGACGCTCAGGGCAAAGGGTTTATGAGGTTTATCAAGGGTTTATGAGGTAGGGGGAGCGGGGAGGGTGGGGAAAATGAGGAGCTGATGCCAGGGGCTTAGGTGGAGAGCAAAAGTTTTGAGAATGATGAGGGCAATGAATGTACAAATGTGCTTTACACAATCAATGCATGTATGGCTTGTGATAAGAGTTGTATGAATCCCTAATAAAACGATTTAAAAAATAAATTAAATTAAATTAAAGCAAACAAACAAAAAGAGCTCACAACATACAGAATCCAGGTCAGATAAACTCTCAGGAACAGAAATGGGAGTAGCCAGGAAGGGGAGGAATGGGGAACTGATTGCATATAATCAGTGGTTTGTCCTGACACAGGCGTGCTCCTGATTGTGTTCCTCGTTTCTCTCTAATACACTAACTGGTCCTCCAAATTGCTATCCACCAAAATCTCTATTGTCTTTTAGTGTACTCTTCATCCTGAATGCCCCCACTCTGCTACTTCTTCACAACCAGCACTCTCCCTTTAACGCTCTACCTCTTCCTCTGGCAAAAGCTTTCAATCGGTGCTTTAGAACTGGTGGTGGGAAATGCTTCTTACTGAACGATGCCCCTGGCTTAGGAGTTGGACACTGGATGGTTGACCCCTGGTTTTCTGAGTATGCATCCTCTCACCTAGAACTTCTCCTCTATGACTGAGCTGATATGAGGATGATTGGTTCCCCGAGATCTCAAGATACTTCACCAAGGTAGAATCTCCATTTGGAGGTACGATGGAAATCCTGATCTTCTAAACTCTCATCCGCACTTACCTGAAATAGCTTTTCTGACAGGTAGTTGGGGGTGTAATGAGGAATGCTATGTCCCTCAACTTGGAGCTGAGTGCACAGGGAGCCCTGACATATTGGGAACATCTGCTTGGAATGTATTTTCTGCCACATTATACTTCCAGCAGCTGGCAGTGAGAGGGTCATGCAAATTTAATATACATACCTATATGACATACTACAAATTTGTTTCCTCATGCAGCTTTTGATAGGAATACAAGTAGTTATGTAAAAACAGAAAAATATATTTTAATGTATTTCTCACAGTTCTAGAGACTGAAAGTCCAATTAAGGAATCAGACATGCAAAGCCTTCCTGTTCCTCATAATTCTCACTTGACTTCATCTTCCCCTCTTTGTGTACCTCTGTTTATTCTTTTTATAACTTAGAAGTGATGAAGGTTCAAAACTCTCCCTACATTAGTATTTCGCTTTGAATTTAAGAAAAGGAAACCCCTATTTCCAAACAATATTTTATGTTCAATCAACCACAAGGAACAGGAAGATAGTGCATATTTGGGGGTGAGGGGAAGGTGATAATTTAATTTTAAAAGCATCTATAAAATATAAATTTACTACAATAAAATATAAATATTAAGAATTGTAATTTCTACTATTTTTGACTTATTCATTTTTTTCTTCAAACACAAAATTCTCCATACTAAAACAATAAACTCTTTCTAAAAAACAAAATGAAAATACATAAAGGTATATTTTAGTTAAAAAAAATAAACACCACTAAAAATAGCATGCTTATAGTTAGGAATGTCTGAAGATGAATTCTCTCTACAAGACTTTCTTGGAAATATAACCCAAGGCATTCTATTATGTAAGTATAATCATCCACATGAAAGTAAACCAATACTTTGACCATGTTTTTCTCTCCTGCCAAAAATTCTATCAGAAAGAGGAAAAATAAACTAAGTGCTGCCCCAATTATAGCAGAGAGGATATGAATTGCATAAGAAATGAGGTCATCCAATGTCATAATTATAATATCTTACACCTTATCTTAATAATATATACACACTAAATATTCATAGTATTATGTTGATTGCTTAGATGAATGAGTAAATAGCATAATTTTCTGGGGAAAAAAGTAAATCAAATCACAAAGTATGCACTTTCTCCCTAGTATTACTTTTTATCTGTATGGACGGTTATTATCTTCCAAATGATATTCAGAAGAAGGCATGTTTTGCCTGTAGCTCTAAAATGTATAATAGCACTTTGGGGCTATTAAAACTTGAGTTCCAATGAAAGGAACTGAAGGGGAAGCATATAAAATTTCCACTTCATATCCTGTTTAACTTAGCTTATTTTCCCCCAAATGATCTAGCAACTGCCTTGAAGAACTTGCAATTATTTCCTCCTGAGAGTTAAAAGTCCTTACACTTAAAGCACAAAGAAAACTGACTCATGTGACTTCTTACAAAGAAACAGAAGATAAACAAATACTCATAAAAGAAAGGTCTGAAATCTTGAAGTAGCCAAAAAAGTGTGCGTGTATTTATATATATGAATATTTGTTCACTTTATTTCTGATAAAAGGAAGAGTATTTAACACTTATTACCTGCAAGTTTTATATTTAAATTATAAATTCTGTGCATGTATCCCATATTTTCTATTAATTTACTATGATGTATAATGAACTACTGTTGTCACTTGGTTAAAATAATCTCCTAAATCAAACATTCTAATAACCAAAGAGGGGAAAACAAAGTACTTTCAATTAGTAAGAAGTCTTGTGACACAAATAAAATATGCTAATATAACAATCCCGGAGAGCCCATATAAATTGCAAGCTCAGAAAAAAAAAAAGTCTTTTGGCTGAAGTCACATGAGCTAAGATTCGAAAGGTCGGAGAAACCGCTTCTTTTTTGTGGAATTCAAAGGAGAACAGGTAGGTCGAAGGGTTTATATTTGTTGAGAAATCAGAGAATGAATGAGTAGTAGATTTTAAGGGGCAAGTAAAGAAAAACTAAAAATAAATATAATATAGGATCAAAGAGAATAAGCAAAAATATATGGTCAGAGGGAATTGGTGCAGAAGAGAAAGAGGAGTGAGGTAGTTCGTTTATTGTGCCAATCTGACCGATAAACACATGTGGGGTTAATTGAAGGGCAGAGGAATAAATGGCTTGGTGACCCTCGCCTTTCTAGTTCTCTGGTCTCTTGTTTTCTGATGGTCGGACCAGGGTGCAGCTGCCTTAGCCAGTTCCCTGCTTCAGCTTGCAAGGCTGACTTTCTGCAAGACATCCCCAAGGAGAAGCCACATGGACCTACCCTGATGCAGCCCTGGGTGCTGGAGCAGCCATGTGGAGACCCCTGCCAGCGCTGAGATGCTTACACATTCACTGCCTCGGCTTTCCTCCTGCAGTCGGCATCATAGTGTATATTTTGTGAGATGGAGGAGGACTTTGTGGATTGGAGTTGGACATATGGGTTAATGGGTTAATGTTGGACTTGTGGGCTTGGGCAGCACTGGGTTGGGATGTTTTCTTGATCGCACTTAACCTTTATATAAAACTCTCTCTGATACATGAGTTTCTGTGGATTTGTTTCTCTAAAGTACCCAGACTAACACAGGGAGCATAGAGAGTAGGTGACAATATATTTCACTAAGGCGAAACCGCGTCTTATGCAAAATTAGAACGGAAAGTCATAAGCAGTGGTTGCAAACACTCATTACCCTCCTAGTGTTAGCATGAGCTCTGACACAGGCAAATGACTGATGTCAGCACAAGGATGCTTGTCTGTGAACTGACAAGCATAACAACGTCTTGATCACGGGGCGGTTGTGAGGAACAATTGGGAGAAAGGAGCAGACGGGGTGGTGTTTTGTTCTGGTGTACATGTGGTACCTGGCACACAAGGGTTGTTCTGAGGTTTGAAGGGATAATGTAAGAAAAGTTTATAATATTTTCTTGGCTGGTAGTAAAAGTTAAGGGCTGGCTGACTAATGGCCAGTCTGGTGATTCAAAGCCACAAGCTGCTTCTCTGAAGAAAAATAAAGGTTTCTGTCCCTTTACAGCTTCACCTTCACAGAAACTCTAAGGTCACCCTGAGCCAGACTACACCCAATGGGAGGAGGTGAGTTGTAGTCAGTATAGTAGCTACTACATATCACTGATTTACATTAGCTTGATAAGATTTAAAATAGACTATAACAGACATTTCTACTCTTATTTCTGGATTAGAAAAAACATATGACACAGGGCCTAAGAATTCCTTCTTTGAAGTAGATCCATATTTATGTACATTCAATGTATGTATTGCTTTTCTGTTTTACTTTGTTAAAACTGATTACCCTTGAAATTCCTTGTTTTTTGATCACATTGCAACAAGGCTCTATTTGGATTCATCCTAATTTTACTAGATCACAGGTGGGAAGCTGTGAAGAGCGGCAAAATCCCAGGATCCATGTTAGCCTTTCTGTAGGCCCTGGACAACTACACACTTCTTTCAGCTTTACAGTCACAGATTACATATATATATATTTCCCCCTTTTCGGCTTTCCAAACAGCTAGCAGTAGGAATTGCAATCCTTGCTTGTTTTGACCTTAAATCTTTTCTAATTTCTTGATGTCTTTGTACTTAGCAGAGTATGTAGCATTAGGATACCCTCTTAGTAGAGTTCAGATCTCCACAGAATGACTTACTAAGAAGGAGACACACAGAAGCCAGTAAGACATTGATTTGTAGTCTATGTATCCTGGGTCTAATCAGATTTTAGGAATAACAGTTCGTGACCTTTCCTCTGATTAGTAAATTGATGTGAAACGTAATCCCCTTTTCTCTGATCCTATTGCATATGTCTTTGCTTCCTATAGCACAATTTTCAGGAAATATCACATCCTTAATTAGGCTTGAAAATATTTTGATCATTTATTTTTCACTATGAGAGCGGGAAAGAACGTTTGACTATTCTACACATTTCTAAATAATGATTTGCTATTACATTTTCTGTTTCTGCCTTAAGGATACAACTAGAAACCCGGGGAAGATTCTAAAGGGAAGTCATAGGCTTCCTGAAATATTTCAATATGTCATTTTATCATGCGTTTTCCCCCTCCCCCCAAAAATGCTGTGGTGGAAACAACTTCATTTGTCATTTAATATTTCTGTTATTAAAATAAGGTCGACAGAACTCACAGATCTGGATTACTCTTAGTACTTTATATCCTGTTAAATATATGACCTGTTCTACTGTGTATGTCAATATAATGGTTCTTTGTTCCATGTGAATATATGCCCATTAAAACAGAAAACACAAGATAATAACATTTCACCACTGACATTTATAGACTTTATAATTATGAACTAGCATGCTGCAAAAATGGTGCTTCTTATACCACGTGACCTGCCCATTTATAAATATGTAAAATTGTCACTAATTATAGTTGACATTTGAAAAATAACAGGTATTCAGAGAAAGTATTTGTGAAAACACTGCTGAGTTTCCTATGTCCTATATCTCAATGGATTCTCATAAGTTTTCATGGTTTATAGTGAAAAATAAATACTTATTAAAATAAAAAATCATGGCAAAGCAATAAAAATGTGCATTATATCAATTGATAAATTGATATAAACACTTCTATTTTCCCTCCTCTACATTCTTCATCTGGGAGCCTTGGTGGTATAGTAGTTATGGGTTGGACTGTGGACCAGAGGGGCAGGCAGCAGCTGAAAATCACCAAGCATTCCCGGAGAGAAAACAGGGCTTTGTACTCCCATAGAGAGCTGCAGCCTCGGAAACACACAGGGCAGGTCGAGCCTGTCCTCCAGGGAGGGCTGCACGGAGTGGGCAGATACTTATTTTTTCATAAGAGGTTATATGCTGAAAGTACTAACTTTTGAAAACAGGCAATAGAAAATAACGTTATTCAAATTTTAGTAAAATCTTAGTTTTTACAGTTTGGAATAAGATAACCGAATGATACTTTAAAAGTCTAACTCCAACGTAACTTGTAACTTATTGCTTTTTTAGGTATATCACAGATTTTCCATAACATGGAAAGATTTTGAAAAGATTCTATTTAGAATTTTCTTGTTATCACTTGTTGTCAAGCTTAGTCATTTCCCTAAGTTAAAATTAAACCAACAAATCACACTTTTTAGATTTCAGCACCTCCTCAAACAATAAATAAATAGCTAAAATGACTAAAATTCATTTATATATTTAGTGAAGGAAAGCTATTGGTAGAGGACTTAGACAATTAACATGCAAATAAAGAGTAAATATAATAAAATGCTATTTAAATGCCAGTTTTTAAATGATAGGAATATAAACTAATGTAACAAATAAGTTTCATTTCCTTTCTTTTACTCATATTATCTCCTGTAAAGGTATTGTCTCTGTAGTTGCTTCTTAATAGCTTACACAAAAATTCATAATAGCACATTCCAAAATATCTTCTGAACTTATATAATAAATGGTGTAAATCAACTCTTCCATAAAAGGGGGAATATTATCTCATTGGCCAAATCACAATTGTATTTATACTTACTTAGACATAAAAGCTAAGACAGCATCAAACATCAAAAATTTAACAATAGGTTAAATTTTTAGTAACATAATCCTGTTGCTCATAAATATCCCAAATTTGCCAATGTTTCAAAAGAACAAACAAGTCGTCCTGAATGGTGCAGAAGAATCCATTGACACCACCCCTGTTACATAGTGATTTGTCTCTTTTATGGAAAAATGTATGATGTGAGTAGACTTAGACTACTTTACAGAAGGTATGCAAGGGACTATGTGCCACTGGTAAGAACTCTCCTTTCTTTTAGATGATTTATGGAAGTTTCTTAATGGGATGGTTATACTATGCCTGTCATTGTGCCCAACAGAACAAAATATACCTGAGCCTGCCCCATCCTGGTGATGCTCCTTATATTTGAATCTATTGCTCCAGCTAGTGTTCCAGCCCATCTTGTCCATGACCTTCCTTTCATTCTCTGCCCCTCAAGCATAATTTCCTTTTCCAAGGGCTGATCTCTCTTGATAACATATCCAAAGAAGGTGAGGGGAAGGTTCACATTTCTGTTTGTAAGAAGCATTCTGGCTGTACTTCTCCTAGAAAGATTTGTTGGTTCTTTTGGCGGTCCATTGTGTTTTCAGTATTCTTCACCAGCACCGTCATTCAGAGTCAAAGGTTCTTCTTCAGTGTTCCTTATCCATGGTCAACTTTCACATGCATGGAAGGTGGTTGAAAACACCATGCCTTGAAGGATGATTGCAGCCATGATGATTGAACATCAGAGGTGGTCTGGACTGTTAACGTTTACCTGAGAAGCAATTTACATACGTCATATATATATGATATATATCACAAATCTGAGACAGGACCACCTTCCTATTAGAACCTAAAGAAGGTCCTTCAAATCCTGGATCATCATTTCTGTTACATTCTCTAGTTCAACAAATTGCAATTTGTACAGTACTTTCCAAACCAAGCTAAAATCAGTTTGATTTTTATTCTTAGTGACTCTTGTTTGGGGTGAAAAAGAGATCTCACACAGCAAATTTAATTTAAGGAGAAACATGTATTAAACCTGAAGCAGAAAAGCACAAGATAAAAATGCATCATCAGGCCGTATGAGCAAGATATCACAATGGTGTTCAAAGGTTTGCAGAGAATGGGAGGCTTAGGTAGGCCCTGGGACAAGAAAGGAAGCTGTCAGAGAGATATGACTGGTATTGGGTCGTTAGGAGCGACGTGTGCAATGAAGGGAAGTAAAGAAGACAGAAAGAGAGGCACAGGAGTTTCGTCTCCAATGTCAGAAGACGAGAGCGAGTGTATTTAACAATGAGTTTATATAGCAGAGAGGCCTGCATGCCTCCAGCAGTGCATACACAGTAGAGTCGGCAAAGTGTGAATCCTGGATATCCTGAGCTTTTTAGGAGACGCTTCCTGATATGCGTTGGGCATTGAAGAGACAAAGGGCATAGTCGACTCCTTGGACAGACAGAAGGAATCTGACTGCTCTTTTTTTCCCAATCATTTTATTGGGGCTCATACAACTCTTACCACAATCCACACACACATCAATTGTGTAAAGCACACTTATACATTCATTGCCCTCATCATTCTCAAAACTCTCTCTTTCCGCTCGGGTTCCTGGAATCAGCTCCTCATTTTCCTTCTCTGCCCACCCCTTCACCCCTTTCTCCTTGTTCCTCCCTACATCATGAACACTTGATAATTTATAAATTATTATTTTATCATATCTTACACTGCCCAGCATCTCCCTTCACCCACTGTTCTTGACTATAGTCATCCTTTATCAAGAAGCCAGACACCTGTTGGAGCTAGCAATTAGCATTTTAATGCAGGGCAATTGTGGAGAAATCTGTCTGTCTGGAGACTGTGTTTCCAGCTTCATCTAGTCTCTCAGAATGACGGGGATTTTCCTCTAACACTAGTGCTGCTCTTCCAAGCCCCAAGACCACGAGTGTAGAGATTAGGCTATTTAGGCTTTCATCCCGGTTTTCAGCCTCTAACACACGAAGTCTTTTTCCATGATTGGTCTCTCATTATAAGATGCACAAAGATGTGAGAAAAAAAGACCTTTTCATATTCTTGACCACCACCATAGTTCAAATGCATTAATTCTGCTGAAGTCTTCCATATTTGTTGTCTCACATGCACAGGCCACTCCACTGTGCCTGGTGTATACTGGCACATGAGGTGACTGTAAATACCAAGCTAGGGCCAAGAACACTTTAGGCCTCAACGTGCTACCCTTGCTCTGTAACACTTGAAACAGCAGATTGGCCCAATACAGTACACTCATTCAGGAGTAGACTGTGCACTTCTGAGGATTTAGCTATTGAAAATCTTATGAATTGTCAGCCATAATGTAGCCTGGTAATTAAAACCCCCAGAAAATAATCCTACAAAATAAAAATCCTATATTTATATTCATGTTTTAATTGTGACCCAATTCTCTCCTACTATTATTCCACATTTTGCAATAATGTATTAGTGAATAGCCAATCAGACTTTTTCTCAACTTTACTTCATTTTGTAAGATTATGTTAACTGCTCTCTGATTGTGATTCAGAAAGACTGAATTCTGCGAGTCTCTTGTGCATACTGGGAAATCTTTCATTAGAATGACTATATTCATCTTGGTTTAATAAAAAAAATCTCTTTTGATTGAAGATAAGTCTGATATCTTTTTCCCCTACCATATCAGTCTTCCTTTTCCATTGCCCATATTTTATATGCATTTGAAGAGATTGAAAATAGTGGCTGCATCTCAATCATCTTTGCTTTCAAAAGTTTGAAGAGGTCTTTTGCAGCACTTTTTCCCAATACATCATTTGTTTTTTTGATGGCTGATTCCATAGGTGTTGATTATTTATCCACATAAAATAAAATCTTTGACAACTTGAATTTATTCACCATTTATTATGACATCTAGGGTCCCAGGGTAATGATTTTTGTTTTCTTAAAGTTTAAGTCTAATCCACATTAAAAAGTTATCATTTCTTACCCGAATCAATAAATGTTTCAAGTAGTCTCTTTGTCAAGTAATGGGGTGTTATTTGTATACTTCAGGTTCTAAGGAATGTTTTTTCCATCTTGAATATGTATAGTAGCTTAATCCACAATTGCTCCAAATTGGAAACACCTCAGCCTTATATTCTTCAACAGGAAAAAGAATAAACAAACTATGGTACGTCAATAAAAACATGAGTGATTTTCAAATGCAGTTTGTTAAGTTAAAGCAGGGCTTTGGAAGGGGGGAAAAAGATGTTAGAAGTCTTTGTGACATATGGAAAAGGAGTAAGATAGTAATAAGCATTGGCCTTGTAAATGTAATTACTGTCTTTTAAGAATAACTAAACTTTTAAATAATAACTACCAAAATAACAGAGCTTATGCATAATTTCAAACTATTACACCAAAAAATGGAAAGAAGGGAAAGTTCTAAAAGAAGGCAAGAAATAACAAGTGGAGGTATCAAGCATCAAAGACCCAGAATAAAATCTATCAATGTGAATGAGGGGGAGTGCAGAGTGGAGACCCAAAGCCCATTTGCAGACAATTGGACATCCCTTCACAGAAGGGTCACAGGGAAGAGATGAGACATCCAGGGTGCAGTATAGCACAGACAACACATACAATTTCCTCTAGTTCTCCCCCCACTCAACACTATCATGACCCCAATTCTACCATACAAATTCGGCTAGACCATAGCATTTACACTGGTACAGATAAGAGTTGGGTACATAGGGAATCCAGGACTGATAAATCCCTAAGGACCAATAATGAGAGTAGTGAATCCAGGATGGTTGGGAGAGAAAAGGGGAACTGATTTCAGTGATTGACATATAACACCCCCCCCCCTCTCCCAGGAGGATGAAAAACAAAAAAAAAAGGGAGACAGTGGTCAGTATAATAGATGAAAAAAATGATAAATTATCAATGGTTCATAAGGGAGGTAGGAGCAGGAGGGAGGAAAATGAACTGATACCAAGGACTCAAGTAGAAAGAAAATGTTTTGAAAATGATGATGCCAGCATATGCACAAATGTGCTTGACACAATGGATGGATGGATGGATTGTGATAAGAGCTGTAAGAGCCCTCAAATGATTTTTAAAAAAGAAAGAAGTGGAAAGAAAATGGACATTATCTCAATTACTTAAGAAAAACTACTTGGTAAGGCTCAATATTCATATTTGTGTGTTTTGACAAACAAGAACTGGAAAAATTTTTGAAATATGAAATAAGCTTGTAGATAATGACATTCTATCCATTCTTGTTTTATAGCCTGATAATGATACTATTCATGTAAGATGGAGCAAGTTTGGCAAAAGTAGACAGAAATTCCCTATATTTTCTGTAAATTTTAAATTGAGTCAAAAGAAAGAACTTGAAAACAATAAATTAAATGAATCTTACTTATTTGGTAAAGACTTTCTCAAAAACAGATCCAAATATTTTATTGAAACAAAGCTTAGTCAGATTGTCCTTTACATGATATGGAAACCATTTTCTGTGTACGGTCTCACTTGGCCCTGGTGGCCATGAGCTTCGTTATAGATTACAGTCTTAGAAACCCGATGAAGCAATTCCCTGCCCTACTGAGTCAACAGGAGTCAGAAGTGACTCCATGGCATCAGATTGCTATGGTTGTTGTCATTTATTGACTGTAAATTTACTGTAAATAAATTTATTTACTAAGTCTAATAAAGGAAGCACAAATAGTGAAGGCAAAAGAGATGACTGGAACCTACTAAATAGAAAAAGAAACCCATGCACATCATAAGATTTAATTGAAAGTAAAACAAGAGCCCATGAATTGGGAAGAAAAATATTTAGCAAGGACTCAACAAACAAGGGACTAATTACAAAATCTATATAATTATGCAACACTTCAATAAGCAAGAAAAAAATCAAATAATTCTATGTTTTTTTTGGTTCTTTTTAGTTGTTCTGTCCTTCATCTAATGTGGTGTGTTAAAGTCTCCTACTATTATTGTGGAGTTCTATGTTTCCCTTTTAAATTCTGTTAATGTTTGCTTGCTGTATTTTGTATGCTTGCTTAATTGAGTGCGCAGATATTTATTGTGGTTAATCTGCTTGTTGAATTGACATTTTAATCATGATAGAATGCCCTTCCTTCTTTACTCCCTATGCAGGTTTTGGCCTTGCTGTCTGTCTAATTAGAGATTCATATTGCATCCGGCTCTTTGTGGTTGCAGTGATCTACTGCATAGGACAGAGTAGACGGTCCCGGTGGGTTTCCAAGTTCAACAATCTAACGGGAGCAGAGAGCCTCATCTTCCTCAAATGGGCTCCTGGTTTCGAACTGCCAACCTGTAGTTAGCAATTGTAACTCACTAGGCCACCAGGTCTGAATTTATTGTTATAATAATTTTGGCTTTTTTAAATTGTGGCTTTGACTGTGGGGAGAGGGTGGCTCATCTATTTTTCTATGATGAATTCATTTCGCTATCATATTTTCCTGTTATTTTCTTCAGTGTTGATTTTGCGATTACAAAGTCTTTATAATGTATTTATTTCTTACTTTGTTTAGAAGTTCATTAATATTGGCAAAATACTATTTTAATGCATAAACAGTGTTGAAATCAAATATAGTAAAGATAAAATTCTATAGCAGAATTAGAATGAAGATATGAGTTTAAAGAGAAAATGATGTAAAGATTCTATCAGAGTTTAGATATTTGTCTTCAATGAATAGTGCTGGTTATCATCTTGCTTTAATATTTAAATTTCACCTGGCACATTTAAATGTATGTTGACACAATCTCATTTTTAAATTTCTGTATTTATAACATACTGTGGATATCATTTGCAATTATTTCAACCACATATTGGGACTTTTAGAAATCAATTCATAAACATGAGGGAGTGGATCGTTTTTCAATATTATTGAGAGACCATGAAAATTAAGTTTACGACAACTCTTCAATTTACCTGTTAAAAAGTAAAGATTTAGAAGCTGCTGCTTGTAAAATATGGCCTGATGGACAACAGAAAATAGAACTTTTGTGTAAATCTACTTCAAAAAAGAAAAGAGGGAAGGGAGGAAAGAATGAGGGAGAATAGATGGGAGGAAGAGTAGGATGGAGGAAGGAAAGAGGAAAATAATAACAAACCATTTATACTTTGCTTATTCAATGTCAAGCATTATTCTACAGCATCATAAAGTCTTAGAAACAAAGTTAAGAAATAATCACCATTAAATTCTTATTTTGCACATAAGGAAATTGTGACACAGAGAGTTCATTTATATGGATATTAATTAATGAAGTTGGTTTTGAACCTAGGAAATCTGGCTCCAAATCTGTGTTTGCACTCACTTTTGTATGCAAAAATAAATTAGGAATGAATGAGATAAACAAAGGAGATTTCATGCTAGGTTGAAAATACATGATAAACAAATTAATGTGCTAAATTTTTGGTAATGATAAGTGTTAGAAAAAAATAAAACAGGATTATGTGCTAGAAAATGAGTGGGAGGTGTTATTTATGAAGGTGGATCAGAAAAAAATAGTCTTTGCTTTTGAACAGGCGGGAAGCAATAGAGCAAGCCTTGTGAATATTTCCAGAGGAAATAACAAGTTCAAACGTTCACAAGTAGTTAAACAATGCCACAAAATGCCATGAAGGAGAAGCAATCAGACCAGCCATATCCTTATTTTTGACTTCTGTCTCAGGAATTTTATCGACCAACTCAAATCCTGTCTCAAGCAGCTCTGCTGCCCCCCACCAGCACCACTCACAGTGGTGAGTTTGACAGAACATCCTTGAGTTTGGAAGCAATTTTGAGTTCTTTAAAAAATAAGAGTAGTCTATCAATTTCTTTAAAATGAGCTTTAAAAATTTTAAATCACCACTTTATTGCATATTTCCTCTGCTTCTTTCGGTGTAATATTATGTTAAATAGAATCTAATTTTAAAAACTTGCTTCTGAAATGTATACCCTAAAGCATTTTTGTGTCTTGATAGAAAGATAGGAGATAAATGTTGAATTTTCTTTTCTTTTTTGCGGTGTGTCCTATTGATTCACATTAGACGCGGTCTTTAAAGTACTCTATGGTGGGAAGTTTAGTTTCTTCCTTAGGACTTCTGAAGTAATCAAATCTGTAGTTCATTTGGGGTTTGAAATTTCCACCTGAAAGAAAACCCTGAGTTGAAAGGCAATGCCGATTCAGCTGTTTAGTTTGAAAAGGTGCCTCATTCAGAGATGCTAGATCTCCAGTCTTGTATTTACTTGTTAAAAATATCTTGTCTAAAAAGATCTTGATGTTTGTATTCTCATGGGCTCATTTTGGAGTTGACTCAAATTCATGTAGATTAATAGATTACCAAAGAATGACAAGTGTTTCATTAAAGAAGCTACATTGACAGTTATACAACTGATATGGGATATCAAAATTTTCTGGAAATTTGAGTTTGGAGGATTTATTTTTAAGTGATTTATCCAAGCTTGTGTTTAGATTAAGGTGAGAGTAAGGGCAAAAAAGAGAGAGTACATATAAGTAAAAACAAGCGAGCATACCAAGAAAACCCAAAACATACTTTTATATGATTTTACTATAGAATTTTTTCCAGAATGCAAAGCAAGTTAACTTTTATGCTGAGATATAAGTATTTGTATATCTATTTACATAAATAATAAGCCTGGACATGGCGAATTGAGGTTACTGCCTGAAATTACAAACAGGAAAATACATCCTCTTAGACACTGATTTTTTTAGTGTAATTTTGTGTTCTGTATAATTTAATTTACTTGGCTTCTCACCAATGATTTCATAACATAATGAACATAAAATAATAAGCATTTGCTTCCATATAGTGACAGAATATATCTTTTTATACTTATTACTGAATTTACTTCAGTTTTCAAATGCAAGTCCCTATTGTTCAGAAGTTTGACAATTGAACACACAGTTACTATCTTGGAAGTAGTCAATATTTTTATAAATGCATATTTTAATGTGTCATAAAAGGAATGTGATACTTTTGTTGTTATTTGCACATGAGTTGGCTATGATTCCTAGAAACCCCATGCACAGTGGGATGAAACGTTGCCTGGTTCTGCTTCCTCTCTGAATTATTGTTGATAGAGCCCGTGGTCACAGCCACTCTGTCCATTCATGTCACTGAAGGTCCCCCTTTTTGAGCCGACCCTCTACAATAAGAAGGAAAGTGTCTTTCTCTAGGGACAAGTGTCTTTCTCTGATGACTTTCTGAAGTGGAAGAGACAAAGTCTTTGTGCCATCCTTTTTTTGGATCATTCTACCTGGGCTTCCTACAAGGCAGATTGTTCCTTCTTCTGTTTGACTATGAAACATTTTTGCCAATGACAATATGAAAGCATCAAATCAGCTTTGTTCCAGTTTTTGTGTGCATGTCAGGTCATTGAAATGTCATGGTGTAGGCCATCAAATTCACATTTTTCTTTTTAAAACTAAAGAGATCTGTTGCCAGGAATTGGCCTAATGTGCGGTCATTTGATTACTTAATTACTGCTTCCATTGACAATGAAGTTGAAATCGTAATGGGCTATGTATTTTTTATGATTTTTAAAGTTGTATTGGCATATGGTTCACAAGTCCTACAATTCAATAGTTCAATAAATTAAGAAGTGTTGCACAATCATCATCACAGAGTGAATTTTAGAATATTTTCACCATTCTTGTATTCATTATTAGCTCCTCATTTCCCCCCTCACTTCATATTTTTAACATTTACTATGAGATTCGTTATTGGTCAAGTTGTAAGAAGTTTTGTGTTCTTAATGGGCAAATTAAATTCATTCTGAATGATGGCTCTTTTTAAAAAATAATTTTATTGTGAGCTCTTAGAGATAGTATAACAATCTACAATTCAATTACATCAACCATAATTGTACAATTGTTGCCACCACCAGTTTCAAAACATTTTCTTTATTTTTGAACTCTTTGACATCAACTCCCCTTTATCCTCTCCCTCCCCCTCCCTCCCCCACAGGAACTCTTATTTTATATACATAAATATTTGATGCATCACTCACCATCCAATGTGTCTGCTCACCTATAATTCTGTCATTCATTCCCCTCAAGTGGGGTTATGCAGTTATCATTCCTATCAGTTCCCCCTTTGTCACCTCCCCCCACCTCTTCTCATACCCTCAGGGAATCATTACTGCCATTACTATTTCAGAAGGGTTTATCTATCTTGCATTTCATGCATTGTACAATTTAAATTATACAAAGGAACATACACAGGTATAGCAAGATTAAAGAGGTAAAACTAAGACCATACTAGGAAGGGGAGGAAAGGTTAAAGAATAGAGGACAGTTATGTGTTTTGTCCTATACTGCTATACTGCACTCTGGATATATCATCCCTTCCATGTGGCCCTTCTGGGAGAGACTGTCCAATTATCTTACAGGTGGGTTTTGGGTCTCCACTTTTCCACATTCCTTCATGTCAATTTGATTGCCTGTTTTTGAACATCTGATACTTATTCCCTTCGACACCTCATGATCATACAGGTTGATTTGCTTCTTCCACGTGGGCTTTGTTGTTTCCCTGCTAGATGGCTGCTTTAAGCCCTCTTCAAGCATTCAAGCCTTAAAGACCGCCAGATGCTATATCTTTTAGTAGGTGGGCACCTTCGGCTTTCTTCACCACATTAGATTATGCACACATTTTGTCTTCAGCGATCATTTCAGGAAGGTGGGTATTATACATTGCCAAACTGTTCTTGTAATGAGGCAAGATTTAAGTAGAGGCCCAAAGTGGTTATACACACACACACACACACACACATACACACAAATGCACCTATCATTATATATTTGTATATTTGCATATATACATATTTATACATATATATATATATTTACTTTATTTTTCTTTCCTCCTATCCCACTATTAGATTTACCCATCTTTCACCTCTCAGTAATTCTTCTTGGATACATTTCAATTATCAAACACAGCCAGGAATGCTATCCCCTCCTCAGCATCAATTTTAGATCCCTTGCTATTCCCCTGCCCTGTCATTACAGTACTGGCTGAGCTCCTTGGATAATTTTTTCAATTTATTGATTGAATAAATAAGTTGAAATTATACATCTATGCAATACACTTTTTACTATTGTTAACTGTTTAGTATTTCCTCATTATATTCAAATCTCTCTGGACCTGTGTACAATATCCACATAAGTAGAGCTATGTGTTCTAGAATTTATATTCTTTGGCTTGGTATACATAATTTGTTTATCGTACACACAGTTGAATGTTTTCATAGTTGATAAAACACAGGTAAACAAGCATCTTTCATTTTCTTTCTCTGCTTTCAGTCAAGATTCATTTCACATCAGTAATGAGACCCCTTCTTTCATAACCTGTTCTGAATTTAGCTTGAATTTGACTCTTCCTTGTTTTTTAACTACAGACATTTAAAACTTATCTTTAGCAAAGTTTTGATAGCACAAGATATTATTAAATTGTTCAATAATTTCCTAATCTATTTCATTGCCATTCTTTTTTTTTAATTTAAATTAAGAATTTCTTTCTTTTTTTTTAAAGTTTTTCTAATTTTATTTTGTTGAGAGCATACACAATATAGTTTCAACACGTACAGTTTAGTGAGAATGATGACATTCTTGCAGTTGTATAACCATTTGTACCCTCTCTCATTAACAAACTCATTATCCCATCAAGCCTCTGGCTAATAGTCCAAATATGTAATGTAGATGTGCCCCCGCATAGTTAAAATAGCATAGTGCGCAGGCAGGCAGGCTAACTTTTTTTTTTTTAATCAATTTGTACACAAATATAGATCGCTTTATCTTGGTTGGCCAGGTTTGTGTAATTGATAGAGAAATGTCCCTTTCCATCAAGATATATATATATATCATAATTCCAGGACTCTAATCTTAGAAATGGTAGTTTGTCATTTACCTATTGATTTACTGGTCAGAGCAAATTATGGTCTTGTCCTATATCCAAGGGGTTTGTAAACTGAGTCAATCGACTGAGAATGGATGCAGGGAGGGTTGAAGACTGCACCAAGACAAAGGAAGCTATGAGATGCCAGCATATGGAGGCCAACAAAAAAGAAGAAACATTTACAAAGATAATAGCTCCATCATAGATATGGAAGTCATTGAGTAAAGAAATGTCAGATTTATCGAAAGATACCAAAGTAATAAAAAATAGTCTAATTTTTTACAATTGAAAGGATCTTTATAGAATTAATAGAAGTGTTTGAATTGATAATTTATAAAATAGAAAAACAAGGTAATTGTTAACTTATAGCAATAAACACAAAAATATTTCCAGGAAATGAAATTAATCTGTTATGATTTGGCTCACCTCTGCAAAGGACTTGTATCATAATAAAATAACTATTTAATATGAAATTAATCCAAATTTTGATATACCAGGAAAACTGAGGGGAAAGAGTTGTACATTTTTATACTGGGGGTAGAAGGATTAAAAAGATACAACCTTACATTGTGTGATGAAAAATAATCTATAATGCCTAAGTTTGAGATAACCAAATAGAAACATAAGCATTATTTAGCTGTAAAAAGGTGAATGCTAAATAGAACAGAAATGTCAATGGGGAGTAAAGAAACTTTTATTCACAAAAAGCAAATTGGAAACTTTAATTCTGTAAACTAGATAACTTTAGAAATCTTTAAACATACCTGTTAATGATTACCACAAGAGCACAAGTCAATGATTAACACAATTATAAACCAATAGATTGACCATTAAAGATATGTAACAGATAGTAGGAGATGACCTAAATGACATCATTTTAGAACTGAAGAATAAATTAAAATAAGAAACTCAACTAATAAATGCAAACTCAGCTAATAAATCCTAAGGGTATTCAACCCACTCATAGTAATATTTTTTTAACGAGGAAACTGAAAGATGAAAGATAAAAAAATCCAGATTATAGAAATTAAACATGCAAAAAATGTTTTGAAACAAACTAATAAGAAGAATGCAATGTGTTGCAGAAAAATATGCCAGAGGACACTGAGGATCAAACTTTTAATATTTGATTTCTTGAACTTAAATGATTAAGAAGAAAAGTGTCACCTATCCACTAGCTAACAAGTAATGATTTAACAAGTAATGATTTAAATAAAAACAATAAAACAATAAAAACAGTAAAAACAAATAGCGAAGATCTGGAAAATAATACCTAAGACTGGCACTGTCATCTGTTCTGTTAAAGGAACTTATCAACTTTTTAATAAGGATTTTGGTAACAATCCATGCATCAAGTTTGTTCTTGAGATTTTCTTCAAAATTCATGTGGGATAGACTTAAGGTCATATTCTGGTTCCTGTGGACTTGTTTTAATTTTCTTCAGCTTTATCCTAGACTTATATATGAGCAATTGATGGTCTGTTCCACAGTCAGTGCCTGGCCTCATTTTAACTGCTACCATCACCTCTTCCCACAGATGTAATCCACTGTTTTCTCTATATCCCATCTAGAGAAGTTCATATTTTTTTTGGTTGGAAAAAGGTATTTTCAACAAAGAAATAGGAGGTTTGCAAAATTCTATCACGTGGTCTCTTTGTTTCTATCACCAAGGCCGTGTCTTCCAACTACTGTTTATTTTTTTTTGTTTCCATGTTTTTCATTACAATTACCAATAATTATCGATGTATCACAATTATTGAAAGACATACTAACAACCTGTCATAAAGAGATGACATAATCTTACTTGCTGAATTTGAGAAAGACTAGAAGCTTTTACTGATAAGGATCAGTAAATACTAAGAGTAAACAGTAAGTGAATAGGAACTTCTACAGCCATCTGTATGGATTGCAACTCAATGTAAAAACCCAAATTATTATTTTGTTTTATTTAAAATGAACTTGCTTGTTACTAAAGACTTCAAGTCCATTTCTGTTTTATTTTTCCTCGCCCCACCCCCCTTACTTTTTTTTTAGTCGCTCAGATCAATATGTGTGAGTGATAAGGAATCTGGAAGGATTTTAAATTTTTTATTTATTTTGGTTTTTTTAAAAGCATAGTATATATAGTTACACAGCCCTATCAAGAAATGAAATAGACAACAATGATCCATGAAACCCTCCACAAATGTGGTTCTCTTTCTTACAACTAGACCAATAAGTTAAATCATTGTGGTGGAGTAACATTTCTTAATATGACTTTTTTACCCATGACTCTAACTCCCACCAAATGATTGGGTGGGACTACATAAATGGGGCAGGTGTAACACTAATAGAGGGAACGGGTCTGTTTTCTTTACCACTCCACTGGATGTAAAGATGACCCATGTTTGAAGCAGGAGAAAGAGAGAAATCCAAAACCATGCAAAGAACATTTTCCAGATCTGTCAGAAGTGGCAGAGGGCCCAGCTGCACCAGGACTGTGGCACGCAGACTATGAGAAAGAGCAACACAGACAGTACAGAGATTTCAGGACTGTGAGACAGAGAAACAGGAGATCTCCCTGGTCCCTGGAGACAGAGGCTAAAGAATGTGTGGCTGAGATGCTGAGGACCAGAGAGAGACTAAGCTGCTGGCTGAGGCGAGGTGTTGCTCTGGACGAATGACTGTATTTCTTACTATTTACTGATTTTGATTTGTGGCAACTTATTGACTGCCCTATTAAACCCACATAATTGTAAATATTGTCTAGCATTTTGTGTTGCCATTGCATGGAATGATCAAAACCAACATAAGTGTGGAGTTCTCTGGGAGAAACCATTCATGACAGAGTATGCAAGGAAGGGTGGAGCATGGAGGAATGTCGTCTGACTCCTGGGTTTGGCAACAGAGAATCCAGGGTTCAGATATGACCACCCCCTAAGCTGTTTACTGTGATCTTGATAGACAGACAAAAGATTACAATGGTCAAGGACTTCATCTTGCTTAGATCCACAGTCAACACTCATGTCAGCAGCAATCAAGAGATCACACGATTTTTTCATTAGCAAAATCTGTTGCACAAGACCTCTTTAAAGTGTGGAACAGCAAGGATGTCACTTTTCAGACTAAACGCCACAGGACTGAAACCATGGTGTGTTCAATTACTTCCCAAGTATGTGAAACGATTATTGACCAATGAGGTTCCAGGTAGAACTGATGCATTTCAATGGTGATTCTGGTGAAGAATATTGCCAGAAGAACAAACAAATCTGTCTTGGAAGAAGCACAGCCAGGATGCTTTTTGGAAACAAGGATGGCAAGACTGTGTCTCATGCATGTTGAACATGTTATTAGGTGAGACCAGGGCCTGGCGAAGGACATCATGCTTGGTAAAGTGGAGCAGCACCAAAAAAGAGGAAGAGCATCAACGAGATGGCTTCATACAATGGCTACAATGAGCTCAATAGAACAGCCTTGAGGAGGGTGAAAGACGTGGTGGTGTTTGTCTGTTGGCATAGGATCCCTATGAGTCTAAACTCGTTTGAAGGCCCTTCACTAGAACAACAACATACTCATTATAAAAATAGAAAAATTAACATTAATGAAAATAGAGTAAATAAAAATGGTAGAGTAATGGCATTCACTCTTTACTCTTATATAAGATACTGAAGTGCGTTTACTTGTGAAGTATGTTCCGCATAGGTGAACCATTTTTTTCAAGTTTAAGGTCAACTTCAGAGCCCTAAAGGCATTGTTAAATCACCAGACTTCCTGATTAATATTTTAATTCTCCCAACGCAGGGGAGTAGATACCCCAGATCTTACAAATGGATGTTCTGTGTTTTTTATCTATCAAGAGGAAAAGAAGAATTGTTTTCAATTAGTCTTGATTGTCAAGCCCTCTGAATAATATGCACTTTTATGCCAAATCATCAATCCATAGCTTACGCCTTTATAATTACATAATTTCCAAAGTAATGTTGTTTTAAAACATAAACATTTTTGTTGTGAAATAAAATGTCATACAGGAAAATGCATGCAGTAGAAATACACAATACAGCAAATAATTAAAATGAATACCATGTCTACAAACATTAATAAATGAAATTAATCTTGAAATAAAACAATGACAGCAGAAGACTCCCCTAATCTCTCCAAATTCATACCTTGTTCATAAACCACTGAGGTAACCACTACCCTGACATCTATATTAATAATGTTTTACATTCTTTTATTCAGTTAGTAATCATATTTGTGTACATCAACAATTTAGTTCATGTAAAATTAATCATAAGCTATGATTTTTTTACAATGTGATTCTTTTGCTCAACATTGTCTTCATAATATCACTTATGATTTTGTGTTGGGCTTTAATGCATTCATTTTTAAGGCAACTTAAATTTTTTTATACATACATAAAACCACAACAGTTCGCTTATCCAATGTGCACAGAGGAGGGACATTTGGATCGTTTCTGATCTGGGACTATTGAGAACCATGTTCTGATAAACATAGCTTTATATCTATGTTGTTGTTATGCACACATTGGTATGGCATGCCAGACTAATTCAGAACGTATTCTACAAAACCATATAAACCTTTACCATAAAAAAAAAACTAAAAACCCCAAACTACCATTTCTCAACATATCTTACGGCCCGACCGCCGCCGCGCCGCCATCCTGGGCACCAGCCGTGTTCAGCCCATCAAGCTGGCCAGAGTCACCCAAGTGCTGGGCGGACCGGCTCCCAGGGACAGTGCACGCAAGTGCATGTGGATCCACGTTCATGGACCACACGAGCCGCTCCATCATCCGCAAGGTGAAAGGCCCCTTGCGTGCAGGCAACGCGCTCACTCTGCTGGAGTCCGACCACTGGATCAAGGGGGATGGGCTGTGACCGTTCAATAAAGCGTTTATATTGTATGTAAAAAAAAAAAAGGAAAAAAAAAGACTTACGCACTTCAGAAAGTAGTGTTTCCAGCTCTTTCATAGTCTGTCCTGAAGAAGCCTGCACTCCGGTTTGTACTATGTCAAAATGGCAGTTTGGGCACTCTTCCGAGTTTCAAACCATGTTCCTTTTTATATTCTGTGAACGGAGGGAATAAAAAGAACTCCAAAGGGACGAGATCAGACTCTGCACTGGATGGATTCAGGTTTCCCAGGGAAATGCTTGTAAGACATCTTTTGATAGCTGTAAAGATTGATCAGGTGCATTATCATGATGGGTCTTAAAAAAGATTCCTTTATGCAAATTTCCTGACCTTTCTCTCACCAACACAGTTTGCCATTTTCTTAAACTTTCTTCCTAATAAGCCCCTATAGTTTTCCTGTGTCTTTTGAAAACAAATCTGTTGTTTTTCTCCTTCTCAATCTCAAAGTAAGCATCACCCAGACCTTCCTTCGATAAGCTCTCTGCCTCGAGTTTAGCTGGCCTGGCAGACCCCCTTGGAAGCCGCTTTTTAATTAGGTCTTTTTATTGAAGGCACCCTAATGACACTCAAATCAATGTATGATGGTGTTAACTTGTCTGCAACCGTCCAGTGGTTGCGAAGACATGGCTAACTAAACACTTTAAAAATAAAAGTAAATAAACTCATGCATAGACTAATGGGAACCCAGTTACAATATTCTTAACTTATGCTTATAATAGCTGGTATCAAAATTAATGCCCTAAGATATCTGTGTCTTCAAATTTACTAGAATATGCGAACTCTTTTAAAGACTTGTTTATTAAGAGAACATTATATTCTTCTATGCGCTAAGGTTTCTTTTTGCTTCCTTATCAGCAGTTCAGTGATGGAATATTCAATTTTGACTACTTGATAGTTCCTTGTTCATTTGAATCCATTCTCTTTTCTTTCTAAAGACGATGTGTTTTTTAGTGAAGTACTTGCACAAGTCCTTTTCTGAGAGTTTGCTGGTCCATTCAGCTTTTGAGTTATAGGACTTCTTCCCGTGGCCTATGTTTAGTCATCTGTCTTATTTCTCTGCCTTTAAAAAACAGTACTATCTTTGTTGGTTCACTTGTTTGTTGCTTTTCTCAGCTTCACTTCCCCCTGTTCAGGACTATAGGAGGCAACCTTTATCTTTCAAATAGTTTCTTGGTCCATGCTTCCTCTCCCCTCCTGCTGGGAATCTTTTAAAAATCGGTTATTACAACCGAGTGAAATTCTGCTTCCAGACATCATGGAACACTCGGTCGCACCTCTTCTCCTGTTAAGCGTCAGAGAGCTAGCTCCTGCTCCCGCTGGATGTGGTTAGTGGTGCTTGTGACAGAGTGCAGGTGTGTTATTGCCCTTGTTTGTAAGAATTCTGAGAGTAGGATAAGAGATCCTGATCCAGAAAGGCTGTCTTTGGCTTCCATGCAATTGTGTGCACACCAATTAAGGGCCACTTCAAACATAGCATGGCTATAAAATACCCAGTGGATCCAGGCTGTGGATATTTGTGTTTTCAATCCACTAGTGGGTTAGCAGCATAGCTGTGGGGACAGCTGCCCAGACACTTTGCCCAGATGACACTTATTTCAGGGTTTTGCCTGTGCTCATACGTTTATCTATTCTCCTAACCCCTAACAAAAGCCTCATTTCCACTTCCTAGCACTGTTTTATTAATTGACATTCATATAGCAATACTGACATTATAATAGGATTGCCATTATTGCTGTGTGTTAGCATAAAGGTATTTTTAAAAAGCAATTGAAAGGTCTCAAGATTATCTGATTTTTTCATTTGGAAATTTAAAATGATTTCACAGGAGCTTCCCCCTGCTGAAGTTCAATGTAGCCTGCCTCCAAATATAATTAATTTATATTGCATTTGTTTTAGAAAAAAATAGCTAAAGTTCTCAATTCATATACATTCGGAAAGCATACACAGAACCCACTGAGAATAACGAGGTACACGCCTCGCATATTTATGTTTATTGAGTGAAAGAGATATGCTGCACCGTCTCCTGCCAGTGGCTCTGATCTACTAGTATATCATCTATTATAAGAAATAATCTCCTTATTGATCTGTTTGGTGGTGCTATTTCGTTACTCAGGAGAGGGATCACACTGTAATTGAACTGAGCTATATAAATGATCTCTCTTCGTTGTTTTTCAACTTCTGATGTGGTAATAATGTCTTCATTACTCTTTCTTTTTAACCTTATTTATTCAATTCAAGCACGAACATGCACACACCAGGATAGTCTTTGTTAGACCGTACATGCCCCTGTGAGAGCAAAATAACTTATGGAGAGAGTTGCAAATCATTTGGTCATACTCCACAGTGACAAAAGGCTCAGACAAAAACACCTCTTGATTAAGTCATGACACCCCTTCCCCTCTCCCCCAGCCCTGTCCCCATAATGGCTAGTAGCTATAAAAGAGACACTCTGTATTGGGAGAAGGGCAAGATAAAAGAATTGGCTTGGGGCCGACATGACGTGCTTCATGCCATCACCCTCTTCACATTTGGATCCAAATTAAAATCTAATTTAGAAGGAGCTTAAATTAAAAAAGCACACTTAATTCCTTCAATTTGCAGAACGATTCCATTCCATTAGGCAACTAATTTCTACCTGTCAGATTTGGAATGAAAGTAGTCTCTCTCAGGAGGAAACTTTTCACTTGTAGTAATTAGGTATGGGGAGTCCATGATGCTGCCTGTGCTTTGATAGCTGCTTGTGTTTAACTCTCCAAGCTTATGGACCCTTGGGTAAACTCCACTGAAGTGCCAGCTTCAATACTTTCCGGATCCAGAAAACTGAAATGAGGTTACATATTTCATAATTAAATAACACAGCTACTTTCATTTTTATTACAGAATCATGAAAGGTTACCTTATATAAAATCCATGAGCCTGAATCCCTTTTGTTGATCTATTATTCTAATAAGCTCCTGAAGAAAATCTGAAGAGATCCTGATTACAATTGGATAAAAGAAGGGAGAGTACGTGTGTTGGACGCTATCAAAAGTAATAACTAAATCAGCCAGGGCGATGAACTGTAAGCGCAATGTCAAGCTGTTCTCTGTGATGCTATTCTTGGCTTATGCAAGGTGGCATGTTAGGGAGTAAAAGCTCTAGGCTCATAAGCAGAAAGACGTGAAACCTACAGCCCTGCTACCTACTAACTATGAAACCTTGGCCAGAGCACTTGACCTCACATTTCTTCATTATTCTGTGATCGCCAACATGATTCCCTCACCTCAGTCAGCAGATTAAAATCTTATACATAGATGTGATTGAAAACTTCTTTCCCAAAGGCACTGATCACATTCAATGATGACTAAAGTTCTTGTTACTTAAAAGCTACATTTTACCATAAGCGTTTTTCACCCAAGTTGAACCATGAAAACAATTTGTGTAATTATTATTCGAACTCTTGGTTAGAAAGCGCTCCATTTCATTTTTCAGCTCCCAGGTGGGCATGCTGTGTGGGAGGCATAAGGAAGAAACAGGACAATGACCCCCACAGAGTCCGTTAGGCAATTGTAAATGTTCACCTCGCCCTCTATAGTCAATAGCACTCCCAAAGGCAAATATAGTGGATAATGTTTATGCAAGCAGTTAATAATTCTCAATGAAATGTTTCTTCAACCATAACTGAGTATGGAATAGTTAACATCAAAATTACATCATTTTTAAAAAAATCACACAAAAACAATGAAGGGAAAGTAAAATTGTGAATTTAATGGCTAAGAACATTATTTGCAGGATACTTTAATATTTTATTATTTTAAAATCTAAATGTAAAATGTCAGCAATCCACATCAAAGCAAAAGTGGGCTTTTCAAATTTTAAGATATAAATGATTCTTCACATACAAGTCGTGGTAAAATTTGTGTGCAGCAGTTTCATATCCTCAAGGGTTTTCTGAAAGAAGACAAATAGCCATTCTTGATAGTAAAGCAGAGTTATTTATTTACACTATTTTTGCATAATCGTTTCAGAAATACATAGCTATATAAGATACACAGACAACTTGAAAAAATCAGAAGCATCATTTGAATAACACTCTGGAAATAAGATGAGGAATAAGATTTATCATTGCCTTTTTTTGTAGTGTTAAATATATTTCATTGAAAAAAAAATTTCTGATTTTATTTACAATTAACATTAATGAGAGGGAATAATGAAACTATCTTAAACCCCTAGCAAATCAACACAGTAATTAATAAACAAGATAGATGATCTGTTTTAAAATAATGGCTTAATTAAAATTATAATACTCCAATACATGCAGCATTTTATTAAAATAACCATACAAAGCATATGTAAGATATTTATATAGCTCACCACAAAAAATTAGGATAAGCATTTCCACATATCAGAACTTAGGAAGACTCGCTGCAAAATAGAATTCATAAGAGTCAATTTATTTATCTCCAGATGGTTACTCAAATACCCATTTGATAAGGAGGCTATTTTTTAAATATGTTTGTCTTCTTTATTTTCTCTCATAAATATTTTGCAATTTTTAGTGTGCAGTTCTTGCACATCTTTTGATGATTTTATTCTTTTTTTTCTTCCAAAGAGGCTATTCTTAATCTCTCTATTAAAAAAAATAGGGATTCTCTTATTCCTTTTTGCTTACCCTGCATTATTTTTTCTTTTCATCCTTTACACTACCTGTCATTATATATATTTATGGATTTCCTTATTATATGTGGTAGTTATATAATTGCCAATTTAAGGATTAAGTGTGTAGGGATGGAGTGTAGCCTGTTAATCAGGTCATAGCCAATGAGGCTTCATGAGCATAGCATTCCCCTAAGGATTCTGGGAATTCCAGTACTTCCTCCTTGGAGGTGGGAGACTCTGCTCACATACTGAAAGATATAGCAGCTGACAAGACACATGGACCCACCCTGATGCAGCCCTGGGTGCTGGAGAAGCCGTGCAGAGACCCTGCCAGCGATGAGATGTTTCCAATGCCACTGGATCCAAAGACTTTCTCCCCACTGGCCTGTGATCTTCTACATTCGGGGTCATTGCATGTGTTTTGTGATTCTGAAGAGGATTTTATAGATTGGTATCAGACATATGGGCTAATGTTGGATTTATGGGCTTGGGCAGCACTGGGATGGGATGCTTTCTTTTTTATTTTTAACATTTTATTAGGGGCTCATACAACTGTTATCCCAATCCATACACACATC
>NW_022111300.1:16939496-16948063 GCF_000313985.2 Echinops telfairi
GAGGGGCATCACGTCTCATAGTGGGGCTGGCCATGTGGTCCTCTCTGTGGACTGGCTGCTCTATTTGGGGTCATCGTCCTCAAGGCCTGGTGGGCCAGAATGTGCTCCAGTCTCTCCTCCTCCCCCGTCATCTGCTCCTGTGTGTTATGGTCAGATATATCCTTCTCCCGAAGCTGCAGATTCAGTGCCATCCTTTGATATAAATTTGTCTCGGGGGAGGGGAAGGCATGGGATGCTTTCTTAATGTACACTTACCCTTTATATAAAACTCTCTCTTACATACATGAGAGTGTCTATGAATTTCTTTATCTAGTCTACCGAGACTGACATATTACAATACCTTATTAGAATATAAGCTTCAATTTTTCTCTTTGGTTTGCACTAGATCCTGTACTCAGCAGATACATATGCAGTTGATGCCTTTTTTGAATAACCAAAGAATGCTTCACCAAAAGAGCATTTCTCTTCACATGGATAAAACCTCTGGTAAATCCCCTTTGATCATAGACTATGGATGTGAACAGCCTTGCTATCCTGCAGAATTCATTGGAAAGTGGATTATTTCAGGTGCATGTAATTGCAGGTGCATGTAATGCACCTTCTTATTTCATCTCCCTTAGGATCCATTGCAAATTTATCCTAGATTTATCATTTCCTACTTTTTTTCTATTGAGGTTTTCATCTGTTTTACTTTGTTATTTTTTTAAATTTTTCTTTGAAATCCAGGATAAGTAAATCTATTGAGGCAATAATTGGATTAAGAGTTCTAGTCAAACAAAAAAAGCCTAAATCAAGTGCAACACCAATTTTTAAAAATGATCAGGGCATTTTGTTTGCTGACTTTCTGGAGAGCCAAAAGATGACAATATCTGCATATGATGAGTGTTTTTGAGAAAGTAGCCAAAGTCTGAGCATACAAATACCTGGGAAAGCGTCACTCCATTAGAGTCCTTTACTAGACAATGCTCTTACTCATTCCTCTCATTACACAGGGGCAATGTTACGAAGGTTTTGATGGGAAACCATCAGGCATCCTCTTTACAATACTAGTCTAGCTTCTTCTGACTTCTCTTCATTTTCCTGGTGGCATAGTGTATTACATGTTGGGCTGCTAACCACAAGGTGAGCAGTTTGAAACCACGAGCTGCTCAGAGGTAGAAAGATGAGGCTTTCAGTCCTGTAAATAGTTGCTATGTACCTATTGTATCCTGATCTGCTTTAGCTCCTTCTCCTCCTTTTCTTTTAGATCTTTGCAAATTTTCAGTAATTTGGGGGGGGGGAAATAATGTCTTGCCAATGGATTACTTAATGGTCTCCCCCAGGACCTGTATCTTTGATTTTTCTATGACCAAGGGACATAGTTTATTGTCTGTTGAAAACTAGACATCCTGAATATCATGATCAGATAAAGTTTCAAATCAGATTCTGTTTCCTCTTCGGGCTTTGTTTGGTTGCTCACTCTGGATTATAGTTCACATCTATTGGGTTTTCATCTATATTGTAATGGTTATATTACTTGTCGTATATTGTCTCTGAGGTTTTCATTCCTTTAGTGTGTCGTCTCCTAATAGATTGATGGCCATTTCTTAAACACCCGTGAGAAAAGAGTGCAAAGAAGGAGAAAGAGAAAAAGATAGGATGCTGTCCTTGAAAGGTTAGGCCGACCTAGGCTTCTGCTTTCACCTTCCGACAGTGAAGTTTCAGGTCTTCTCATGCCTTTTATATCCTTAAGATATTCTCTCCCTTGACCTTTCCTTGCTGGCTTTTGTGCTTCTGTTATTGTGTGAAGAGTTCTCTTTGGTTCCCAATGGCCAGAAGTGATTAATTTACTTTTAACTATTTTCTACCTCACCAGTTTTCTCTCCAAAGAGTGTTTTGAGTTAGGCAAAATTAATGGGATCACCTTGCATTGATTCTTCACAGACAGATGAAAATTCATGTGAGTGTGTTATTTTTTTTAGAACAAGGCATCACTTTCCCTGGGACCAGGGCCACGGGCTCACAATGGGAATGCAGACTGCCATGCTGAAATCCACCGTCAAGTAGGAGGTAGGCTGAGGCAGGTGCAAATGAAAGTGCTGAAAAACTTCCCTACTATTTTTAAGTTGCTTTTTTAAATTAGCACTTATTAGTTTCTGTAAAACTTAATATCCAGACATTTGCCAATTGATTTGGACATTTTGAGCTGAGTTTTCGGTTTCTATAGAGGGGCAGGTTGGAACTACCCACTTCTCCACTCTTTATAGTAATGTTTAATAGAAAATCACCTATTATCTTGAAAGTCACAACTGTAAAACAGATTCTTTTTAATAGCAGACCATTGATGCACATGAGAGACAATTGTATTAAAGTGCTTATAAAGTACTTGGAAAAATTTCCAATATGAAAAAAAAACTCACACAAGTTTTTAATTGCCCTTTTTTGTCAGTAATTACATAAAATCTTAATAAGTGTGCCAAATCTACAACCATGGATTAGGTTAGAATGTGAATAATTGACAACTTTAATAAAGAGAAATTGTACATATATTTAAAAAGCATAGCTTTCTATTACTTGCTCTATAAATACAAAAATACAATACAATAATAGAAAAGTATAATAAGAATCCTGATGAAAGGATAATTTTATCATTAACGCATTTTTATCTCTTCATAAAGTCTAACATAAAATACATTACTCAATAATAATTTCACTGTTTTTAAACCTAAGGCTTTCTTAACAAATTCACCAATTTTCCTGAGATGAATTATGGGGGACATATGATTTTTCAAGTTACATATGCAATTTTCTCTAAATTTGGTCACAGAACATAAATATGATGAAAATTCAACTTTAATACCCAAGTTTTTTCAACTATATTATTTCATTTTGAAGAACTAAAAATTAGTTATAATCCAAGCACTCCCTAAGTCATGAACAAGATCCATTCCCATTCCTTTAAGAACTTTCAGGTACGGGGCCCTGGTACATTTAGATTTTATTAAGCTTAACTTTAGTATAAAAGATGGAATCCTGGCGACTAGTGAGTGGTTGAAGTGGTGGGTTGCTAGTCATAAAATCAGTAGTGCCAATAGTGCCAACCCCGCCACATTGCTGCTGAATAATGAAGTTGTCTGCTCCCCTGAACATTTAGTCTTAGAAGTCCTTTAAGGCAACTGTACTCTGTCTGACAAGGTTGTTACGAGTAGCAACTGACTATCAGGCAGTGGATTTGGGTTTGGTGTCACTATATAAAAAGGCTAAAAATCTTTTATACATATGTGTGTGTGTGTGTGTGCCAAATCTACTATATATATATTTTTCCCCCTATAGATTTTGGGAAGTTCTATAGATGAACTTGCCAACACAGTAGTTTTATATTTGTAGTCTCCAGAACTCTGGTGGAAACAATGTTATTGCTTTAATGCATTAATTTTGTGATAATTTATTGTAGAAGTGCTTATGATATATGTTCTTTTACTTCATCTCCTCCCATAATACATTTCTCTTTTATTTATACCTTCTATTTTAGAGGAAACATTGATTGTCCTAAAGATTTATCCGTGAACTGTGCTTAAGATCTCTTGTTTAGTGGTTTGGAAAACTGGTTATCTACATGACTCAGGTAGAGAATTAAAAAACAACCAAAAACCCAGGTCCAGGTTGTAGTCCAGACTGATTAAGTTAGAACTACTTGCCACAGAGCCAGGCATAAGTACAATTTGTAGAGCTCTCTGGGTTAGTTCGATATATAGCCAAAGTCCATATATATATATATATGGATATATATATAAAGTCCATTGTCATAAAGTAATGGTTCATAAAAACAATGCAAAGAATTTAATAAACTGTACATCCCCCCACTGTGCCTCCAGAGATTCTGTATCAGAAGTAGGAGGTAAGGCATAAGAATCTATTTTTTATAACAATTCCCAAATGATTTCAATGCAAATATTATGTAGATTACATTTCGATAAACATTGCCACATAGGGATTTGATTTCCTCTGCACTCTGTTAACAAATTATCTTTATCTCACTTGGAAAAGATTTGAAATTCACTGTCTCTCCAATGACTTTTGCTGTGCATATGAATTTATCAGAGTTCCTGCCACTGAAAGACATTTCTCTTCTCTAAGTTTGCTAAGGTCCTATAACAGGAAAACCTCAATGATGCGGTTTTAGAGAACAGAAATTTATTTCCTCGCAGTTCTGGATGATAACCATGTGCATCAGAGTCTTCCTTGTGGGAACCTAACCGTGAGGGAAATATGATGAGGACTATATTCCCTAACTTACAGCAGAGGGAATCTGGAACGCCGGTGTTCCATGGTAGGAAAGCCTCCACTTTGGTAAATTAGAGGTAAGCCCAAGTAATGATCCTGCTTTAAATATCATTCCCACAGATTCTCCCCTTAACACCTATGCTGCCTTAAAGTGAGCACATACTTGATTATATCTCCCTAGAGAAGCAGACATTACCCTTTCTCTCTGCCCTGTCATGACACCCCCCCCACTGCACCCCCTTTGTCCCTTTCCCTAATACAGGTATTAGGTTTTCTCACCCGTGAGCTCAAGGACTTTACTGTAGATACCATCCACCTGTGACGCATGTAACGACTGAATATGCATGTCTTATGATGTCCTCTAAATGTCCCAAGAAAGTAGAGGTTCTCTCTCACTTCTCCCAGTTCCACGTGGTCCATCGAGAGGAGCAGAGTGAGTACACTACCATAAAATGTGTCAGACTCCTTTATTCCACTCTCTCCTATCTTTCTTATATTCTATGACTTTACTATAATCTTTATATATTATCATGGCATATTTGCACCTCTGGCCCTTTGGGTGTTGGAGACTGGTTTCCTCTGACAGTCCCGTAGCATGATATCTGACTCCTTCCTTCTGTCCATTCTGTTGTTTTTAAACAAAGAATTTATTAGATGTAGAACCCAGTAAACTTAGGTATTATATAATTAACATAAACAAGAAAACCCTTTATCCAAATAGGATCATAACTACAAGTATAGTGATTTGAGTTGTATCATTGGGGGGGGGGGTGTAACACATTCAATCCATAACAACTCTCTCAAGAAAACGATGTTTCAAACACAAGTCTTAATCACATGTCTTTACCATCCCTTCACTCTGGACAACTTCCTGGTTGTGGACCCGAGAGAGTTACAACAAAAAGCCCTAGTTCATTAGGGATGTGTGCTCCATTCATGATGTTCTGTTGCCACTGTCTTAAAATTATTGTTCATTTTCACACACATTCATTTTTAACAGGACAAGGTAAATAACATGGCAAATTCTGCTTCCACCGCTACATCATTTTAAAAATTCTGATCATCTCCTATTTCCTACCATACACTTGAAACAAACCATAGAGATAAAGTCATTTGATACATGGGGACCTTAACAGCAGAATGATCTCTTGGAAAAGGAGCCACCTAATGTCCTGGCATCCATAGAGAGTCAAGCTTAAGCTATAGCATAGATAAATGTAGCTACAGATTAGGATGCAATAGGGGTATTCAGTTTACTTTTTAATTTTATTTTAGGGTGAAACTAGACAACAGTCTGAAAACACACATTTCAATTTATACATTTAAACTTCAAGTGTCTACAGATCTGTGACTGCAGAGAATATTAGCTAGCGACACATGGAGATTTACATCATCCTGAGACCTAAGGAATGTGTCAAGTGGGAAGATGCTCTTAGTACTTAAATAAATTTCAGCCCCTTCAATTGGAAACAAGGAGTGTGTTATTTAAATCCCAGG
Source organism: Echinops telfairi (assembly GCF_000313985.2). Taxonomy (NCBI): domain Eukaryota; kingdom Metazoa; phylum Chordata; class Mammalia; order Afrosoricida; family Tenrecidae; genus Echinops; species Echinops telfairi. The sequence continues at coordinate 16,945,257 of NW_022111300.1, forward strand.
AACCCCAAGGAGCTCCTACAAAACTGGGCAGTCATGATTTGTTCATTAACACTTAAAAGGATTTTATTTTTCCGCAGTGTGATTCACTCGTATCTTTTCATATGTTAACAAGTAATACATGCTACAGAAAAATATTTCCAAAGGTAAATTCAAGATAAAGCATTGGACACTAATAGGTTATGAAAGTTGCAGGATCTAAGCATCATAACTGAAATTCTTCAAATATGATCTGAGTAGCTTCAATTAGAACAAAAGTGGCATGTCTGTTGCCGATTTCTATTCTTCAAATAAAATATTTTATCACTTAGATATTATTAGTTACTGCTAAATTAGAAATCCATGTGAAAACCTGTAATAATCATTTCCATCTGAAAAGTTATTTGGATTTCTCAGTTATGTATTTCTATGATCATTCTTATTTGATAAGTTTGTTTTTCAAAAAGATATTGAAGGAAAAGGAAATGTACAAGTCTTCAACAAAGATTAAATTTTCACCCATAGTTTATTCATATGTATATATACACATATATATAACTATAAATACACATTATATTAAAAGTTAAAAATATAATTTGAGTAGCAGTGAACCTGAGACTTGCATTTATATGAGAATAAGTTTACAAAGTTTGCTTTAAAATAAAAGAAAAATATTAAGTAAAAATATCAAAATGTGTAGCTATTATTCCTGAACATATTCTCCCTCTCAGTCCATACCCTTCTGAGGGCAGTGTTTCCAGCTATCTAACCCCCAAAGAAACAAACTCTTTGCCATCTGGTCAACGCCCACTCATACTGGCTCTATGGGACAGCCTAGAAGCACCCTTAAGTTTCATAGATGCATTAAAAATCTGGGGTTTCTCTCCTCACAAGGAGAGGATGGGTTCAAACTGAAGATCTTGCATTTATTGACTCAGTGCATACCACGATGACACCAGGGTTCCTTTACCCTCGCCCCAGGGAATTCTACAGCCTCCAATTTATACCCTGTCAATATGGCAGTGTGGGCATGCTCAAAAGACTCATCTTATTTTTCCTTTTAAATGAGCAGTGAATTTGGTAAGCAAAAAGAAGTATGCAGGGACAAGCTGGATGAAGTAAGGTTTTTCAACAACATTCACATTGCTACTTTCAAATATTGACGAGACATATTGCTTAGTAGTTACGTTTATAGAGCTTCCAAAGGTGTGAATCATGATGGGACCAGATAGCCTCATCTTTCTCCTGCGACAGTGGTGGCTGGAGGCCTTGCAGTGACACCTGGGTTTGCAGAGTCTGCTGTGTCTGGAACAGAAGGTGGGTTTGAACCGCTGACCCTGTGGTTTGCAGTCCAACACTCATCAAACAGTTCCATCAGAACTAAATCAAATTGCAAAGTAGCAGTAATTATACATCCTAATACGTAAAGGGAAGACAAGTATATATGGTAACACAAATAGTAATTGAATTCAAGAAATATTATCCTTACTATTCTTTACCATGCATTCTACAGTCTCTAAGTTTTTAAACTTCTAAATAATTTTCAATGTACCTTTTTAAAATTAGATTTAAATCTTGACTGGTTAAACCCTCTACTGGCAGCCTATGACTGTTGATGGATGTCAAACAAAGCTGCATGTGGCTGGTTTGCGAGGCACACATGGCGAATCCTTTCTCCACTTTCCTGTCTTTACTGTTAACCTTGAATCTTACCTTCAGCCTGTCTGAACATCAATCATTCCCTTATCCAATCCCTTAAGCATACCTGGATATGTCTCAATTCTGTGGTCTTCTCATGCACATGATTCATTAGATATATAGATGATAGATGATAGATAGATAGATAGATAGATAGATAGATAGATAGATAGATAGATAGATAGATAGATAGATAGATAGATACTTAATACACCCACACACACATACTGAATTGGAGGTGACTATCCAAAGACTTGCTTTGTTTGATGTGGTTGTTGTTGTTTTAGCATAGTCGTTTAACAGAATTCATTCTATCTGGTGATATCTGAAGTTAGCTGAAAAATAATCTGATACCAACACTGAAGAAAAACCTTTTTGTTTTACTTAGGACCATCAAGTGTATACAAAAACAAACAAAAATGTCTTATCAATTGTTGTCACCCACTTCTCCCCAAAAAAAGAAAGGAAAAAAGATCTTAATCAAAATGACTATTGACTTGCTTCCTTGTTGGTAATAAATACCCTTCATTTCCCACCTGTCCCTGCACCTTTCTTTTCCAGTTCTTTCTCATTTCCTGAAAGAGAATCTATTTTCAAATGACATATTAAGGAATAATTAAGTATTTTATTGTAGATTCTGTCATATAGACTTATCCTAAAAGGGAATCCTTAAATGCTGTAGGAATGTATCACAATTTCTGGAGTCCTTTTCTATATTTTCCTTTAGATAATCAACCACATGAAATAACCTTTAGATAGTTCATCATTTTTCCTCTTTATAGTTGAATTTTTGTAGAAGTTTCTGAGCAAATTGGTTTTCCATTTAATAATGCATGCACTCTTGTCTGGAGTTATTGATTGTAATTCCCATAATGTACCATCCTTCTTCCCCTTTCCTCCCCGTGTTTACTGTTCTCACTCATCCCTCTGCCCCAGTCCTCCGGCCTGGGGAGCTCTCCCTTGGGGCAAATGCTGCTGTTTTGATCTTACATGGTTGTTTTTTGGGTCTTCACTACAATAAAGAAATTATAACATTATACATTCTAACTTTGCAAAGCCAATTTCTTTAATGAAAAACAAGGATAAAGATGGAGTAAAACAGCAATTATGAAATCACATGGAGAGATATACAG
>NW_022111300.1:16948163-16960608 GCF_000313985.2 Echinops telfairi
TATCCCCCCCACCTCGGGCAAAAAAAAAGTTTGTGTGGAAAACAGAACAAAACAAACAAAACCCCCAAGCACTGTGATTCAAAGAAACTATATGTAAGGAAGAGAAAGAAGAGTGTTTGGAAATGTTGACCAGGACAATGTTTATTTGAGAGTCAGCTCTTTCTGGAAGAAGTTGAAATTTTTTGGTGAGTAGCAAGCAAGCAATGCTATGGAGAGTGCATGTCAGCCGCCCTGTTGGTTGTGTGAATGTACTTCACAGTCCTGAGGTGGTGATTGTTTTGAAACTTTTGTAGGTTTGCTGTTTGCTTGGATCATCATTTTAATTGGACCAAATTGGTTCTAATTGTGTTACATAATCTTTGTTGGGATTGACTTATAACATTTAAAAATGAGTATTAATTTAATTCATGTAAAATTATTAAAGCTTTTATTTCCGTTTTGAAACGAACTTAATTGCTTTATATGAAAACTGAGGAATAAACAATTTAAAAGTCTTTTACATGTACATGGCCGACTGTGTTTGTCTTTACACAGATCTTCGCCCTCGGCAACCGGTGTTCAGGATGGTAGTCTGAGAATGGTTAAATTCTAAGGGAGCTTGTATGAATTTCATGTGAATTTTTATTTTCTCTCCTCTGCCCACACTAAAAGACATTAAAGCTAGTCTCTTTTCTCAAATGTCTTATCAGACCTTTTAATTTTTCAGAAGATTAAAATAATGAGAGCCCATTTGAGAGCGCCGTGTCTAGGCTGAGAGGTGGGTAAATGCCTCTCTGGAGTGGCATCCTTCTGCGCTGATGAAGCTTTGTCTCATCAAAGTTCCTGTCAGAGATCCGGATTCCTCGTGTAACATGATGTTTTCTGTGAGATCTGTAGAAGGCTCAGAAGAAATCCCCGACAGTTCCTCTCTCCTATCCTTTGGGCCACGGTAAAGAGAGGGCCAGGAGGAGGAGTCTCTTCTAAATTACTCATCTCCCCGTAAATACATGCATAATCTTCGTAGCAGTAAGATACCTTGGAAAATGTGTCTTATTAATCCCTTTATAAGCCAGGAATGGAAAACTTAAATTGGTTCAATGATAATTATATCACAATAAAAATTACCTCACTACACATTTTCTATTTATATTCACTCTCATTTCAAAATTAAAACTGGTGTTAATTTAAAAGATTAAAAAATGTCATATAAATATTATATTTTGACCAACATGACAGTGTTTAAATTGGTTACTATGGACAATTGTTATTAAAAGTTTATATTTCATTTTCTCATATTATATCCATTTTGGTAAGTAAACAGCATATCTCTAATCAAAGCTGTTGGCATACTGTAAATTATTTAACATTTTAGCTTTTAGACAAATGACTTAATAAAAATGGGTTCATTTGTTTCATTTTCTCTCTTGTATTAACTTTCAGTGAGAGATTTTCAGGCATTTTAATTTATCTAACATTTATGCAAAAATAAATTAGCATTTCCTAGCAATAATTTGTTTCGCATTTTTCTTTCAGCCACCATCTTTTAAACCACCTGCTATATTTGCCTTATGCTCTAAATCCATAGTTGACAGTTACTAATAATGTCGATTAAATCTGCTCATGATGAGAGGCAAAACACTAAGTAAAAACAAAACAATACAATCCTGCATGTGTTTACCCTGTTTAGATGACAGCTTGCAAAACCCTGATTTGCAAGAGCATTAATTCATTACCATTTGGCAAGTCTTGATGCGATAAGACACAAACAGTACATGAAATGAAATACAAGTATACCTTTTTCTCGTATCGATTTGTTTTATAAAGTTCAAACGATGTATGTAGCCCAAAATAAACATACTTGTTATTTTTATAGTCATTTAAAAGTCGTTATAATTTGTCACTGAAATATTTCATTTTGGTAAACGAAACCACCGAGGATAAATGTTTCGAAAGGCAGACATTGTCAAGACAATCCGAGGCCGAGTGTTTCTGGAGGCAAACCTTGTTAGGACAAGTGTGGATTTTCTATTCTTCATGTAATTCTGCTTTATTCTTCTTGGTGCAAATCAAGGAAAAACCACAAAAGATGTACATTCAAATTGTCAAATATGATGATTAAGACGTGACTTAAGGGATATGTGTTAAATTTTATTCTCTTGTATTTGGATAGTAGCAAAAATTATGAATGTTGCAAGTAATTGTCTCTGGGACCCATGTATTTTGATCTGGAGAATTAGTCTGGTTCCACAAATGCTCTCTGTAAGTTGTGATTATACCTGCATTTCCATTTAGTTAACAAGAAAAATATATGGAGACTCATGGTCCAATAGTCCCTGATACATTGCTTCTTGGATGTTGATAACTCTGAGCTCAATTCTTTGAATTTAAGAAGGCAAAACAAGACAAGCAATTTAGATTCAATTTATCCCTTTACATTGTATAAAATTATAAATTATCACGAAGCACGTTCATTGATAAATGTAAGAAATTTCTTTTGGTTTGTTTAATCTTGTAGAAGAGTACAGTGTAAGGATTGCTTTTCAACTTGCCATTGTGAATTAGGGGAAGGCTTAGAGAGCAGATCATCAGGTTTACGGAGGGGCACTGTCATCAATTCACTGATCTAATTTCCTCTCTTATTATGATATAATGAGGTGGCAGAATATATAATGACCAGAAAAGACGTCTGGGAGACAAATACCTTGGTTCTATAAGGAGCATTTGACCCTTGTTGATATTGGCTGCAGTCAAATGTATTTCTAGTCATAATAGCGCCCATCACAATGGAACAAAAGTTTCCCATCCCTTGGGCCATCCTCATGTTTGTTTGGGAATCAAACCATTGTAATCCATAGAGCTTTCCTTGACTAATTTTCAACTGTAGATCCACAAGCTTTTTTCTGGAGATTGTCTTGCTGGGTTGCTGCTAAGTGCAAGGTCAGCAGTTCAAAACCACCAGCTATGCCACAGAAGAAGGATGAGGCTTTCTATTCCCGTAGGGAGTTACAGTCTCAGGAACCCATGGGACAGTTTCACACTGTCCTATAAGGTCACGGAGAGCCAGTGTTAACTCAGTGTCAGTGAGCTTGTCTTTGTTTGTTTGCTTGTTTTGTTTTTTGAATAATGATCTGAAATTTGGGAAGAACCTTTTTCAGTATCATAGCAGTTCACACCTCCACTGGCTATGACTGATACACATTGAACTGAAATCAAATCCAAGAATTTTTCATAAAGAACATGCTAATTCTACCTTTTTTTGTTGTTGTTGTTTCCTGTGTGATATCTAACTTTTGTGAGCAGTAGTTTTCTCCTCTCTTTTCCAGAGAGAGCAGATTTCTCAGCAAGGGCACTGAGAGCTAGTTGGCCATACTATAATATAATGTTTCTATCATCAACCAAACTACCTACCAAGAAAATGAAGCTAAGGTAAATATCTTCTTCCACTCGATGACTAACAAATTTTGTGGAAGGAACATCAAAATAACGTATTCAGAAAGAAGGAAAGAGAGGCCATGAGGTAGGAATGGCAAGCAAGCAGGTGGAAAGAGAAAATATTAAACCTATGGGAAAAATGTAAACAGTATTGACTAAAGAGACCTAAGCTTCCCTTCATGGAGTTTAAGATCCAGCAGGGAGGTAGAAAATTAAACACAATTTTCCTTAGAAGAAAAATTACTATGAATTGTGTAAACAAAGATACAAGTAGTGTCCTTCTGTCTAACAGTTAATAAGAAAAAAAATCAATCTAATATCTACTCCATGCTATATAAATACAAAGAAAATGTGTGAGAATTAAAATAGGTACACATTCATCAGCAACCCCAACTCCTATCACTGGTCATCCCTTCTTTGCATATGATTCCATCGTCATTTCTGGGACAGGTCACACTGTAACTGTCAGTCTTTGCTTTTATATCTGGGAGTGGGGGCAGCCCACACTTTCGCTTACTTTACTCATCCACATGAGACCTTCAAAGACTTCCTGGCAAAAGGAAAGAAAAGGTCCTGGATTTTTTCCATGAACGTTTTTTGAAGCCCCCTCATAGGTCCTTTGTTTCCCTTATATAAATACTGTACTGGAGCTACTGAACAGTTCTAATACACATCCCCTTATCTAGAAAGTGGGAGCTCCATTTCTTTACTAAGTTTGGTTGAAGCAAGAAAACCTCCAATGATGATTGGATGCTTAGGACTTCTGGCTCTGGACCCAACTTTTAGCTCGCTTTCTGCCTGAGTTGGGATTTGGGACTGAATAGCATCGACCACTATATGGGATATTTCCTCGAGTTTCGTGAGTTTCTGTGGTCGTTCTAGTGAGTCACAGAACTCAGGGATATGGGATATGGGATATGGTGGGATATATCCATATACCCATGGCCTTTAGCTGGCTTGTGTCTTCAGAATCCTTTAATCTGGAAATAGACTTTAGTTCTCATGACATTTCTTGTTTTGAAGACACAGATTTGTTTTTTTAGGGTTGGCTGGTGTTGTTTATTATTAGATTCTGGTTATATCTCTTTGACAGGAACACTGCAGGAGTGGTGTTGTGTTCTCAGCATCACATTAAGAGGTATAGCATATCATCCTGTACCTGGTACCAGTGATGTTAACTTAGCTAATTTAGGAAGATCCTGTCTGTTAGAGATCTCCATCACAAAGTTGTCATTTCCTATTTGTGATACAGTGAGAATAATTCCAAGAGTTAACAAATATTAGTTCTCCACAGAAGGTACGCTGGAGAGTTTTAGTGTCTATTAATAATTTCTAGTAAACTAAATATAACCATGAAGTTTTTCAGGAGCCCTAGTGGCATAGTGGACTATGAGTTTGGTTGCGAAATAAAAGATAAGCTGGGGGGAGGGGGGAGGGGGGGAGGAGGGGGGGGCGGAGTTGAACCTTTCTACTCCTGCAGCGATTGACACCCTCAGAAACCCCATGCAGCAGTTCTCCCCTGCTCAATAAGGTCAACGGGAGTCAAAATGGACTTAATGACAGTGGACTGGGTGGGTATGGGGTTTTCAACAGATTTTCTCAATAATCTCTTCCTTCTCCTAGACAACAATGGGTTTTTATTTAAAAGTTTGCATTCCACTTTCTTATTTACTTATACATGCAATTATTTCTATATTTGAACTCATGTTAGTGTGGTGGTGGTTTTTATTGCTGGGGGTCATTGAATCTGGTTCCCATTCAAGACCCTGTGTGCAACACAGCCAAGCATGGCCTCGTCCTGGCCATCTCACAGCCATTGCTGTGTTTAAGCCCATGGATGCAGCCACGGGGTCGACCTACATCCTTGGATGCAGCCACGGGGTCGACCTACATCCTCAAGGTTTTCACTCTTTTTGGATGACCTTCTTCTTTACCAAGATTGATGTCCTTTTCTAGGGACTGGTCTCTCCTGCTGGCATGTGCATAGGATGTGACACAAAGTCTCCCCAGCCTTGCTGCTAAAGAGTATTCTCACTAGACTTCATCCAAGACAGATGTTCGTTTTCTGGAAATCCAATGTACTTTTGATATTCTTCACCAGCACTTTTATTCAAATGCACTAGTCTTCCCTTGGTCCTCCTGATCAATGCCCTTTCACGTGCATGTCAGGTGCCCCTTAGTATTCAAAGTGACACCCTTGCTCTTTAACACTTTAAAGAGGTTTCGTGCAGCAGATTTGTGTAAAGGTGTCATTTGATCTTCTGAATCCTGCTTCTGTAAATATTGGCTGTGAATCTGAGCAAGATGACAACCTTGACAACTTGAATATTTTCTCCATGTATCATGTAGCACTTTTGTGTCCTTGGCGTTAAGCTGTAATTAATATTGAAAGCTGTAGACCTTTATCATCAGTCAGTGCTTTAAGTCCCCCTTCCTTTCAGCAAGCAAGCTTGTGCCATCTGCATATTATAGGCTGTTAACTGTAAGCCTTCTTTCAAGCCTGATGACACATTCTTCCTAGAGCTCAGCTCCTTGGATTATTTGCTCAGCATATTGAAGATGTAAGCCAAAAAGGTAGCCCCTTGAGGTACATCTCCTTGATGTTATGATATTCTGAGGATTTTCAGAATGTCACTGTTCGTTTTGGTGTTCGCATTGTCTCATATTTAAACAGTGGAAGCCCTTTCCATTAAACAAGTTATTACTCTTTTGCAGCCCAAGATAGTCTCAGATTATTTCTTTATTTCCTTCACCTTAATTCTGGATTCACCTACTTCTCCAAAAATCCCTCAATCATTCTATAAGGACAGCTATTAAGAAAGAAAGATCTGTGTATTAGGTGTGCTCTATTCTCTTAAGAAGCCATGGATTGCAGCAAGCCAGACTACCGGGAAATATAAAATATGAATAGATATCTTACACCAGCACATGTATTAATCATTCAATAGCATTGACACCACCACGGCAGAATTATTTTAGATACAAACATTCCTTCATTCCATCTCAGCATGTTCCATTATGAGAGATCTGGCACCCGACATCAATGTATTTAATAATGCTTAGGTCTTTCAAAGACACCGGGCATGGTTTCTGACTTGCTCCTAAGTCAACATGAGCAAACAACTCACTGCCATTGAGGTGGTGCTGACGCTAGCAACTCTCTACAGGGCTTCCTTACGGGGCCAGGCAGCGTTCTCCCGCAAATGAGGTTGGTGTTTCAACCTCTGACCTTGCTTGTAGGTCACAGTCCAGCACTTACCTAACACCAAACCCTCTTAGCTAGGGTTCCTTTTCGATAAAGAATAGGCTTATAAATTACTGCTCAAGATTTTTGAATCTCCTTTGATGTTAGAACAATGGAACATAGTCAAAGCACTATAGTCAAAAGTTACCTACATTTGTTTGGCATTGTTTTGTTTTCCTCTATGGGGTTGTTTTGCTCTTGTAAAATAGATTCTCTTTTGGATAATAATTTATTTTATAAATTTGTTAACATTTTATGCTTCCTTTTCAAAATTGAGTGTGTATGGGCATATTCCTTTCTTTCCTAAATAAAATATCACATGATGCCCTTTCCTTTAATTAACAGTATATCCTGGAGATTACACACTGTTCCAGTGCATTGTATAGATGTCAACCAGTTTCTTTGCATAGCTTCATAATATTCCAGTATGAATATTTAAATATGCATAATCAATACACCTGTACCTAAGTAATTTTCTACTGTGGAAGATGCATCTTTTTGAGGAATGCCTGAGAAGTGGGACTGTCATCTATTCCTATGCAATGGTCTTAGATGTTTTCAAATTTCCCTCCAGAGGTTTGGAACCCTCTGCTTTCCCATTAGTTGTGAAGCACAGTGCTGTTGACTCACAGCTTTGCCGACAGGCTGCTCTGGTCCCAACCAACAAGTGAGAGGTGGATATCAGTGAAGCTTTCCTTGGCATTTATGTTATTACAAATGTTTTTAGAGTTGTCCGTAACTCTTGTCATTTTATTGCAGCTTACATTCGCTATCTCAGCAAATACTGTTAGTGCGATCTTCAATTTATTCCAAATCTTTCTTCTCACCGTCTCTATTGCTCACACCTTGAGAGCAAAGGGCCACCATGCCTCAGCTAGTTCAGGGCGCTTGCCTTCTCACTGGTCGCCTACTTCAGCCTGTCACCAACCCAGTGCAATCTCAACAAATCAGCCATCCTGATCCTTTCACGTTGTCGCAGACCGTGCACCTGCCTGCTCACAGTTCTCTGGGACTTTATTACTTTGCACAGCATAAGACCCACTGTCTGTATCATAGCTCTCAAGCTCTTACAAGCCCTGATCTCCTTCTCTGCTGCCTCCTTCTTTGCTCTCCCTAAGCCGCGTTTCTCCATTGGCCACTCTCCCCGCAGGGCTCTGCACCCCTGGGCGCTCTCTCTGGCAGACTCTCGCACCAGCTGCACACCCTTAATGACTCACAAAATGCCTCCAAAAGTCCCTTTCTGGATGTGATCGCGCCTAATTCCCCCTGGTCAGTTACTTTATGTGGTACAAGATAACCTTCCTCTGCCCGCTTGAACCTGTAAACTTGCGGGGGTCTTCAAACTGCAGCCCGCGGGCCACTTGCGGCCCACCGAGGACATTTATCCGGCCCACCAGGTGTTTTTGCCACTGCTGCCTGTCCTGCTAAGCAGCCACCTCGTCCAATATGTACATGAATTTGTTCATAGTTGGGTTTTTTTAACTATGGTCTGGCCCTCCAATGGTCTGAGGGACAGTGAACTGGCCCCCTGTTTAAAAAGTTTGAGGACCCCTGCTTGTAAAGTCTTTAAGGACAGGGAGTTGCTGATGCTTTCTAAATATTTGTCAAGTCAATTAGGCAGGGAGACAATTCTATGACAGGCACACCTCATTGATTGCACCTTCCTTTATTGCACTTCGCAGATCCTGCAGTCGGTTTGTTTTTGTTAGTATTTTTACTGGGGACTCTTTACATCTCTTATCACAAACCATAGATTCCTCCAGTGTGTCAAGCACATTTGCACATATGCGGCCATCATCATTTTCAAAGCATTCTCATCACTTGAGCCCCTGATATCAGCTCCCTGTTTCTTCTCCCTCCCTCCCCCGCTCACACTCCCTCATGAACCCTTGGTAAGTTATAGATATTTTTTTTCCATATCTTACATCATCCTCTGTTGCCCCCACCCACTTTGCCATTATTCGTCCCCCTGAGAGGGGGTAATAGGTTGATCCTTGTGATCGATACCCCCTTTCTCCCCCCACCCTCCCCTAATCCTCCTGGTATCTCTACTCTCATTGTTGGCCTTGAGTGGTTTATCTATCCTGGATTCCCTGTGTTGTGGGTTCTTATCTGTAGCAGTGTGCATGGTCTGATCTAATCCGATTTGTAAGGTAGAATTGAGGTCATGATAGTAGGGTGAAGGAAGCACCAAAGAGCTAGAGGAAAGTTGTATGTTTAATTGGTGCTATACTGCACCCTGACTGGCTCATCACTTCCCTGTGAGGGATGTCCAATTGTCTACAGATGGGCATTGGGTCTCCACTCCATCACCTCCCACCCCCTAATTCACCTTGGTTATGATTTTATTCTGGGTCTTAGATGCCTGATACCTGATCCCATCGACACCTCATGATCACATAGGCTGGTGTGTTTCTTCCATGTGGGCTTTGTTGCTTCTGAGTTAGATGGCCACTTTTTTATCTTCAAGCCTTTAAGACCCCAGACACTATATCTTTTGATAGCTGGGCACCATCAGCTTTCTTCACCACATTTGTTATGCACACATTTGTTTTCAGCGATTGTGTCAGGAAGGTGAGCATCACAAAATGCTGGACTGTTAGGACAAAGTGTTCTAGTGTTAGAACTGGAAGGTTTAAGACTATTTTGATGAAAAGCTGCCACAAATTGAGTCACATGATGTTGTGGCATAATAGTTCATATTAAATTATGGTTATATTCTCCTGTAGTCTAGTAAGTGCTCTCCTGTAGTCTAGTAAGTGAGCAATAACATTAAGAAAAAGTTTTAAAAGTATCAAAATATGACACAGAGATAAAGTGAGCCCATGTGCTTAGAACATGTGCATGTAAGGTGGGATTGCCAAAAAACATCATGAGCACACAAGATCTTGCAAAACCTAATAAGACAACGGGCAGTCAATTGAGGCATGCCTTTATAGATGAACCCTATGGGATTTTTTTTATTTGTTACATCATCTGAATAACGTTTATTCTTCTTAACGTAAGTTAATTCACATTTCCTTTAGTGGGTTTTCAGAGTTGCTTCAAGGAGAATGTGTATGCTTGTTTCTTGTATTTGAACTTTGAAAGTGTGCTATCAACCTACTCACATTCCTCCTTGATGCATGCTTCTTTTGAACCGAGTTTTGTGTCAAACTTTCCATTGGAGTCTGAGCTAAACTACAGAGAAGGGGTGGGTTTCTTTACATTTATCCTGTTTCGTATTAGTTTTTGTTTTTTAGTCTAACAGTATAATACATCAAATATAGATTTTTTGGTAACAATCTCTTAAAGATTTTGTGGATAATTTAGACAGCCTTATCAAGTTAAAAGCAGACAGCATTCCATCAATGAATTCTGTGCAGTTCAGGATTGGTATAGGCTTATTAACAAAATTAAGCCTAAGAGATGGTGAAAGCAACACCAGAAAATTTAACCAGCCACAACTTGAATACAACAATTAATGGTTAAACACAAAATGTATGAAAAAAAATTGTTGTGCTTTCCTGGTAGCTAATATATGTTTGAACATTTACTGATTAAGGTACAGAACCTAATTTAATTTTAAATTCAATAGAGAAAATTAATGCAATCGCTATATCCAAGGGAAATAAAGCAGTTATTGATTTTAAAACTTGTTTCAAAATTAACTCTGCTTTTCCTAAAGGATAACAAGTTTAATATTATAGTCATCCTGAAATATTTAGAAATAACTTTTTCTTCCTAATTAAAAACCTCAGATGCATCAATAAACAAAATCTAAGTACCATTGCATGGAATATATCCTGAGTGATAGTAGCCCTATAGAATAGGGAAGACCTTCCCCATCAGTTTTCCAAGGCTCAAATCTTTCTGGGAATAGATTGCTATCTCTTTCTCTCACAGATTAGCTGGTGAAGTCAAACCACTGACAGTTTGTTCAGCCGGGGAGTGCTGCACAACTGCACCACCAAGACATCTTTCAATAAGCAAGCTGAGAGCAAATTCATTTTCATTACATTAAAAATAAAACCCAAACAAACCCATGCACACACTTTTGGCATCTTGATATGTACTTTCTATTTTTAATAAACTGTCGATTTGTGCCATCAATTTGTTGTCATCAAACAGACATTTGCTGGTATGGGATACTCCATGCTATAGGAGATCCCTGACTACACATTATAATTATTTGGAACATTTTAAAAAACCACTAATGGTCAGGCCCCATCCCAGGTATTCAGCAGTAAATAGGAATTTCAGGGGGGACATATTCACGTGTAATGGTTAAATTTGTGAATATTTTTCTAAGGTGCTCCCAGTGTGTATCCAGGGCTGAAGATTTTTAATTTGGCGTTGGAGATAATTGAGGCACAAACCAGAAGAGATTGGAGGTAGCAAAGTTAAACTGCTTTCTCTCTCCTAATGCTAGCTAAAAATGCTTAGGTGGTAAACTGTCTAAATGAACCCTTCCCCAAAGTAACCCATTTAAAAATGTAATTAGGAGCAAGTGCTCCGATTAGAACCGTTCATTGAGTAAATACTCAAATTTAATGAAAGCTCATTCTATCTCAGGTACTCTTTTTCTCACTAGGAATTTAGTGTAGCACAAATACAGCCCATACTTTCAAATAATGTATAGTCTACCAATGCATTTTAAATGAGTTTAAGCATTTTGCAAATACTTAGGGAAAATACATATTATATAGTCTGTAAATGAAAGAGGCCTGGTGTCACAGTGGTTAATGAAGTGCTTGGCTGTTAAAGAAGCAGGCCAGCAGTTGGAAATCATGCACTGCTGCCCCAAAGCCAATGTGGCCGGCATGCGGCCTTTGCAAAGACCACAGCCTTGGAAGCCCTGGGACACTTAGGGTCCGTTCCATAGGGTCTATAGGATGTAAGGGGTCAGAATGAAATAATCAGAAATGAATTTGGTTCTTGGTATTTTGCAAACTGTCAGTTCAAGTAATTTACTGTACTTTTCTATTGCCTATACATTTTTTTCATGTTGCTTCATACAGTTGTTTATATTTTAAGAAAATTTGAATGTTTTAGATATTCCAACAACATCACCCCTAAATTTTTTAATGGTCTATTGCCATCCAGTAAATTTTGACTGAAAGGTTGCACATATCTTTGTTGTTGTTTATTATTTGAATATGAATTTTCTACATTGATTATTGGATTCCAAACTTAACTTTATTTATTCATGAATGTAAATAAAAATAAGTATTAGTTTATTGTGTTTTGGCCTCAGGTTTGTGTCAATTAGAAAGTTTGGATATTTAAAATAAAAGGATAAATGAAATTTTAAATTACACTAAAATAGTGTGGTGCCCCAACAGTGTAGTGCCCCAAACTAAAATAGTGTGGTGCCCTAAATGACACTAAAATAGGCCCTGGTGCCCCAGCAGACTGGACTGGAAAACACTCCTAAAGGCCAACAAACAATCCTTGAACTAACTACAAGCTTTTCTTTCTTGTTGTATTTTGCTTGTTTTTTGCCATTAGTTTGTTGTTAGTGGTGTTTTGTTGTATATTGTTGCTTGGTTTTGCTCTGTCTTGTTTTTGTGCATGTTATTATCACCGCAGATCTGTCTAAACAAGATAGGCTGGATGAACAATCTAGAGGAGAAAACAATGGGACCGAAAGTTCTGGGGGGACATGGGAGAGGGGGAGGTGATGGGAAAGGTGGTGGTGTTAATGAACCCAGGGACAAAGGAACAACAAGTGATCCAAATCGGTGGTGAGGAGGGTGTGGGAGGCCTGGTAGGGCATGATCAAGGGTAATGTAACCAAGAGGAATTGCT
>NW_022111300.1:16961609-17026086 GCF_000313985.2 Echinops telfairi
AAATGTTTTGAGAATGATGAGGGCAATGAATGTACAAATGTGCTTTACGCCATTGATGTATGTATGGATTGTAATAAGAGTTGTATGAGCCCCTAATAAAATGATTAAAAAAATCAAACACTAAAAAAAAAAGGATTGTAAATAATAAAATGCAAGATCAGAGGAGGGAAAAAATTACACTAAAAAATAGAATCAGGTGGTAAATGTTCCATGAGTCACTATATTGATAAACACATGAACAGAAAGTCATATATTCGCAATGGGAACATAATTGGACTGTAGTAATAGTTTCAAAGTTTGCAAGTGTTGATAGCATTTGACACAGTATTACCTCTTTTTGTCCTATATTTGATCTCTAGGTTCTAATATCCTTTAAAATGGCTACACAGAACTCACAGATAATATTCATCATTAAAAGGTTTATTTAAGAAGATTACAAGTTTTAATGTCAATGAGAAATGTTCAGGGTTGACTTGTTTACCAGGACATGTTACAAAGTGCTTTCAAGTCTGCATTCCACCCTGTTGTCAACCTTAGCCTGAGGGACTCAGTGCTCAGCTTAACCTCCCTAAATCCGCAAACCCAGCTCTATGAATTAAGTGCATACATAGCCACCTCATTCCACAGCCCAAATGCACTCAGCTCCACTTCCATGGATGTGTCAGCAAGCCCAACTTCCCCAATTAAATGTCCAGAGGCACCCTACTCCTTAAGCCAGCCTCCTGCACACACACAAACAATATCCAGCTTTACTCTTCTGTGGGTTGGAAAGTCTACCACTCCGTTTGATGCTGTGCCTCCTGGTTCTGCTGCTGTTCCTCTGATGTCACAGCTGCCTTCTGAGTCCGGAGTTTCTTTGTGCAGGGATCTCAGGTGAAGAGCATATCATGCACTCCGCTCCTGGTCTTTGCTGGCAATGAGATACATCCTCTTGCTTCCCAGAGGGCTGACTCATTTTATACCCAGCAGGATGGGGTTCCAGGGAATCTTGTTCACACTTAGTCACAGGTGAATCCGATCAATATCTATCCCACCTCCACCCTTTGTCTTCTTACCAGACCCATGCAGGAAAAGGGCCTTTGGTGTGAATTAGAGACTTTAGCTAGAAGAGTCACATTAAATCATTCACTACCCTTGCAATTGTTATGCTATTTTTCAGAGAAATGTTTTATGGATTTGATTTTATATGTATAGAATATGCCTTAAACTATGTACAAGAAAATACGATATAGTAATTGCTTATGGAGAGGGTTAAGTGGTTGGATGACAAGTTGACAAAAACTTCACTATGTACCTTTCATAGTACATCTAAATAATAAAAAATAGTATTACATTGCACTGATGAAATGGATTGGCTCCTCACAGCATCACTTAATTAATTAAAGTCACTTCCATTAGTTTCTCCCATCCACAATTTATTCAGTTAGAATATATATATATACACATATAAAATCAAGGAGAACAGCATTATTTTTCAGAAACAAATATTATTTTTATACAAGAATTTCATTTTGGAAAAAATGACCTTTTATGAACAGTAACAATGGCAACAATAATTTGAAGAGATCTGCTGAGATCTTAAAAGAATATTACTTTTTATCAAGCATAACATGTCTAACAGTTAATATTCAAATCTATGAACCACCTTTTATCTTTTCTTAATGTCAAATTGAATTGCTATAATTATTCAAACCATCTGTGACTGAGCCACAAAGCTGCCATTGAGCCCCTGGAGGAGACGGATCACATTCGGTCTTCACAGCAGCCTGCTGAGTTTAAATCCTCTGCATAATGGTCAAAATAGCAATCACTTGTGAAAATGTTATCAAATTAAAAGTAGTGAACTATGAACTTTATACCCCAAACTGACTGCCCATTATTCCTGCCCTCAGGAATGTCCTGGATGAGAACTAACCCTAGCCATCCCCTAGGAGATCCTGATCTCACATCAAAGAGAGCAAATGTTCCTGTTCTTTCCAGTTTAAGGAGCAAAATCAGGCTCCTTTTACTGGCATGAAGAGTCATCACCAAGATCTTTGTTGCCATAGCAATCTGTTTGATTCTGAGTCTCACAAATCTTTTCCCAAGTTCTCTTCATAAAAACAAAACAAAACAACAACAAAACCAAAACAATACTAACAAAGGTAAGAGTTTCTTCTACTGGAGTCATTCTACAAAAGCTAGAACACACTGTGTGTCCTGGTGTCAAGGGGTTATTACTAAATAAGCAAGCTAATTACAGGTTTACTTGCATTTCCTTTCGAATATGGAGTGAACAATACGGTATGTGGTGAAAAGAATGGGCACTCTGTCCCTGTCAGAGTTTATAAACTTGAAACGAGGCTTTGTTCCTGCAGGCACACACTGAATTCGGGGCAGAAACAGATGCCAGCCAGGCCTTGAAGCAGAGTCTTTGATGTAGTGAAAACCGCATCACTACCTATTGCCAATAAGCACAAGAAAGCTCTCGCCCATCTTGATTTTTGGATAATCCAACACTATCTATTATTGCTCTGTGAAAAACAATTTTTTCTGTTTTTATGAATTTCTGCTCCAGATACTGAGGAAACACTTTGCTGAATACATCATTTCATTTAATCCTAATGATAGCTCAGCAATGTAGTTACTAATATCATTTTCCTTTTACAGATGAGAAAACAAAGTCTTCCAGAAAACAACACGTAATTCAAAATATAGTTTATACTTGAAATGAAGGTTGTCAGACCTTAATTCTAAAATGATCAGCTCAGTCATTTCTTTGTTTTCATTAGTCGGTTATAAATTATTGACAGCTTAGTATAAAATCAGATAATAGCAAGATCATAACATATCTACTAAAATCAAAGCTGTTCATCAAAAGTTCCACCCTATTCTAGCTATTTTGAGTACACTTGTTAGTCAAGAATAAAATATAACAAGTAGGAAAACACTTTGAATCACCCTCTCTGACTGAAAATAAATAGATAGATAGATAGATAGATAGATAGATAGATAGATAGATAGATAGATAGATAGAATGTGGGAAACCAGCATGCCTAAGCTCTAAAACTCCACAGGAGAATGGAACAATTCTGAAGGAGGAAGCACAAGAAATGAATTCCCACTCCTTCCAAGAGTCCACAGAAGCTTAACTGCCCAACAAGAATCCACCAGTGAGCCCCTCACCAGTGCTTCAGTCCAGGGCATTGGGACAGGGGAAACGTGAGCTAAGGTCCCCTACACCCATCGGGCTCTGAGACTTCCTATTATTTCACATAGGCCAGTGGCTTCCTTTCCCTGGCATACCTGACAAAAGTTAATGTCATACCTATGGACCATGGGGCTGGTAAAATTTACTGGAAATATTCTTGGAATTCAGAATGCGTATATGGGGTCCTAGTAGTCCTAGTAGTGCAGCGATTTCTGTTTTGGACTGCTAACCACAAGGTCAGTGGTTCAAACCCATCAGTTACTCCATGTGAGAAAGATAAAACTACCTGTTCCCATAAAGAGTTATAGCTTCAGGAACTATGTGGAAGGTTTCTAATCAGTCCTTTAGGACGACTATGAGTCCAAATGGACTTGGCGGCAGTGAGTGGCTTATTTGGGGCTTAGCAGATCCATTCACCCTCCACAACTTGACATTCTCAGCTAAAAGGAACTGATGGCTCCACCATTCTCATTTGGAAAGAGACTAGAGGGATGGGAATTATGAAGGAATAGGAGTAGAGGTTAGGATGACCAAACTACAATGTCAACCACATGAGTCAACTTTTTGCCCCCAAATAGATCAGTTATTATGAGAACTGATTAAAATTCCATTATTATGATTTTCACAATGTTAACTATATGCAAAATTCAAAGTATTCATGGACATTTTTTTCTTTAACCTCAAGAAGGGATTTTAAGTTAATGCCGATTATTGATATCTATACATAACTTTTATTTTCTGATTATTATACATGTGATTTCTTCCTTTAGTGTCATTTTTGGTCATTCCTAAATTTTAGTCATGCTTTCTGTAAATATTATAACAAATTTATGACTTGATCGTGTGAAATGCTTTAACTTTAACCTTTCTGAAATATTCAAATTAAAGACTGCTTTGGAGAGATCCATATTTGTACCCAATTCCAAAAACGGTGATTGCACACAAGGCTCAGACTGTAGAACAACATCGCTGATATCACACGCACATTGTCAGGGGGCTTCCCAGATTCGGGCTGGATTCAGAAGATGCCTTCGAACGAGAGATTTGGAACATTTCTGATATCAGATGGATCTTGACTGAAAGCAGAGAATACTAACTAAAATGTTGTCTACCTGTGTTTTATTGCCTGTGGAAAGGCATTCGACTTTGTGAATCATCGCAAACTCTGGGCCACCGTGAGAAGACTGGAATTCCAGAACACTTCACTGTGAACATGTGGACCTTCTGTGGACCAAGAGGCAGTGATGTGAACCGAACAAGGAAATGCTGCATGGATTAAAATCAGGAAAGGTGTGTGTCAGGGTTGTCCTCTCACCATACTTATGCAATCTGTATGCTGACCAAATAATCAGAAATTTGAGGTATATGGAGAAGAATCACATCAGGATTGAGGGAAGACTTATTCACAACCTGCTATATGCAGAAGACACCACCATGCTTGCTGAAAACGAGGAGGACTTGTAGCACTTGCTGATGAAGATCAAGGATTGCAGCCTTCAGTAGGGTCTATAACGCAGTATAAAGCAGACCAAAGCCCTTCTAACTGGGCCAATAGGTAACATCATGATACAAGAAAGATTAAAGCTGGAAAGGATTTTGTCTTGCTTGAATTCATAATCAACGCTCATGGAAGCAGCAGTCAAGAGACTGAAAGGCTAATGACAATAGGCAAGCTGCTGCAGAAGACCCCTTTAGAGTATTGAAAAAATAAGGATGTTACTTTGATGTTACTAATGTGCACCTGACTCACGCCATGGTATTTTCCATTGCCTCCTACGCAAGTGAAAATTGTACATTGAGTAATGAAGCCTGAGGAAGATCCTATGTATTTGAATTGTGGTGCTGTTGAAGAATATTGAAAGTATCATGGACTGCTGGAAGGACAAGCCAGCTGCTGTGGAAGGAGTTCTCTTTACAGGCAAGGATGTCAAGATTCTGTTTTAAATACTTTGGGCATGTTGTCAGGAGAGACCAGTCCCTGGAGAAGGACATCATGCTTGGTAAAGTGGAGGGGGAGCGATAAAAGGAAGGTCCTGGATTGGCACAGTGGCTGCTACAGTGAGTTCAGGCACAGGCACCATTGTGAGGATGGCACAGGACCTGGCATAGCTTAGTTTTGTTGTGCTCAGGGTCCCTATAGGTCAGAGCTCACTTGATTATCTCTAACAACAAAACCTGAAAATATTTTATCTTTTTAGGGAAGCTTGCTTCCTTTATTATTTTAATATTTAGTTTTGTAAAAACAAACTTTGTCTCTTACAGCAATTTTCCATCTATAGGAAAAATTTCAAGTAGCAAATGGAATTCCCATATGCTTTTTCCTCCTCTTGTATATGGTTTCTCCTCTTACTAATACCTCATATCCCTGCTACACATTTGTTACAATCAATGAATCAATATTGACACATCGTTATTAACTTAAGTCCACAATTTATATTAGGGTACACTCTGCGTTGTACAGTCTTTTGAGTGTTGACACCTGTATACTTTCATGTATCTCTATCACAATATCCTACAGAATATTGTCTAAAAATTCTCTGTGTACCTTTATGTATCATACTTCCTCATCCCTTAACCATCTGGCAATCATTGGTCTTTTTACAGTCTTTTCCTTTTGCCTTCTCCAGAATTGTACAGTAGGTACTATTTTAAATTAGTCAATTTCATTTAGCAAACTATGTTTCAGTGTTCTCTGTGTCTTTTTACAATTTTGATGGTAGTTTATTTTTATCACTGAATAATGCTCTATTTTGCATGATTGCAACAAATTTGGTCACTCCTTCATGTAGTGAAAGGTACCTGGGTTGTTTTCAATGTTTGGCAATTATGAATAACATAGCTATAAATTCTCAAATGCCGGATTTTGTGTGGCCATGTATTTTCAGATAATTAGGGCAAATCCTTAATAGCACGACTGCTTGATCAGATGGTATGACTACATTTAGATTTGTGAGAAACTAATCAGACGCTCTTTCTAGGTGGCTGTATCATTTTGCATTCTCTTCCGCAATGACTGTGTTTCTGCTGCTCAACATACTAGCCTTTCGTATTATTTGCGATTTGAATTTGAGCCATACTAAAAGATGTACAGACCTATGTCATTTCTGTTTGAATTTGCAATTGTATTATGACATCTAAGGTTGAGCATCTGTTGATATTCTTATTTTCAATCTGTTTGTCATCAATGGTGAAATGCCTATTAATATCTTTTTCATGTTTGCCTTTCTTTGTTGAGTTTTCAGGCTTCTTTGCATATTTTGCATGCAAATCATTTTTCAGATGGCTGTTTCAAATTTTGTTCTCCCCTCAGTGATACATTTTTTCTCTTAAAAGTGTCTTCCATAGAACAGATATTTTCCATTATAAAAATAACATTCCATTAGGTTTTTGGTGAATGTTTACACAGCACATTAGATTCTCATTGGAAAATTTCTATCAAGTACATTGACATTAGTTACATTTTTCACACTGTGTGTGTCAGCATCCTCATTAATTCCATTCTAGTTGTTTCATTTCCAGGAGTCTAGTGTTCCTTCCCTTCCCACCCTTGTCTTGTCATCTTTACTTTAGAAAACTTGTTGAGGTTTTGGTTTCATACAGATTTTATTTTAATGCAGCCTCACACTCAAAGTTAGTAATATCCTTTTTTTTTGAATTTCAATATCAATTTATTTTGGCTTATATATTTCATATAGCAATGTAACATTTTTATTAAAGTAGTTACTTGAAACATTTTCAGCTAATTTTTTAAATTTGTTTTTTATCATTTTATTGGGGGCTCATACAACTGTTATCACGATCCATGCATCTATCCATTGTGTCAAGCACATTTGTACATTTGTTGCCATCATCTTTCTCAAAACATTTGCTTTCTACTTGAGCCCTTGGTATCAGCTTCTCATTTTTTCCCCTCCTTCCCCCACCTTCCCTCCCTCAAGAACCCTTGATAATTTACAAACTATTACTATTATTTCATGTCTTACACTGACCAATGTCTCCCTTCACTCACTTTTCTGTTGTCTGTCCCCCTGGGAGGGGGTTATGGATAGATTATCATGATCAGTTCCCTCTTTCTCCCCTCACTTTCCCTTTCCCCACCTGGTTCTAAGGGATTTATCTGTCCTGGTTTTTGGTTCTGAGGGATTTAGCTGTCCTGAATTCCCTGTATTTCCAGCTCTTTTCTGTACCCTGTACATGTTCTGATTGAGCCGGATTTGTAAGGTAGAATTGGGATCTTGATAGTGGGGGCACGGGGGTGGGGGAAGGATTTAAGAACTAGAGGAAAGTTGTCTGTTTCATCGGTGCTACACTGCACCCTGGCTGGCTCATTTCCTCAATGCGACCCTTCTATAAGGGGATGTCCAGTTGTCTACAGATGGGTTTTGGGTCTCCACTCCACACCATATCCTTTCTTTTGTGTACTAATGTGTCATTTTGGTAAAAGGTGACTCCAGGCTATGGTTCTACTAGTGTCCTAAAGCCATTTAAAGTCCTAAAGCCGTTTGGTCTCAATTGATCGAATAAATCTTAACTTTTTTTAAAAATTGTATTTTTGTTCCATGGTTTTATCCTGTTTTATCAAGGTCCTTGTGTTGTTGTCCTGATCAGAAGGGTCAGTAGTACTAGTCAATCACTGTCTAGTTCGTTTGGTCTCAGGGTGGATAAGACTGTGGCTTGTGTCAGTTATTAGGACTGTGGACTAGTTGTCTCTCTGAGACATTGTTTTCCTTTCGCTTTTACTCCAAATGAGCAGACAATAATAATTGTATCTTAGACGACTGCTCAAATAACAATAACTTGCTTCCATTGTGTGGATTTCAATTCAGAGAAACCTATCATCCCTATTGGACAGAATAGAACTGCCTCTTGGGTTTCCAAGGATGCAAATGGGAACAAAAAGGTTCATCTTTATCCCACAGAGCAGCTGGTGGTTTTGAACTATTGACCTTGCAGTTAAGAGCCCAATGACTTAACCCACTGTGCTACCAAGGCTCCTTCCTCACCTCACTAGCTGGCAGAAAGTAAACTTGGCAGTGCCAATTGACTCAGTTGCCTTTCATGCTATTAATTTTAATGAAGCCCTAACTGTCAACATTTTATGTTATGGATCATTGCCATTTCACTATGCAATGTTTATCTCTTTGCTCCAAAATTAGATATCTATCATTGAGCTAATCCTGAGACATGGTAAACTTTTTTGTTCAATTGAATGAAATTCTGTCCCAAATTAATGTAAGTGCCCTAAATGTCATTTTAATGCATTGGACAAAGTATGGGATGTCTTGATTCTCTCATTTTTATTGATACAGTAGCAGATATGTTATCAAAACACTGTGACGTCTCAGTACCATCCCTCGCCCCCCACCCCCCGGAAGGCCAAGAACTCATACCACCACTGCCTGGAATTGACTTTGAAAAACAAGTCTAGACACAACCCTCAGTCTCCCCAGGGGTAGCCTTCGTGCCAGCTGCACTCAGGGCCACGTGATCTTACAGGTTCTAATTCTCCCTTTAGTTGTATCAGGCAGTGCTCAGTATTATTTTGAATGGGCTAAACTATATACAAACAAATACGACTTTCATTGTCTATTCTGTTCTTGTCATATTTATCAGTATAATAGGTTTTTAACTACATTAATTTTCCAATTAAAACATTTGAAATATAAACAATGTCAATTTGAAAGGTTAAGGCAAAAATTCAGCACGTTTCTCACTAAAGGAAGGTCATCCTTTAGTTTCCCTAGATAGTAGATTTCTCTGGAGAGTGCTTCGTTCCTCATTCCATCTCCCACGCAGTCTAGAGGATGCATTTTGTTGGCTAAATATTTTATATTTGTTAGTGAAATGATTTTCAAAAGTCCTACTGCTTATGATTTTAGTAAAGGGAAGCAGTGATGTGATCAGTTGTGTCAAAATATAAATGTAATAGTTAATTTACAAATGTGATTTATAATATAATCATAAGTCATTAAAATTAAACAACAGCTGTCAGGATAATGAAAATTGTGCATTTTGTGGTATGTTTGTAGTTTTGAAAATTTTTTACAAAATATTAGTAATTAGGATTTTTTGTAATACAAGTACTTTGAATGGAAGGGGGAAATGCAATAGTAAGTGTGTAAGAATTTACTGCTATTTTCACTGTCTGTTTTCCTCACAAACAAAGGATAAACACAACTTAAAAATTTAATCCCTACAACTTTGGCTTAAAATTATTTAGAAACCTGAGAATTCAGAAGTCATTTATCTTAATGAACTTTATGACAATTCTTATCAAAAGCAGGATTTGCCCATTTGATTCCTTTTTAAGTAATTGTCATTACAGTGAGACAGAGCTACACATGATCACTAATAAAACACTATATTATACATAATTTTAATTGCTAATTAAAATTGTATGATGTGGGTAAAGGAATTATTTATCTTATAGAGTTTACTGATCCTGGCTCAAATATATTTTAATAATTCTTACCTAATCCAGAATTCACAAATTCCTTCTTTGTGCTGCTCAAATAAACAGATTTGTAGCTATTTCAATCACCCCTTTTCTGTGGATGCTGCAATTCTGTGCTCAATTACTGTTATCCACAGATACACTTGACCCGAGAGTTATGAAGACCCTTATAGCCCTGCTAACTCTCTGATCCATAAAGTGGCCACAACCTGGATGCTTAAGACACTCTCGACTCCCTGTTCTCCTTTGTGAGGTCCCTTGTCCTCTTACACTTCCAGTCGCCCCACCACCCCATAGCCCTACACATGGCCCCACCTCTCAGAGAATCCCCTTTTGCAAATGACTGCACCATCCCCCATGGAAATCTTTCACTGTCCCTGAAAGTAACTTGGGAAAGCCTGGTCCTATCTATTTTCCAATACCAGCCTTAGAATCTCTTCAATTCACTACAGATACTTACCAACAAGTACTGTATACCTGAAGCAAACATGTGCTTGCCTTTTTGAGAACTAGGCCAATGTGCCTAAAGTGGAATGTGAGCAACAATAGGACAAAAAATAGTCAGAGAAGTAATGGTTCAAGAAACACTGTTTATTTAGAATATTGAAGGCTATTGAAAGGATTTTGCATTTTATCTCAAGTAAAGTAAGACACTTTTAGAAAACATTGAATAGAAAGACCTGATTTGACTAATGTTTTGAAAACTATTTGCAGTGCAGTAATTCCTTGATACAGCCCTTTGAGCTATTCTTTTCTGTTGCTCCACCAAATGACTGGAACTTGTTGTTGGTGGGGGCCCTGTCATCTGTTCCTACTTACAGCAATCCTGTGCACCCCAGAATGCAACACTGCTCACACCATCCTCCCACTTGGTCTCAGATTTGAGTCTGTCGGCGCAGCCAGTGTGTCCGTCCATCTCATCCACGACTTTCCTCTTTTCATTGCCCCCCACTTTACCAAGCATGGTGATTGTGTTAGTCTGGGTACTTTGGAGAAACAAATCCAAATCCACAGAAACTCATGTATAAGAGAGAGTTTTATATAAAGGTTAAGTGCACATCAAGAAAACATCCCAACACAGTGCTGTCCAAGCCCACAAGTCCAACATTATCCCATATGTCCAACACCAATCCACAAAGTCCTCCTCCATCTCACAAAACACACACAATGATGCTGACTGCAGGAGGAAAGCCGAGTCAGTAAATGTGTAAGCATCTCAGCGCTGGCAGGGGTCTCCATATGAGTGCTCCAGCACCCAGGGCTGCATTGGGGTTGGACCATGTGGCTTCTTCTTGGGGATGTCTTGCAGGAAGTGAGTCTTGCCAGCTGAAGCAGGGAACTGGATAAGGCAGCTTCGCTCTGGCCCGACTACCACAAAGCAAAAGACCTGAGAACTAGAAAGGCAAGGCTTACCGAGCCATTTATCTCTCCGCCCTTCAATTAACCTCACATGTGTTTATTGGCCAGGTTGGCACAATACACCTTAACTATCTCAGTGCTGTTCCCCAGGGACTGGACACTTCTGATGACATGTCTAAAATATGTGAGACCATGTCTCACAATTTTTGTCTCAAGGAGCATTGAAGATGCACTTCTTCCAAGACATATATTTTTGTTGTTGTTGTTGTTTTGGCAGTTCATGGTACTTTCAATATTCTTTGCCAGCACCACAATTCAAATGCATCCATTGCTTTTTGGTTTTCCTATTAAATGCCAAAATTTCACATGTATATGGACAATTTATATCCAATTGTCATTGCAATAAAAAATTCCATGGTTTGGAACAGGCACACCTTGGTTCTCAAAGTAACATCCTAGTTGTTAAATCCTCTAAAGAAGATTGCGCAAGGGACTTACCCAATACAGTGTGTCATTTATCTCCCTTTATTTTGTTATGGAATGTTTCATGAATTTGTGTGTCATCCTTGTGCAGGGGCCATGCTAATCTTCTCTGTATTGTTCCGTAATTTTTATTTTAGTGTATGTGCTGCTGAAGCAAGAACACAATGTGTTATTTATCCCTTGACTGCTGCTTGCTTGAGCATTGATTGTGGATCCAAGCAAGATGAAATCCTTGATAACTTCAATATTTTCTCTGCTTATCATGATATTAGTTATGGATATAGTTGTGAAGGGTTTTGTTTTATTTCCTGACTAGAACAGTAGATAGCTTGATGTTTGTGTCCCACAAAGGAGATTGGGGTTTCTAATCATGTAAATAAGGGACATGACACCTTGGGGGGTTGGAACTATGAAATATATGTATGGCATTTTAACATAGGGATTGGTCCGTTTTTACTTGCTGTTGGTTTAAAATGAATCATCCTAGAGATCTCTCTAAGAAAGTAAACTGGGAGTGGAGCTTGTCCTTTGGTCAGAAAACACTTTACTGAATCTCCTCAATCATAAGCTAGATCCCCAGAGCCAACGGGAGACAATGAGCAGTACTTGCAGAGAAATGGCTGCAGCAGCAGAGCCGGCATAAATAAGAGTGCAGCACAGGCCAGTGTCAGGCTTCTTGATCCACACTGCTAGAAAGCCAAGTGCCTCCAGGTAGGAAGCTCGCTGATAGAGTGGGCTGCCTCCTGGCCCTTAGTGAACCTGTTTGCTGACCCATGGACCTATCGCTGACCATCTTCAAGTCAAGGATACTGAGAAGTTGGGTGCCTCTGGGCACTTAATCAACAGTTAAATGAATTTTGCAATGTTTACTCAAGCAGGCCAATGCCAAGGTCTGGAGGCCAATAACTGGATAGAGATTTGTCTGTAGATATGAATAATAAGAGGCTATCCTGAACAAAGAATTGTAGCCTGGGTCATTTCTGATCCTCAATTGTAACCTCTTAATTCTCCAATAAATCCCAAAATTATGAGTATTACTAGTGTTTGTTAGCATTTCCATGAATTATTGAAACCAGCGGAGGCATACAAGATATTGTGGGAGCCCCTAGCAGAGGGGTCTCGGGGAGGAGATGAGCCAGTCAGGGTGTGATGTGACAACGATGAGAAATACAACTTTCCTCTAGTTCCTAAATGTTTCCTCCCCGCTCCCACTACCATGACTCGAATTCAACCTTGGAAGTCTGGCTAGACCAGAGGATGTACACTGGTACAGATCGGAACTGAAAATACAGGGAATCCAGGGCAGATGAGCCCTACAGGACCAGTGGTGTGAGTGGCGAAACAGGGAGGGTAAAGGGAGAATGGGTAGGAAAGAGGGAACCGATTACAAGGAACTATATGTGACCTCCTCCCTGGGGGACAGACAACCGAAAAGTGGGTGAAGGGAGACGTCGGACAGGGCAAGATATGACAAAATACCAATTTATAATCTATCAAGGGCTCATGAGGGAGTGGGGAGCGGGGAGGGAGGGGAAAAATGAGGACCTAATGTTGGGGGTTTAAGTGGAGAGAAAATGTTTTGAGAATGATGTACAAATGCGCTTTACACAATTGATGTGTGTATGGATTGCGATAACAGTTGTATGAGCCCCTAATAAAATGTTTAAAAAAAAAAAGATATTGTGGGAGAAAAAAAATGGTGTCAGATTGGTAAAACTCTTGGAGAGTGGAAGCATTTCTGATCTTTGCTTCATAAGTAGTTTTGGGGAACTGAAGCTAATAATATTGATTATCTCACCCCCTCAAACTTTGTGACATTGAATGAGGTCAGATTCCACCTTCATGATATTTCTTTCACAATACTTCAAATTTTCTGATCCTAATCCCATATTCTTCTTCATATGCTATGGCTTCTCTCTTTATTCGCTTACCATCAAACCTGAGCGCATACAACCCTGCAGCACATCTACCCTGATTTTACATCACACAGCATTCCCTTGTTCTGGTCTCACAACTGCTTCTTGATCCATATTCAAGATCTGCAGGAGCACAATTAGGTATTCTGGAAGTGCCGTTTTACTTGTGTCTATCCATAATTTGTTATGCTTCCCACAGTTGAATGTTTGGCATAGTCAATAAAACACAAGTCAACATCTTTCTGTTATTTTCTGCCTGCTTTCAGTCAAGATCCGTCTGACATAATTAATGATATTCCTTCCCTTGTTCCATGTTTTCTGAATCTGGCCTGGACCTCTGGCAGAGCCCTTACTGATGCAACCGATGTTGGATGTTCTTCAGCAAAAATTTGCATGCATGTGCGATCAATTCTATGTGCACAAAATGTGTGCATTCTGCTGACTCAATCATGTTGCTTTGAAGACGAGGTGTTCTGGAGTAGCCATTCTTCCCAAGGCTACTCATAACTCGCTATGAGTAAGTTAGATTTATATGAGGAATTCATACAATAGATTAGCCATTTGGGGTTCTTAGAGGACTGACTGCACAGAAATGAATCATTCAGGTATCATCACATACAGTGTTTTAAGGTAAAATAATAATGCTTTAATCCTATAGAGCAGGACAAGGAACTAAATACAGGTTGTCTGATTACATGGTGATTAACATAAGCTTCAAAAACCTGTGCATTCTGATTTTTATATTTTGATATGCAATTAATAGGGAACACTAAATAACTTTTTATGTTTTCTACTGATAGACACTTGTAAACCCAGAGACTAAATACTAATTTAAGAGATTAAAATAACATTTTAAATAAAATGTACCTATTTTAGTTTCTTTGTTAGATAATGTATTAAAGAAAAACACCCATTTTCCATGGTCAAATATTCCATCAGTGACATATTTCCCATGACATAAGAAATAGTCTTCAAAATCTAATGACATAGCTCAAATTTTTTTATTTTAAAAAATTTCTTCATTGTTTTATATTCTTGGCAATTTTCTAATTAGTTATTTTCATTCATTGGACCACAAGTTTTATTTTTTCATATGATATTGATACTTTTCTAATAAAATCTGGATCTAAGCTAATCTAAATTTACCAGCAATAGTTGCCATACATCCAAATTTTCAATATTTTTAAATTCTTATACTAATTTTGCTTTAGAATCCATTTCTATATTCATATAATTTATGACACATATTTGGCTTCTGCTACAATGAGCATTGAACATAAAGTAGACTGACATTCCGTTATTTTTAGGTATGTGCTAGAAGCTGCATATGCTGGTGGGACTTGGTTGCATATAACATCAGCAGAACTGTACCTGTGGCTACATTGCACTGAAGACTCGGCACATAAGCTTTAACTGAACAGTCACATGATGTGTTTGCATTTGTTGAAGAATAAAGAAAGCTACATTTATTGAAGACCTTAAGGAGTACCCACATCTCTCATATTCATCTTTTCTACCCAAACCCTGAACATCTTTGTGGAGTTACTTCATAAAACTTCTATGACCCTTAAGCTGGCATTTACCTCTGATCCAATGATCTCACAGCACTTTGTTAGTATTTGTGTGGACATATTTTCTTCAGTTTTAGAATGCATGTCTTCAAGGATTTTTTCATTCACTGTGTCTGTGCTTTATTGAGGGATAAGTGGATGTATAAATTAATTTTTGAGCTATTTTAAGGGAATAAGACAAATTAGAGAGAGCTTGCAAACTATATGCTTATAATAAGAAGTTAATCAATTATATGGAAAATCCTAGGGAAAACATAAAATAAAATTTCCTTTCATCTGATTTCTCAAACCAGTCCAATCAGTTCTTTGCCTAGGCCACCTGAATGATTTATTTTGATACTTTTCACATATTAGGACAACATATAAAATTTGTGTATGCATATTTACATTAAAATATTATTTAAAAATTTAACTATATAAGTTCCATGCCTTTTTATAATTCACATGTAGCTATGAACTACAGTATTAGGATACTGTATTAATTTTACTATTTTGTATCTAAAGACCTACTTAATAAACTATAAATCATATATATAGATAAAAGATATTAAGCACAAATAATTAAGGGAGGATTAATTTTAATAATTTGCATTCTAAACTTTCAAAAAGAAATTTTAGTCCTCAAAAAGAAGTCTGAAAACTCACTTTGTTTTCTTAATTAAATATATAATCAGAAAATATATTACTATGATCAGATGTCTAAAAGAAAAAAATGTTTAAAATCTGCGAGCAATTGTGTCCAAATTGTGAGACTCCATGAAAAAACACTTTTAAAGCATTTAATCTAAAGGTGTTCAACTGTGAGCTCATTTGGGTTTTGCCCCCAAATGATTCCCGTGCAACAAATTTCATTGTGTATAAACAGTAAACCATAAGCAACTGCTAAAAGTAGTACGCTTCTGTTTTTGAAATGCACTAATTTCTCTTCATCCTCATTGGTAGTAGATTTCTAAATTTTATAACTTTCCAGTTCTCTTTTTTATGCCTTTATCCTCACTCTATTTTCCACATGAGAGACATCATGTTCTAAAATGTAAGTTGCTGCCCATTGCATTTCCTAGGTCTGTCCATCAAATCGTTTTAGGGTCAATGACAACCCAATAGCAACAAATAAACCTTCATTTCTTTTTAAAAAAAATAGCTTCTCATTCCATCCATGCTTTTCAATACTCTAAAGAGGTCTTTTGTAGCAAATTTGCCTAACACACTACATCTTTTGACATCCTGACTACTGCTTCCAAGAGGAGTGATTGTGGATCCAAGAAAATCAGAATCCTTGACAACTTCAACCTTTCTCCATTTATCATGGTGTAACCGATCAGACCCGTTGTGAAGATTTTCGTCTTCCTTGCACTGAGTCCTACTTCAGGCAGCCATCCTTGAACTTCACCAGCAAGGGCTTCAGTTCCTCCTCTCTTCCAGCAAATAAGGTTGTGCCAACTTCATATTGCAGGCTGTTAAGAAGCCTTCCTTCAATCCTGATGCCACACTCTTGTATAATCAAGCTTCTCTGGTGATTTGCTCAGTATATAGATTGAACAAAGGTAGTAGGAGGATACAACCCAGACACACACCTTTCTTGATTTAAAACTCTGCAGTATCCCCTTGTTTTGTTCACACAATTGCCTCTTGATCCATGTACAAGTACTGGATGAGTACAATGAAATGTTTTGGAATACCCATTACTCTCAAATTTATCTACAGTTTATAATAGTCCACACAGTTGAATGTCTGTACAATCAATGAAATATATGTGAACATCTTTCTGGTATGCTCTGCTTTGAGCCAAGAACCATCTGACTTCAGCAATGATATCCCTTATTCCATGTCCTATTCTGAATCTGGCCTGAACTTCTGGCAGTTCCCTGTCAATGTGCTGCTATAACGATTAGTGAATGATCTTAAATAAGATCTTGTTTGTGTGTGATATCAATGATATTGTTCTATACTTTGAGCATCCTGTTGGGTCCCTTTTCTTTGTAATGAACATAAATGTGGGTCTCTTACAGCCAGGTAGCTGTCTTCCAAATTTCCTGGCATAGACATGTGAGTGCTTCCAGTGTTTCTTATGCTTTCTGAAACACTTCAATGGGTATTTCATCAATTCCTGGAACCTTGTTTTTGGCTAATGCAGTCAGTGCAGCTTCAGTGCCATTGGTTCTTGCTCATATGCTACCTCCTCAAATCGTGGACTGTCAACTAGTTCATTTTGGTGCAGTGACTCTGTATTCTTTCCATCTTCCTTCCTGCACCATTCAATATGTTGCCTACAGAATCTTTCAAAATTTTAATTCAAAGCTTAAATTTTTTCTTGCGTTCTTTCAGTTTCAGATATGCTGAGCATGTTCTTTCTTTTCATTTTCTAATTTTCAATCCTTGCACATTTTGTTATTATATTTGGCTATGTCCTCTAATGCTGCCCATTGAAGATTTGTATTCAGCTCTTTGACTTCATCCTTCCTTCTATTTGCTTTTGCTACTCTATGATTAAGATCAAGTTTTGATCCCTCCTCACATCCACTTTGATCTTTTCTTTTCTATCTTTTTAATGGCCTTTTAATTTCTTCCCTGTGATGGTCTCAGATCTCCTCCCACAGCTCATCAGGTCCTAGTGTCACAGTGTGTGACATCTGTTCTTGAGATGTTCTAGAAATCCATGTGAGACAGACTCAAGCTACTATTTTGGTTCCTGTTGACTTGTTTTCATTTTCTTCAGGTTTACCCTGAACTTACCTATGACCAGTTGATGGTATGTTCCACCGAGTATGGTTTCAGCTGTTGATATTGACTTTTCCATCATGTCTCCTCACAGATGCAGTCAATCTGATTTCTGTGTATTCATCTGGGGAAGTCCATGTGTAAAGTCACATTTTGCATTGTTGAATAAAAGGTATTTGTGATGAACATGTCATTGGTTCTCTCATGCGATATCCAGCTTAATTTTGACACAATGTCCATAATTTCCAACAACTGTTCCTTCCTCTGTTTCCACCTCTTGTGTTCCAAGCACCAAGCACGCTCAATGCATCTTGTTTGATAAATTTCCTACTGAAGTCAATAGTAGAATTCTTCATATTTTTTCATCACTGACTTTTGTGGTTGGTGCATAAGTTTGAACAGCAGTTGTATTGATTGAATTTCATATAATCTGATCCCATGTAGTCCATGATGGATTTAGTAAGATCCTTCCTGGCAATCAATGCCAGGCCATATGGTTTTCTGATTCCAAAAGGAGGGCAGTACCAGTCCATTTCCGCTCATGAATGCCTACGATATTGATCTTCCTGAGTTCCATTCCATTTTTAACCACATCCAAGTACCTAGATTCATACTTGGCACATTCCAAGTTCCAATTATTAGAAGATATTAACAGCTGCATCTCTTTGCCTTGAGTGGTACCCCATCAGCAAATGAAAACCCCACAGGTGCCATTCCGAGAGGGTTCCCCAGATTCAGGTCACCATGGTCAACTTCCCTCCAAGAACTTGTCTCCTCTTCAGTCACATTTGAAGTATCCTTGGATGGGAGCGGCCCATCTAACAGCAGTTTATCTGACTGTGCTGTTTCCTTTGTTAGGGTTTCAGTATTCGAAACTTCCTCGAAGCTCTTCAGAAGATTTTTCAGTGGTTTCTTCCTCACATGTGGGGCACCACATCCTTCTTTGTTGCCTGTTCTCAGTTTAGAAGCTCTGTTAAAACTTGTTCACTTTCAGTGACTTTGTTCACATTTAAAAACACCAGTGGCTTAGCTTCCAGCATCACGGCAGCACACAAGGCACTATAGTAGGACAAACTGACAGACAAGTGGTGGTTATGAAAAATAAATGAGTGAAAATACAAATCGATTGTGGCACTTTATGTAAATTAAATTTATGCATCAAAATGTGTGTAGTGATTATGTACTAAAATTGAGAATGTAAGTTTACATTTCATCTTATGATTTTTAATATATCTCTCCATTTTTTAAGAATTGGATACCTAGTATGTCTTCCAGCATTTCCAATGTATTTACATTTTTGTACAGAAAAATAAGTAAGTAATTCAATAAAGGACAAATATTTATGCAAAAAATTATTTATTTAGGACATCAGTGAGGTAGTTAGTTTATTGTGCCAACCTGGCCGATAAACACATGTGGGGTTAATTGAAGTGCGGAGGGATAAATGGCTTGGTGAGCCTTTCCTTTCTAGTTCTCTGGTCTCTTGCTTTCTGATGACCAGACCAGGGTGCAGCTGCCTTAGCTAGTTCCCTGCTTCAGCTGGCAAGGCTCACTTCCTGCAAAACATCCCTGAGGAGAAGCCACATGGACCTACTCCAATGCAGCCCTGGGTGCTGGAGCAGCTGTGTGGAGACCCCTGCCAGCATTGAGATGCTTACACATTCACTGACTCGACTTTCTTCCTGCAGTTGGCATCATTGTGTGTGTTTTGTGAGATAGAAGAGGACTTTGTGCATTGGTGTCAGACAAATGGGCTAATGGACTTGTGAGTTTGAGGAGCACTGGGTTGGGATGTTTTCTTGATGTGCACCTACCCTTTATATAAAACTCTCTCTTATACATATGAATTTCTGTGTATTTGTTTCTCTAAAGTACCCAGACTAACACATTATGGTACCTTGGGAGTGCGGTACTGGAGAAACAAATCATAAGATGGAGAGTAGATGTTTGTTTGACCTCTCCCTCATGGAAGTTTTCCTTCTTTGTCTAGCCAGAGGTCAGATAAAGCCACACTATTTACTCGGTTGTTTCTGGGAAAAATAAGGGAAGTATGAAAATAGAAAGTTTGTAAGCCCACTTGCTTTCAGCCATTACAATTTGATCTTTAGATGGGTTTAGGCCAAGCCTGTAAAGAAATCTTTGAAAAGATATGTTCCACCCAGTGCTTTGGAGTACTCAGGAACCAATGGTCTTTGTCAGAAGCTGGAAAAAATCTGGAACCATGAAGAAAACACCGCTCTAGGACTGAATGTTAAAGGGAGCCTGTGAGCAGGCTAAAATGCTTGCTAGATGACCATGTGGATCTACTTGTTGAGTGGAAATAGGAGTAATGCAGCAATACAGAGAAGGGTTGAATTTGGCCACTGACACCTGTGGACTTGGTTTTCAGGAAAAACAGGAGAAAATGAGAACAGGTTGACTGGTCTAAAAGAGAAGAAGATGAGAGCAGGTTGACTGACCTAGAACAAGGGGGCTAGGCTTTTTGAGTATTGGTGAGAGCACATGGTCTAAAGTCAAGGTAACCAATGGGCACCCTGTGGAGGCTGAGTGAGGCAGCCCACATTGAGTTGACAGAACACAACCAGATAGAGATTTTTGAGACTCTGAACTGTTCAAATTGTTGCTGACCTTATGGATGGCCTGTCTGTATTTGACTTTGCTTATGGATGCAGACTTCACAAGGTTCCAACTGGAATAAAGATTCTTCATGTTGGAAAATATGAGTGTCTCCTCAGAGCACTGGGTTGATGGAAGTGAACAGTATATAAATTTGATGCTCAAAATTGGGGGGATAAAGGCATGAAGTGGTTGGCTTACAAACTTTCATAGGTGGGGGAACATATTCACAGGATTATAGGATTAAGGTGTAGGTGTTAGTTAATTGCGATTGTGAGGCTAAAGAATTATGTACACATACCAAGTTGGCAAGGGGTGGATTGAAGTAGTCCATTGTGTCAACCTGGCCAATAAACACATTTGGGGTTAATTGAAGTGCGGAGGGATAAATGGCTCGGTGAGCCTCGCCTTTCTAGTGCTCTGGTCTCTTGCTTTCTGATAGCCGGACCAGGGTGAAGCTGCCTTAGACAGTTCCCCTGCTTTAGCTGGCAGGGCTCACTTCCTGCAAGACATCCCTGAGGAGAAGCTATGGACCTACCCAGATGCAGCCCTGAGTGCTGGAGCAGCCGTGTGGAGACCCCTGCCAGCGTTGAGATGCTTACACATTCACTGACCTGGCTTTCCTCCTACTGTTGGCATCATTGCGTGTGTTTTGTGAGATGGAGGAGGACTTTGTAGATTGGTGTCAGACAAATGGGCTAATGTTGAACTTGTGGGCTTAAGGAGCACTGGGTTGGGATGTTTTCTTGATGTGCACCTACCCTTTATATAAAACTCTCTCTTATACATATGAGTTCTGTGGATTTGTTTCTCTAATGTACCCAGATTAACACAATCAGTATAAAACGTATAAGTGGACAAACCCAAAACACCAATACTCACAAATAAATACAAAATTGAACTCAGGAGAAGCAGGGAAAGAAAGCAACTGACATTTCTCTACTTAATCATCACAAATGAGTTCCCGCCAGCTCATTTCAGTCAATTATTCCCATACAGGTCCCATATTAGCTTATCCTTAAATGTTGACCCTTACTTTGTACAGAGGAAGAAAGCCATATATTTATAGTATTTCCAACAACTACATTTGATATTGTTCTATATAGCAGGAGTACTATCTAGCAAGCCATTCTTCATATATCAAGCCTCTACTAGATATAACACTGAAAGTATACTTTTGGAATGTATACCTCTATTGACATTGACACTTTCTATTATCAACAAATGTATTCTTTTCATTTGAAATAGCATAATAAATTGGAGAAGGAACTTTTCACAAGGAGAATACTTTATTCCTTTGCCTTAAGATACATTTTTACAAATCTGAAAATTTGGTGTAATCTGATGGCTTAGATTCATATTTGTTTAATCTGAATTTACAGATTCTGTTTTAGGGTGTGTTGACCAGAAATAGACTCTGTGGTGCAATTTAGTATTCAGGCTACTTATTAGAGATTAACCTTGCTTAGGATCAATTTATGGAAGGTGGAGGAAGGAAGTGGAATGGGTAAGGGAACAGCCCTACTGACCTCTGATGCCAACACCCCATTAGCTTTCCATCCCACCTCCATCAGCGAGTGAATATGGGTCCCTAGGGGGAAAAGACCTGCTGGAAGGCAGCTCTTTTCAGCTGAGGTAATCTGAGAAAGAGTCGACGATGGGTAGCTGTCATTTATGGCTGTGAGTCACTGAGCTCTTTCTTGAAACAAGATTTAGAAGCATATGGCTACACGTGCTACAGATCCCAAATATAATTCATAGTTGGCAGCGCACTGAAATCATGTAGACTATATTATCTATAAAAGTATATATTTACCCTAATACCAAGCTTGGTATATACTACAGAGTAAAACGATTATGTAGAAACCCAAATAAAGAAATAAAAGTAAATGTATCATAATTAGTGTAGCCTGTTCCTCCCAGACTTCACACTCCCATGGAATAAGAAGCATTGGGAAAGTCTTTTTCAGTCTTCAAAGGAGCCCAGAAGCGCTATCAGGTAAACATTGACTGCTACCCTCATTGACTACTGGCGTGTCATCAAATGTGAGGCAGTCAGAATGTTTCTTTTATTGGAACTGAACAAGGAAGAATTTTACCAAAAGCATAGCACCTGCTGTCATCTTCTCCAACCATAAGGATGGAGGCAAAGCTTTATTTGCTACTTGTTTTCTAGTTCCAGGCAGTCATTTTCAGAATGTAGGAGAATATAATCGTAGGGCCTTTTACGGTGGTACTTAGAGCTTAGGGTCGGCTCTAGAACTTGTTCTCACAAGATCAATTATGGGAGATGAGAAGCCTAGAGCATTTCATTTTGGCCCCTCACTCGGCCTTCTCACTTCTACTGACGCACAGTGCTTCTTCATGCTCGCTGACCACAACCTCTGTTACTCTTCCCTTTACCCACAGGTCCTTTATTCTTTTTTCCCAACACACTTTACCTCTCCCACACAAAAATAATTACTGCTGATTTACTGCCCATTTTGCTCCCCAATTTGTCCTTCCCAGTCATTATTTCTAATTGCCTCCTACACGTGGATCATCGCCAACACAGACACAAGTTATATGATTTTATACATAATGATTTGTCTTGGACCTTGAAAGGATATTAATTATCCAGGGGCAAAATAAAATAAAATACCTTTACCTTTGGAGATCTAAACTGTCTCCAGTGCCATTAAAAGATGAATTGGTTTATTTGAAGAATTTAATTGTCTATAAAACTATTCATGGGACTACTAAATTTTGTAACGCGAGTACTAAAAGAAAAAGTTATCAACGTAAGGAACCCTCTCTAGGAGCAAGGGGACTGCTGGCCAATTACCAAAGGTCTCCCATCATCATTTTGGATTGTTCTACCCAGGAGGCCAAGTAAGGAGAATTAACTTCTTCTTAGGATATGCTGCTTGACCCACTTAAATGAGGAATGGAATGGGCTTTGATTTCTAAACCATCAGTTAGCAGTCAGTGTAACATTGAATATTTTACTTCAGTGAACTCTAGATGAAAAAAGTGAATAAAAAAGTATTGCTCCTGAAATGGTTTAACATATTTATACCATTTGCGGGTGGCTGCAAACCAAAAGCTCATGGCTTAGTGAGCAGGTCCTTAAACAAAAGTCCAATCAGAATAGTGTCTTTTTAAGGCAAATGCTGGGCCGGTTGAATTCAAGGCAATAGCAACAACAATCTTGTCCCAATGAGGAAAAACCTTGATAAACAATTTATTTTAAAAAAAACACCAGCATGGTGCCACAAAAGCCATATGTTCGTGGAGAGTCAGGCTCAGGGAATGTCAGCATGTTTGGCATGCAAATGAACACTCAGACTTGTAAGCTATTTTCCCTTTGCAAACGTTTTGGTGGCAATTTTAACTAGATGAAGAGAGTTAAGTGTAGAAATTTGTAAGTCTTCCCACTTAAATAGTAACCAAATATTTTTTATAGGTGCACAATAAAAATTAGAAAAGATACAGTGATATAATCATGACTGCTTAATTATTGTAAATAACTAGGATAAATGATGCACAGAACAATCAATTAGTAACATTGGGTTTGAATTTCCAGTGTGTTAAAAGTATTTAATAATATTTTTTTAATGAAAATTGCTAAGGGTTTTTTTAAATGATAAAATGTCTGCCAGATTTTCCTAGTTCTAAATAAGAACCTTTACCTGTGTTAAAAGAGAGGGGCAAAAAAAAAAGCTCTTCTGACACAGCATTTTCTTTTTCCGGGTTTCCTCAGATTTGGAGTTCACTTGTTAATCAGCAAAACTCCTGTAAGGACTTATCTAAGACGAGCGAATGAAAGAACTGCAAAATTGCTATAGACATGGAAGGCCTTAGTGATTCTGAAATTTTATTAAAAGTTTGCTGAGGATTCCAATTCTGCATAAGCCTGAAATAACACCCAGCTACTTAGAGGTTCCCTCTTCTATTCTCAGATGGCATTGGCTTTAGCCTGTGTTCTTAGAGTGCTTCGTAAGTCCCTAGCATTATGGGTAGTGTTAGGCTCAGATTCACAGGCGGACAGAGTTTTGGGATGAAACTTGGTGGTCTAGTTCCAAATACCAATTTAAAACTGTCATTGAACAATTTCACAGACTCTGTTACTCCATCAACTATCTTAAAAAACAGTTGTTTGAGATATTTCTATCGAGGTTTACCACTTCCCCATCCCTACAGATGTTGATAACCACTCACAAATTTTGTTTGTATGCATTTTCATTATCTGGTTTTTTTATATAAGAAAGGAAATGAAATACTTATCCTTTTTTAATTGCCTAATTTTACTCCACATAGTATCTTCCACCTCCATCCATAGCTCTAGTGGGTTACCTTTGGGCTACTAATCAAAAGGTGAGCAGTTCAAACCCACCAGCCATTCCTTCAGAAAAAGATGAGGTTTCTTCTCCCATAAAGATGCACAACATTGAATCAAAAGAGGAAGCTCTATGCTGTCCCACAGGGTCACTATCAGTTGAAATCAAATTGAGGACAGTGAGTTTGGTTTTGAATTTTGATCAAACTCAATTTCTCTTTATGGTAGAGTAGGACTCCATCATAATTAAGTACCACATATTGTTTATCCATTCATCTGTGAATGGGTATAAAGATTGTTTCCACAATTAACCTTCTGCCATCAAGTGAATTCTGACTGATTGGACCTTTTGTAGGGTTTTGGACATTGTGGAACCAGACAGTCTCATCTCTATGCCATCCAAGCTTGGTGGGTTGGCTGACCTGTAGTTAGCCATCTAGTGCCTAACCCACAGGGCCACCAGAGCCTTCACACCACGGTAAATAAATAGTGCTGCAAAGAGTACCATTGTTTGAGTATCTACATTCATGGTTTTTGAGTAAATAATTAGGAGTGGAAATACACACACATACATAGAGAAGCATCAGATTCTTCTTTCTTCTTCAATATTCTTAGTCTGGGGGTCCCACTGAACCTGTCTCACACAGGTGACCCTGATGGTATTTGAAATATTGGTGGTATATCTTGCAGCATATAAGCATATGCATCCCGGAAGAATATGACAAATAGATACACAAGTGGTAGTTTCTATCTTAATGGTATCTTTGTGCTTGGGATTTGCATTTCTCTGATTGATCGTTTTATCCATGTGTGCATATGTGTTTGTTTACACGCGCGCGCGCATATGTGTGTGTGTGTTTCAATGTCTTCTTTGGTGAAGTATCTATTCAAGCCCTTTGCCCATTTTATGACTGCGCTGTTGAGTTATCTAAGTTTTATATATTAAGGTTATTAGATACTAGTTGAATATATGATTTCTGAAGATGTAAATCAATTCTGTAGCTTGTCTTTTCATTTTTGTGGTAAACCATTTGGATTAAAATAATTTATAATTTTTATGAAATAGCATTTCTTTCCTTTGTATTTTATTCTTTATACTTTTGTTATTATATTAGATATGTATGTTTGAAAGCTAGGCCTGGTAACCTTGTACTTGCTTTTCTTCTAATAATAGTATGGCATTAGCTTGCACATTTAAGTTCTTTAATCCGTTTTGAATTTGTTTGTCGTCAATGAGTTATATATCTATTAAGAGCTGGATTAGAAAAAGTCATGTGAAAAGTATATTTAAAGCAAGGACAGAAAAAATTAGCTTTGGGGCCTGCTTATGAACAACCCCAAACCTGATGGGTTTGGTATTTCATAGTTTGGAGGTTTTTTCCGTGGTTTTATGAAATACTTTTTAATTTGGTCTAATAGGATGTTTATTGCTTCTGTTCTACCTCCTAGTTAATAATCTGAGGCCTTCAAAATTTGCTAGTGGACCTCTAAGACATAGCAATTGGGTTCTATTCACTCACTTCAACGACACAAAAAGAGTCAGGTGTGGGGGATGATCAGGAATGTGTGGCTAATTGCCTCCAGAAATAACCATCTTTTTTTGCCCACAGTCAAGAAGAATTAAAGGGCCACTAATCATAAATTAGCATATTGATCAAAGAGTTCACAGATGAATTCTAACCAAAAGGCAGAACATTCAGATAAAAACATTAAATTTGCACAAGTTTCAGACTTTCTGGAGCCATGAGGTTCGGACAAAACCTTTAACCCCTCACCCTGAGATCATCTTTCAACCTTAAGCCATAAATATCCCTTTAAATCTTCTTAAAACCAAACAATGGTTTAGAATTAGTAGTGAAATATATCTGCCTGAAGAATTATGCTCTTTTAAAAGCAATGTACAACAGCTCAAACTGACAAGGCGACTCAAAGGAGTAGACAGAAGCATAGGGGGTAGTGAATGTGTGTTTGTAGACGTGAGACCTCTCATAACTGGAGGGTAAGCATTTCATAAGTCAAAGAACGTAATCGATGTCACTAAATGCTAATATAGAAACCATTGTATGTGTGTATAGATAGGTGCATATGCTTTCAACGACAAAGTAGATAAAATTAATTATAATTTTAACAGTCACATATCTTTTCTCCTGGTCAAGTACAGCAAACTCTTTTGTGGAGTGCAAGTTGCATGTCTAATATAGGATACCTGTCTGGCAGATTCTAGAAAGTTAACTGCCACACAATCGGAATACTGGCACCCATTTTCCATAATATTTCCTATTGGGAGCAGAGAAAAGAAATGTGCAAGGTGCTACGTATAAATAAACATCCCTCTGCTTTCCAAAATGGTGTTTTACAGTGTTCTCAGAGAGAGACTTACTCTAACGTTATGGTTATGAGTATTCCTTTGTCCATTAGTATGTAATTTATAGGCTATTCTGACATTGTAGACTATCCTTTGATCACTAGGAGATGGACATCAACCACAAGGCCAGTCTTTACTATTGCACTTTATTTCCCTTCTTAAATCTCCAGGTTAGTCAAACCTGTAGAGAGAAGTTTGGCAAGAAAATTGCAAGCAATGCTGAAGGTAAGAAGTTATATAATAATATGGGGAGAACATAAAAGAATCTGATGGGACATATCAGGAAACGGAGATATAAAGCAAGCATGTAAGCCTCCCCTGCCTGCTCCCGCACCCGATTTTATAGGTGTGTTTGACTGAGGATCCAAGTAGCACTACATGGGTGTCCTTAGTGCATTACAACATGTTTTCAGACAATTCTTTAGAAACAGGGCCAAGAGTACACTTTATTATAGTGGTTGAGGACTTTAAATTTCATCAGGCACAGTAACTTGATAGTGCAAATAAATAA
The DNA here is from genome assembly GCF_000313985.2 of Echinops telfairi. Taxonomy (NCBI): domain Eukaryota; kingdom Metazoa; phylum Chordata; class Mammalia; order Afrosoricida; family Tenrecidae; genus Echinops; species Echinops telfairi. The sequence goes on from NW_022111300.1 coordinate 16,989,111, forward strand.
ATAAATAAATAAATAATTAAATAACATCCTATCATTTTCCAAGACTTGCAACCAGTTGAAGAAATGATTGCCTTTACCTCCTGTTGAGTTGGCCCTAGTTTAGGGTGACCACATGGGCAAAGGAACGAAACAAATGCATGGCCCACCCCCATGATTAGGTACTAACCAGGCTAATGTGCTCCTTACAGTTTTCATTGATTCATTTGGGGAAAATATTTTCCAGGTGTTTCTTCCTAGTTCTTGCAAATCTCAAAGTGCCCCTAGCGCGGTTAATATCAAAGCAACTCTGATGAGAGTGGTTGTTCATAAGGTGCCACAGTCCGAAATCAAACTCAAGTCTCCCATACGACATGCAAGAGAATTATGACTGGCCCAGTATAACGTCTCAAAGTAAATGGGAGGTTAATAGCATTATGCCAAACACAAGAAATGGAAAGAACACAAAACGCAGATGTGTGAAATGCCAAAAAAAAATATCAGTACAATTGATTTTAATTGTTCTGCTGAGCTGCTGTGTTTTCCTATTAAAAGCCTAACCATTTGCTCTATTTAGCTCTAGCTTACCACTAAAACTTGCTTCTTAATTCGAATAAGCATCACACATTGAGGATTAAATTTTACTCTGAAAGGCAGTGGGTAAAAGCACAGGCTGCCATTGTCCCCTCTCAGAGAGAGTGATGTCTTTGAATGACAGCTCAGAAATCCACAAGCTAACTCTGGAAATGCACTTGAAGCTTGCGTTTTAGTCAATCAAAAGACGCATCAACGTTTTAGCAAAGGTCATTCCAAACATTTTATTTGAAATGCACAACATAAAACCCTAGTTAGTCGTAGCTTCTATGAAGATACTGGTCTCCAAAGAAATGAATCTGTCATCAGTACAATGTTTTGGGGCTTGTGAGTTCTCTGGTTTTAGATGTCAAGGCACACTGAAGATTTCAATATTCTAGACATGACATTAAAAAGGCATTGTATTAGTTCCAATGACTCAGCAGTAAACAAAAGAGACAAGATTTTTCCACACAAAGAGTCAACAATTTAGAAAAACAATTTGGTAAGTAAAAAGAAGACAAATCCTATATTTAAAATTTCATTAAGTTCTGTAGAGAGAACAGATATTGCCCTCTATCAAGTGGCACATTTCCAAGGGACTACTTCAGAAAGAACATGTGGAGAGGTCCTCCCGGAGAAAGTGATATTTACGTTAAGGTTTGAAAACCGAGAAGAGCATTCATTTGAAGTTCCTGAGTGATGTACCTCCCAACAGTGGATGAACAAGCTCAAAGACACGAAGGTAGCTGACACAGAAAAGTCAGAGTAGAGAAGTAGAAGGGAAATGGGAACAATGTTTAAAAGAGAGGCCTAAAGAGTTCGGACTTGCTGCTTCCTAGCAGTTAAAAGGGAATAAAACCTTACTGTCTAATCAGAATCCAGTGAGGTCTGTGGTGACCTGCTTCTACAGAGCAGAGGAGTGAATTAGCATTTCTCTCAGGGAACAACACAAAGAGCGGTGGAAATGAAAAAAAAAAATTATTGTCATTCAAACAGCTCTACAAAGTACAGATTTAATCTTACAAGTAAGGCAATTAAGCCTATTCACCATCCTTGTGTTCATTTAATCAATCATTAGAGAAGCATTTGTTGAATACATATATTTCTCAGGCTAATTTTCTGCCCTCCAATAGAGAGCCACGCAAAGAGTTCACTACCAACAAACTGACAAAGCATTGATGAGGCTTGGCAAAGAAGAGCTGAACTGGTCAAGTGGAACATAATTCTAATCACGAAGCCTTGCACACAATACGCTCACAGTTCTTAAATGATAATAACAAAACAAAGATTCGAATCTTTGTCTAGGTAACCTCTTGCTCCTTTTCTTTGTCCATCCTTTCCTGTTGATTGTTAACTCTTCCCTCCCATCTGTAAAAGAAACAAAACATTTTAAAAATGTTCTGAAAATAAATTATTTCAATAAAAACATTGCAAGGTCAAATGTCAGAATGACAATCCCACACGGCGCAGGGTCAGAGAGAAAAAACGGTAAGAAGCGTTTTGAAATCTTCCCTAAGTAAATGTGTGGCATCAGAATGTTGGTTGATAATGAAGGTCTTTCCAAGGATCAAAGGGTCTAAGTTTTCTGAAAGAGGAATGAGGAGAAATCACTTGAAAAGTGACAGTGGGGAAGAAGGAAATAATAACCTGTTTACTTTGAAATCTGAGGTTCTTGGGACACATGCAGGTAAGCACTTCTAAAGGGCGAGTCAGGTTCAAGTTAGGGCTGAAAGTGACTGAAGAAACAATGGAGGACACACCATAAACTCATATCTCAGGATTTAGAAACAGCTTGGGAAAATGAAAAACTGAAGAAAGATCACCTTGTGGGGAAGGTTACAAAAAGCCTGGGGCAAAGGTTTGGAAAATATTAACACTGACAGCATCATTGAAGAATTCAAAGGCAGCGACAAGGGAAACCATTTAGCAGTAAACTCACTTACGGCCATTGAACCAATTGCAACTACTTGGCACCCTATCGCAGGAGGTCGGCATTATTGATGCATTTACGTGGCGGACGTCTTTAGTACAGAGCTCTAAAAATGGCTTAGGATGTAGGAGCGTCAGAGGAAAGAAGGGTGCTTGTACTCTGAGGCCCATGCAGCCAGGTGGGATCACTCTGAAAACCACAGACGAGACTCCCAGCTGTCTATCAAAATCCATTTAGCGCTCCTTCCTTTGAAAGGAAGAGCTGGCAGCTCGACAGCATTTCCCATCTCCCCAGGCAGGTAGAGTGAACTTGCAACGATCAAAGTGACAGAGCTAAGACTTCTAAAGATTTTCATGTATTTCTAGATTTATTTTTCTGATGAAAATGCAGGCAACTTGCAAGTTTTAACACAACTTTCACATAGTACACCCACTCGCTCAGCCTTTATACAAAAGTTTAATAATGCATCTTGCATATTTTCTCTTAGAATATATACTCCTCACATGAATTCTTGATAATGCATACTGTATCTTGTTTCATGTCTTTATTAGAGTTTTATCTGACCACATTTTGGTTGATGACATTGTGGTTTATTTATTAAACCAACAAGCATTTAATAAGTGCCCTCCATGAACTATCATCTGTTTCAGTGTTTCCTCAGTGTATCAAACAGATAAAATTAAAAATCCTCATGAAATTTATCTTGTAGATGGGAGACACATAATATGGAAATGGTGATTCGAAAGAAGCTTATTCTGGCACAGGTTTGGCAGGCTTGAAGAACGACGAGGACACTTTGTCTTGAGCACAATCGGGACATTGGAGAACAATCCACTCACTACCTAAGGGTGGACTCGAACTCAGAACTCCCTGCCACTGAGCCCATTCTGACTTAGATCCTCATGACAGGACTCTGTAGAACTGCTCTTGTGGACTTCTGAGGCTGCAAATATTTACAGGAATAGAAGGCCTCATCTACCTCCCAAGACCTACTGGTGCTTTAGAAATGCTGACCTTGAGGTTAGCAGCCCAACACATATCCACTACATCCCTCGCCCGTGGCCAGCCTCTAGAGGGTTTCCAAGGCTGTAATTGTTTACGTGAGCAGCTGGTGGATTTGAAACTCACACCTCCTACCAGGGCTCCTTAAATGGGAGAATAGTAGATGGCAAATAGGATGTCCAAGACAACGGTCTCAGTGGCCAATGAAAATTCTTTGGTAAGATTTCTCAGAGAAATAAGATAACATCCGTATCACAGGATGTTACACAGAGAAGTGAGTTGATTTGATTTCTATTTTTATCACTGCAATAAATACCAAACCCAAAGCTCGCTGCCATTGAGTCCATGCTGGCTCAATGCAACCCCCTGTGGTTTCTGAGACTGTAATTCTTTACAGGAATAGAAAGCCCAGCTTTTCTCCCGAGGAGCTACTGGTGGTTTTGAACTGCTAACAATGTGGACCGCAGCCAAACGCATAACTACGACAACCACCAGGGCTCCCTAGCAATAAATAAGCATGTGCATCTAGAAAAAGGAAGCCTTGGTGGCATACATACTTACACATGACATTGGGCTATGGTCTGCAAGGTCAGCAGTTCCTAACCACCAGCCTCTCCGTGGGAGAAAGATGGGGCTGTCTACTCCCATAACAATGACAATCCTCTGAAAATCACAGGGGAAGTTCTACTCTGTCCTGTAGGGTTGTTATAAGTCTGCTTGTAGCTCATAGTCTGCCACGCCTCAATGGCAGTGTGAGATATATATAAAACTGTGAAGGGAGATATCAGGCAGTATAAGATATGAAAATAATAATAATTTCTAATTTACCAGGGGTCCATGAGGGAGGGAGGATAGGGTAGGGAAGGGAGGGAAAAAAAAGAGGAGCTGATACCAAGGGTTCAAATAGAAAGAAAATATTTTTAAACTGTTGATAGCAACACATGCGGGGAGGGAGGGGAAAAATGAGGAACTAATGTGGGGGGTTTAAGTGGAGAGAAAATGTTTTGAGAAATGATGTACAAATGCGCTTTACACAATTGATGTGTGTATGGATTGGGATAACAGTTGTATGAGCCCCTAATAAAATGTTAAAAAAAAAAAAAAGTAAAAAAAAATATGCTAGATACAATTGATCGATGGATTGTTATGAGAGCAGTAAGAGCCCCCAATAAAATTATTTATTAAAAATAATAATGTATCATTTTAACCATTGTTCTTTTTAAAAATGCTTGCCTAACAAGATCGCATAATTTTTCCATTCCCTTCTGCAATAGATGAATGCTCATTTCTGGTTGTTTTTCCCATTCTGTGCACCCCTCCCTAATATTTCTGTTACTTGCTTATATAAACATGTATACACTATTATTGCTTTCTGTTGAACAAGCGTGTTTTTTAAATTTTATTTTCCTTTTGGGTTGTATTGTTATTACTTGACATTGAAGGTATTTGAACAAGCTCATGAAGCTATAAAGGATCTTGGATTGAAAGAGTAGCTTCGCATCCTGGAATATGGTAGGTCATTAATAGTGAACCTCCTGCTTTGTCAGGACAAGATGACATACAGAAATACAGGAAGAACCATGGGGTTGACCCCCAAGGGTGGATTTCCACTTCAATAAGAGGAACAGGTGTGTATCGATGTAAGTAGGATTGCTGATTTGTTGGAAGCCAGAATTGGATTTTATTTCTTCAGGGATTCTACTTCCTTTGTCAAGTGGGGGGCTTGAGAATAAAAGAGGTTGTGGAAGGAACCTAAGCAAGAACAAAGATAAAACATCCTTTGTGGGAATGAGAAAGAACTTTACCCTGGTGAAAAACAATTCAATTGCAATCTCTGTCAGAACACGGAGGAAATCAGTGACCATGAATGCCTGGTGTCCTGACTGTGGCTAGAATGGGAGGATTTGGGCAGCAATCTCATAAGTCTATGTGGAGACAAAGAACAGAGGTAATAGAATTTACTGAAAACTAGATGCTTACAGGGCATGTATGATGAAATTACATCAAAGTAATGTTGTTCAGAATTCTTCACAATTTGAATTACTGGGCTATAAAATCTAAACTTGAAAGAAGGAAAATGCATTCTAAAGATAGAAAAGAAAATGCGTATTCCATCTTCTCACTTGCCATTGCATATCATGACTTATAGTAGATGCAAATTATTCTGAGTGACTTTATTAATGAACAAAACTCTTGCACTGTAACTAAAGTAGAGGTGCACTTTCCTTCTCCCACCGGCCTTCCACCGCTCCTCCAGGGGCATCCTTGACAAGGGATGAGGCTCAGTTTGTCACAACCTTTCTGGACACTCTCTGGTCTTCATAGTTATTAACTTACCTCCATCTTACCATTCTCAGTTCTTTTTATTTCATTTTTTAACTTTCCTTCAAATGGAAATTCATCCGGGATGGGAGCAGCGGGTGGGAGGGGGGATGACACATTCATTAGTAACAGTCCAGCGGTCCAAGCTTATGCAATCAATACTGATGCATGCATGAGTGTGCCCACACAAGGGCCAGAAGGCTTCTAAAAGTTTGTGAAAAAATTCCATTACCTTTTCATTTAATGTTCTCAAAACCTTTTTGAGTCCTCCTGATAAATAGTACCAGTCTAAAACTCACTAAAAATGCTGCTAGGTTTAGCTGATTTTTCAAAATTTATTACATAGACATATTATTTGGAACAGTTCAATATTGATACTATGATAAGTATGTAGACCAAAGTGTTAGGATGGAGAACCCAGAAATAAAACCAGGCACCTCCAAGCACCTGACTTTGATAAATGACTAAAATACAGTAAGTGGGGAGGAGATAGATTTTTCAAAAAATACTGAGAAAATTAGAAGTCTATCTGCAAATGAAAGTCAACTCAAGGTGGGTTAAAGATTGTAATATAAACCCTGGAACTAGAAAGATTGTCTATAAAAGATACAGACAAATACCCGACATAAATACAGCATTAAACATAATGAAAAATACCCACACTGCAAAAGACAAAATAGAAGACTTGGACCTCTTAAAGGTCTACTTGTGTGCATCCAAAAGCTTGGTCAAAAGGATTCTTTAAAAATTCTGGTAATAATATATTATACCAAGGGCTAATCTTAAAATCTATATAAAACTACATTTCAATAAGAAAAATGCAAACAATCTAATCCAAAAATGAGCAGAGGATATCAATAGGCAATTCACTAAGCTGAAATTCAGGTAGTCAAGAGTTCTATGAAGAAATGCTCCATGTCAGATGCTCCCAGGTCCTCAAAGGAACAGCACTGCTTCTCAATGATAAGAGGACATGTGCGGCTGTACCATTTTGCAGTCCCAACAGCAGTGTATTTGTGTTCCAACATCTCCCCATTTCCCCCCAAGCATTTGCTGTTCTCTGTTTTTGTTGTTGGTTTTACTACCCGTGTTCTTGTGAGGTGGGTTTGCACTGTTATTTTAATTCATATTTCTACAATAGCTAATAATATCAATCACTTCTTCATCTACATCTGAGAGTTGGGCATTGAATCAGAGAAAATGAAGAGGAATTGGTGCATTTGAATGATGGGTCAGGCAAAGAATATTGAAAGAGCCAGGAACTTCAGAAAGAACAAATCAATGTCTTGGAAGAAGTACAGCCAGAATGTTCCTTAGAAGCATGCATGGTGAGGCTTTGTCTCAAGTACCTTGTCCATGTTGTCAGGAGTGACCAGTTCCTAAAAAAGGACTCCGTGTTCGGTACAGGAGAGAGGCAGTAGAAAACAGGAAAGCTTTTGATGAGATGGATTGACACATGGGTGCAGCAATGGGCAAACATAAGCACAACTGTGAGGACACAGGGTCACCAGGCGTTGGGACTGTCTCAAAGGCAACTAATAACAAGAAGTTAGCCAGTACTGCTCTTCTTTCAACAAGTGCACCTAGAGATAGAATACGGCCTTGCTCTTTCTCTATGTGGGGTATGCCCTGAAGAAATACAGAACAAAATACAAACAGATTTATGTCTATCACAGTGCTAGCTCCAATAGCCAAGTGAATCCTGTGATAGCAATCAAAATCAAAATCCACCTTTAAGGGAATGGATAAATAAACTGGTGCGTACACAATGGAATAGTTTGCATCTCTAAAAACAACCTTGAAAAGTGTCGAGCACTACAGGACATGGATGATTTGGAAGACATGCTGCTCAGCAAAGTTAGTCAATCTCTGAAAGCAAAACTACGTGGCACCACTATGAGAAAAGAAACCAAAGCCCCAACCTAGGACGGAAGTTCCCCACACCCAAAGAAGCAGATTTTGAAGGGAAAAGGAAAGGGAGGGGGTGGGCCAGGAGAGGAATGGGGTTGGAGAGAAACAAAAGCAAAGGGCACATACATGGCGGGGTTCCGGGTCATGCCCATGTTCTGAGGAGCTGGGCTGCAGAGTTGTGTTTTGCGTGATACTCAATAGAACATGCTCCGCGATAGGAAAAAAGAGCAAACAATTCCTGAAAATGTGGTGCACTATGGATTATCAACTAAATCCATAGCATTTCAATATATATATTCTCCTGAGGGGGGGAAACATTATGGGGGTTAGCAAGTCCAAAATCCATAGATCAAGTGATAGACTGGAAATTCTGGCTGCCATTTGTCCGAATGCCATAGTTTAGGCAGTTATGGAAGCTATTCAATCAGGATCCCTGTATATAGTCTTGAGACAAATTCTATCTGCCTTTGTAAAATTTTAGGTTTGGTTTGTTAATATTATTATTATTACTTTCAAGGGCTTAAACTTAGTAGATAATAAGTCTCACTTAAAACATTCATGAACTTTATCTACAGGCAGCTGATACTGTGAAATTACAAGTAAATCCCTTCAGACCAGTATCTACACTAGTGTTAAATAATAATAATGAAAGACACTCTAGGCTAGCCAAGTTGATTCATAAATTAACCACTGCAAAAGGGTACTCCTGTATTTGTTAATGCCACAGAGGTGTGGATAATGACCTCTGTTTTAAGATGTAAGGACTGTACATGGTGTGACATAGTTCTTAAAGGGAATTAATGTGTTCTCATTGTAACATTCCATGTGATCTGACAAATACTTTTCTTTGGAGGCTTACATCTATTTTATCTTGTTACTCACATTCAAAAGTGCAAGTCAAATATCCTAAGCATATTTGTCTAGTCAATAAAGAATTTCCAATCGTTAGGAAACAATATGTCTTAGTAAAATAGCTAGGGAAAAAAGTATAGAAACAGGAACAAAAGTGGCACAGGTGGATAGCAATCAGCTGCTAACATAAATGATGAGAGTTCAAAACCACTCAGAGCCTCATGGATGAAAGGATGGAGAACTGGTTCCTTAAACAGTACAAGAAAGAAAATCCTATGGAGAAATTGTCTTTCATTACACATGAAGTCACAATCAATCAGGGGCTGCCTACTTGGCAGTTAACAGCAATGGACATATAAACCAGTCATAGGTAGTTACTTCACACAATACATGATGGAGTCTCGAAAAGATTATGGAGTGTTCTGAGATATATCTGAAGCTAATCCTATAGAAATTAAAACAGAGTGGATAGAAAATCCAGAATAGGCAAAAATAGATTATTGGTTTTTCTATGCCCCGTGGAAAGCACCCAGGTAGGATATTGGATTCTGAATTGGGCTGTGAATCACAAGGTCATCAGTTCGAAACCACCAATGGTTCTGTGGGCTAGAGTGGAGTTTTCTACTCCCATGGACATTTACAGTTTCAGAAACCTAAGGAGTCAGTTCTATTCTGTTCTGTAAGGTCAATATGCTTCAGGATTGATTGGATGGCAATTAGTTTTTGTTTGTTGTGTTTTTATTTATTTATTTATTTAATGCCTGTGGTGGTGGTGCAGAATTGACAATTATTGCTGATGAATAGGAGGTTACTTTGGGAGTGATGAAAATATTCTGCAATCAATTGTGAGATTGCCAGCACAGCTCTGTGAATAGACTAAAAACCACTGTATTGCATTTTTAAAAGGGGTGAAGTATATGAAATGTGAATTATTTCTCAATGTGTTATTTCTATGTTTTACTGGTAAAGGAAAAAGAAAATACTGATAAAAAAAATAAAAACAAAATAGGCGACCTTTCACTCCAGACTTTAAAAGTTAGCCACGGTAACCAGAACAGACGGGTACAACAATAGAGAGGAAGACTAATGAATTAGAATGGAGAACTGAGAAATACAAACAAATCATCTACAGACATCACATTTTTGATAAAGGATTTTTATGCATTCAGTGGGGAAGAGATAGTCTTTTCAACAAACAGTGCGGGAAAAACTAGATCTTCACCTGCAAAGAAACAGGGCCGAGGCTTCCACAGCATGTACCAAATGAACTCAATGGATCAAAGACCTAAACAGAAACCACATGAAAACCATTAATTAAAAAAAATTGGGCAAACTTAAGGGGTTCTAATACAAGGCATAAACACACTACAGAACCCAATGACAAATATCCACACAACAGGAGATAAAATAATAGGCATATCCAAAAAAAGTATCCAAAGAGTTAAAAGAGACTCTATAGATTGAGAAAAACATTTAGTAATGAAATATCAGATAAATGCATAATCTCCAGAATCAATTCTGTTGATGTGATTGAATTATGGCATATGTACTAACTCCAAAGTAATAATGGATTAAAAGAAAAAAAACATAGATCTAGAAATGGGTTTGGAGCTCACACATTCCTAGCTCCAATTTAAGAACAGTTACTTAAATGGCCCTCCTCGATGCTTGCCCTCAGGAAGGGAAAGCAGAAGATATGGGTGCTATAACAAAATGTGGTGAAGAAATTAGATGGTGCCTGGCTTTCAGATAAAATAGCATCTGGGGTCTTAAAGTCTTGTCTCCAAACAAGCTTGCTACTAAATGAGAGATGTGAGCTAAGTGCGCAAGGAACAAGCACATCATCATCAGTCACTGAAGGTTTGTAAATCATATACTCTGAAGTAGAAAGAGTGATTCGTATCAGAGCCTAAATTGTGAGAATCTGTTTATAGAAGGCTATGGATGATAGCGGGATCCCAAGATTCATTTGTGGAAACTAGATAGGAAATAGCCTCTGGTGGACTATCTCTATCCACAATTGAGGGATGGGAGGTAAATGGTTACTGAATTGAGTGAATTGGAGAGATGAGTATAGAAGATCAAAGGCATACATCTGATTTGAACAGTTAAAACTTTTTCAGTTGAGCCTTCTCTGATGCATGCTGGGTCTGACCTGGTTTTCCACCTTTTCTGTATTTTTCTTTGTGTCCGTTCATAGTACAGTGCATCTCAGAGAAGTTATGTCATTGGAGGTCACCCTTTTGAAGTTGTGTTTTCTGTTTTTCAGTATATGAAACCAAGGATTGATGAACCTAAAGGGACAGCAAGCAGAATAAAGGTTTCAGGGGCGATGGGGATAGTGGTGGTGGGTGGTAAAAAGGAAATGATATTATATATGTATTAGCTCCCAATTAATAATAAAGTTTTAAAATGTATCTTGACAGTAAAATAAAGTTCCCTCCAAAAGTTTGGAAAATAAAATAAGAAAGAAAATTACAACATCTTAACAAAAATTTATAAATAATCCAATCAAAAACTGGGCACAAGAAATGAATAGAAAATTTACCAAAGATGAGATTTAGTGGCCAACAACCATATGAATAAATGCCCAAAATCATTAGCAATAACACAAATACAAATTTAAAAACAAACAAAAATGAGATACCACACACACTGACATTTTTTAGCAAAATTCAATAAAAAAGAAAATAATCGATGTTCAGGAGGAAGCAGAGAGGTTGGAATGCTCTGGCCTCACTGTGGGGTTGTACAATTATACAATCCATATGAGCACCATCATGGCGGTGCCTTCAACAAATGCCTTAGAATCCAGCAATTTCTCTCCTGAGTACATACCCTAAAGAAATAATACAACAGGAACAAACTATGCTCACATACATATATAACACAGCAATTTCCACAACAAGAAAAATATGGAAACAACCAAAATGGGAATGGATAAACAAACGGTGGCACATTTATACAATGACATATTATGCATTAATAAAAACAATGACAACTCTCTTAAACACCGAAAGACATGGCCAAAACTGGAGGGCATTATGCTTAGCAAAGTAAAGTCATCTTATAAAGATAATATTTAATGGCACCACTATGGAAATGAACACCACTCAGGAAGTCAAAGAAAGAAACGTGGTTTTACATCCATCTGATAAGCTTCTGAAGATGATGAGGAGGCCCGGGGAAGGGAGTGGGAACTGGGAAAGGGAGGGAGAGGGATTTATAGAAGATGGAAGGAAAACTAAGGAAAAGGGATGCCAATTATGGGAGACTTAATGGGATATTATTACTGATTTCATATGTTGAGATGGCTGTGTAACCAGGTATAATATGCTTCATTAAAGCCAAACTAGACAGTGACAAACAAATGAGAGTGAAGTCTCACTGCCTTCAACAACAAACAAAAACACAAAACTTCCAGATTCCCTATCCCTGTCATCTGACTATTAGTCTGAGTGGCTTAGAAAAGCAAGAAAGGCAAAATTGAAATGCACTTTGAGTCTTTAGTGACATACAAGTTCATTTCAAAGATATGAAAAAAGCTATCTTTTGAAGTTGTCATAAAGTCAGTTCCAACGCATAGTGCCCTGATATACAACAGAGGGGGACATTACCACAGAGGGGTCATTACAACAGAGGGGGGCATTACAACAGAGGGGAGCTTTACAGCAGAGGGGGGCATTACAGCAGAGGGGGACATTACAACAGAGGGGGTCATTACAACAGAGGGGGACATTACCAGAGAGGGGTAATTACAACAGAGGGGACATTACAACAGAGGGGGGCATTACAGCAGAGGGGGGCATTACCACAGAGGGGGACATTACCACAGAGGGGGACATTACAACAGAGGGGGACATTACAACAGAGGGGGACATTACCACAGAGGGGTCATTACAACAGAAGGGGGCATTGCCTGACGCCACCCTTACATGTGTTCCTATGCTATAGCCCAGTGTTGTAGCCGTTGTGTCAGCACCACTCAGTGAGGGTCCTCGTTGACTTTTATTGCCCTTTACTTGACCCCACGTGAAGTCTTTCACCAGTACTGGTCCTTACTGGTAACAGATTCAAAGCACATGAGATAATGTTTGCCATTCTCACTTCTAGGAAGCCTTCTGGCTGTACTTTGTTCATCACAGATGTGTCTGTTCTGGCACTTCATGGGATATTCATACTCATCAAGGATACAATTCAACTGCATCAATTCTTCATTGGTTTTCCTTGTTCTTTATCCAACTTTCACATCCCTATAGGATGACTGAAAATAACATGGTTACGGTCAGGCACATTTTCATTCTGAAAACTAACACCCTTGCTCTTTAACACATAGAAGATATCTTGTGCAGCATATTTGCCTAGTGCACTACATCATTTAATTTCTGGACTGCTGCTTCCATATCTATCATTGTACCACAGATAATTGATTCCTGCTTATTTCATCTGTCAAATTCCATGGGCATAGTTCCTGTTTATTTTAGAATGAAAGGAATTTGCAATGACTGAGTCGCTGGTTTTGCATGACTCTCTCACGTGATCTCCTGAGTTGCTGCTAGCACCGATGTCATATTTTCCAATTACTGATTTTTCCTCTCTGTTCCCAACTGTCACATTCCAATCACCATTAATCATCGTGTGTCTTAATTGCATATTTGATCAATTTAACACTGTAAGATTTGATATGATTCTTTATTTAACTTTAGATCTATTTCTTAAAATAGCTACCATAAAGAATGAGACAAAATTTTCACCAAATATTGGTAATCAATAGTCCGCTTTTAGAGGAAATTCACTATTTCAATATCGTTAAGATATGGAAAAGTGTAAACTGAAATAATTATTTAGCTTTAAAAATCTCTATTCTTTGGTTGCGCTGCATAAAGTTCAATTTTAAAATGTTAAATGATTGAGACGCCGAATTTTGACTTACATGAAGGTTATGATTGCTACTTCTGGCTTGAGGCAACCCGTATATGCCGAGGAGACTGCTCCACAGAGCTTTCAAGACTGCGGCTCTTTTGAAGCTCTTGCTTGGCCTGCCTCTAAGGTCCCTCTGGGTTGGCACAAAGCCACCAACCGACCTTCAAGCTAGTATGTGAGCTCCTGACCAGCACCACTCAAAGACTCCTTATGCCAATACTAACATAATTAAAACATAATCATTTTATTCTCATGCATATATTTCATATGCCGTAGGGACTCTTCCTGAATCTAGCAGTCATCATAGAGAGTAGCTTCATTTTTTCACAGGACATACTGCATATTTTAAGATAAATAGCACAATCTTCTACCTTTGTTTAATATCCATTCCCCCTCCTGGGGAGGTATTTTCATAAGCACTTTGTCAACTTTTTTATGTTCCTTGAAAACTTAGCACACCACATTTCATTTCCATCGAGAAAAACATATTGCTCCCTATCTGTGGCGAGATACAAACAGGGTAGAGAGAGGGCAAAGTTATTAGGTTGTAATCTTATTTAACATCTCTATTTATCATCTAGCTGGGGAAAGCAATACAAATTAATGAAATATAAATCACATGAAATTGTCAAGTGTTTTAACACCAATTAGTACAAAAATGATCAAAAGGGACCTTCAGTGATTTAAGGGCCGCCACAAAATGCAACTCCACGAGGAAAACATGACTGGCACAGCGCCCTTGGAAATGAAAATGAACACGAGGAACTGTTCTATGGTGCCCATTCCCAACTGACGTGATGGACGTGAATAAAGAAGCTATGCCTGAAGTCTAGAAACTGTGGATGAAAATCATAAAATTATCATTGATGTGATAGCTACTGAAGTTGAGATCTCGTATGATTAGGCATTTTCAATTTTCAGTGAGCATCTTGGCCTCTGCTGGCTTCTGTCTCAATGGATGCCAGAAGCATATTGTGAAGAAGAGCAACTGGTTCAAAGAGTTCATCTTTCCATTAGTCTTTTCAGCAAGATGAAAACGAATGAAGACGGTCTTAGGGAATGATTCACAACCAAGGCAAGTATTTAACAATACAATCCAGTGAGCAAAGTCTGATTAAAATATTAGTTTAAAATATTATTTTGCTACTTCTGAGGCAAACCTCTGGACCTGTTATACTCAAGGTACAGAGGTTACCTCAGAAGATGGTAGTGATTGTTTCTTTGGGACTCCAAAGGGGTAACCTTAATCGGTTTTCTCAAAGGACACCGAATGATCACAGGTGCTTTTTATGAGGAAATATTAAGAACGTTGAAAACTGTGCTGGACACAAAGGATTAGAAAAGTGTAGGGGAATATTTTTTTTCCCATTATAACAAAGCACCTTTTATTTCTTCCAGATAAATAAGAGATTTCTGTTGGGAAACCTTATCCCCTCCACTCTTCTGTAGTCTTTGTTTCCCAAACCTAATGAACATTTCAGAACAAAATGATTGAGTCCCTTGAAGATGCTAAAAATGTCTGTTTGGCTAGAGTATAAGTCACAGTGTCTAGACTTGTTCAGGAAAGAGAAAGATGAAAACACTATATTCAGAAGTGTATCGACCTAGATGGAGGGTATATTGAACAATAGCGTCACCTTCTGATAGGATTGCTTAACAAGTGCTTCTGGGATTTCATAGCGCTTCTTTTGGACTTACCCTCATATATGAACTCTGACTTTCCCCCTCACATCTGGGTATTATATTATATGCCCCAAACTCAAGTTTACTGCCATCAAGTGGACGTCGACTCATCGACTCATAAAGAAGACATAGAGCTTCCCCCTGGGGTTTCTGAGACTCTAAATCCAGCCCCAGAGCTGTTGGTGACTTCTGTCGTTCAAATCCTTGAGCTGCTGCAGGGCAGAAAAACGAGGCTCTTTCCTCCTGGAAAAGAGCTACAGACTCACAAACCCACAGGGACACTTCTACTTTTTTTTTTTTCTTTTGAAAGGTCACTATTTGTCCGAATTGACTCGATGACACTGAGTCATATACATGCAGGAAATTAGCAGTTTTATAAAAATTACAATAAAAAGACTTCAGAGTATAAGCACCTTTTCAAAATCAAAATAACACAATATTGTGTGGGAAGATATCAAACAATAAAGATTAAAAATAACTTTGCCAGCAATCAATATCAAAATCCTTCTCCATATTGATTGCTTAGCATAAAATACTGATTATTTTTTAAATGAAAATAATATCACTGAAATCAATGATGTGCTAGGAAAATATTTCTATAGTCAAAAGAGATGAAAATATTAAGAACTAGTTATTCTATAGGAAGCTGTTAAATTACTGACCTTCATACTTTGGTTTAGAAAAATACAGACGGGCATGAGCAATTCTAAAATGGAATCACAGCTGTATTTAGGAAACATTTCACATTGGGCCTAATTTACATCTCCTTCTGCATCCTTTGCATATCTTTACTGTGCGTGTTTTCCCCTTTCAAGTTATGACAGCACAAGAGCAAAGGAGAAATACAATCAGGGTAAATGGCAGTGAAGTTTTCAAAGACAACAGCAGATGGATCATCTGTATTTATAGTCATTCACCCTAAAATACACCTGGCTATGCAATGTAATTTATAAACTTAAATCATTCTTTGAATTATAATTTGACTTTGGTTAATGTCTTCTTTGGAAGTATAAAGCTTCCACTACACTTTGACCATTAACATTGACCTTTGGTTTATCTTTGATTGTAAATTCTGATTTTTATCCCACTCATTCTCTTTTTTTATAGCCATATGTTTAATTTTGTTCACAATAGCATCGAGATGTGTTCCAGGTTAAAATCTTTATTTTTTCCAAAAGACAAATATATTTCATTAAGTTAGAGGACATGCTTCTACCTTCAGCGTCTTTGCTCTGTAGTGTCAGGTGTGGTGAGATGCTTATTAGTCTCAGGTCATAGCACTCCCTTTTCCCTATCACCTCTTTGGCCTCCCCCCACCCCCCACCCCCCCGCATTATATGAGAATGAGGGAGGGGCATGTTCCCAGCTCCAAAGAATGCAGAATATGTTGGTTCCATGAAGAAAGTAAAATAATGTTGGCATGGACATGCAGACTAGTCCAGGTAACGGCCATGGGCATCGTTCTGGAGCAAATGCCTTGCTTCCTCATGGATCCTAACAACTTTGGAAAGACTTAAGATCAGGATAAGTCCTCTAGGGAAGATAAAGACAGAATTTTCATTCATTTATGTTCACTTTCACTGAAAACCTCAATACATTTCTCATAGACTGAGGCAAAGAGATTATAATGGGTAATGGTCTTCTTGATGTTTCTAAATGAATCATCTTAGTATGCTATAAAGTGATTATTCATAGAATCCCAATTCAATTGCAAGGTTTATTTTGAGAATTTAACTTTTAGAATTAACATGCAACAAGTTAACATATATATATTCACAATTGAATAATAGTGAATCCATAGAGATTCTACCTTCAAAGTTTGTTCAGGATTTTATAAAAATAAGCATTAATAAATTCTTTTTCATTTAGTAATTAGATATTATACACCAGGCGCTGTACTCAACATTTAGATGCAGTACCACATTGAGTCTCCACAGATAGATAATGAGATGATCAGAAACCATGCATTGAGGAGAACAAACCCAAGCCGGAAGGAGTTTGACACCGGAGTCACCTCGCAGAGCATAGATTTTCACAGGGAAGACTATCCGCAAACAGGAATCTCCTGGTAGACACCTTTTCTAATTGGTGAATTGGTGATGATTGAATTTTTGAAAAAGAGTTTTCTGCTGTTTACAGAAATGCAATCTCCATGATATAAATTTATAACATTTCACACATTAGATGAATGGGGAGGGGGGTCTATCTTGTTTTAGTCTCATCATTTTTACCAATTCTGACTCACTGTATTTTCACAATTTAACACCTCTCGAGCCTGGATACACTATACAATCAATTATTTCTTCAAATCATGTTTTTCCATTTGTGAGTTGTTTGTAAAAGTTCAGTTCTTCTTTAAAGAAATGGGAAAACTAAATACCACTTTCACTGGGGTAGGCAAACACCCCAGGATAAGCAAAGGACTTCTTAAAAAGAAGAATCAATTTGGAGGCCTCACACTATGGGCACAACAGTTAAGGCAGCCTGGTAGTAAGTAGCCCAAGAGATAGATAGGCCAATGGAACGGAACAGAACACCCAAACTTAAATGCAACAGCCCACAGGCAACTCATCCGACAAAGGACCTAGAAAGAGCCAATGGAACAAAGACAGCCTTTGCAACCAATGGGGTTGGATGAATTGGGTTTCCATACCCAGGAGAATGAAACAAGACCCATATCTCTCTCATGCACACAATCCACCCCACGATGGATGACAGGCTTTAATGGAAACCCCAGAACTATCAGGATCAGCAATAAGACAGCTATGACAAATTTAATGGCCCTGTTGCAGGGCATACATAGACTACCAAGTACACTTAAGGAGACACACACAGCGGAAAACAGGATAGATGGCTGAGACATGCTGAAATGACATCACTTAGACACATCACAAACTTCATCAGGAGAGTGAAACGTGAACCCACAGATTGAGAATAATCTTTTTTTACCAACAACACATAGGACAAGGGTCTAATTACCAAAATATACAGAACTCTACAACAGCTCAAGAAGAAATATTGTTGTTATAAGAAAATAACAACAATGACAAACAATTAAGAAGTGGGAAAAAGACATGAATAGACAGTTCACCAAAAATGAAGTTCAAATGGCTAACAAATACATGAAAAGATGTTCACAATCACAAGCTATCAGGGAGATGCAAATTAAAACCACAAGGAGATACCAGTTTATATCCACAATACTAGCCCAGTTTAAAAAAAGAAAAAAACAGAATACAACAAATGCTGGAGAGGATGCGGAGAGATTGGAACTTCAATGCACTGTTGGTAAACTTGTAAATACATAGAACTACGATGAAAAATTAAATCCATCTATACAAAACAACCATTTATGGATTGCAGCTCACAGTTGGATTATACTTGCATGCACTCATCATATCCCCAATACCTTCAATTTACACCATTGGATAAAGTATTGCTGTTATCAATGCAGTTATCTCATACTCTAGGGGGATGATTGACAATGTTTTGCTTTTTTGTTTCTTTGAGTGTTGATATGTGGGGTTTTTTTGTTTGTGTTTTTTGTTGTTGTTCTTGTTGGTTTTCATCTTTATTTTTGTCATAATATGAACAACAAAGTAAACCAGAGTCATTCATCACCCAGAGACAAGCAGATGGATTCTGGGTTCCCCATCATTCTAGCCTCAATCCAAGAGCAGCAAACTCTTAAAACCACTCAGCTTGATACTCACCGTCCTGATGAGATCATGGAAGATAAGGTTGCGACAGCAAAGTGTGGTGAAGAAAGCAGATGGTGCCCAGCTATCAAATGGAATAGTGTCTATGGTTGTAAAGGCTTGTATTCAAACAAGCAGTGAGGCACCAACTAAATCCACATAGAAGAAGTACACCAGCCTGTGTGATCCAAAGATGTCAATAACAACATTCAGATATGATGAAAAGTATCAGAGCTTAAATTGTGGACACCCAATTTGTAATAGGCTAGGGAGAACAGGGGGAACCCAAAATCCATGTGCAGAATATCTAGTCAGATTAAGCCTCTGGCAGATCCCCTCTAGCCATTGGTAAGGGAATCCCAAATTTTACTTTCAGAGATTATTGTAAATTTGATTACGGTATATTGAACCATGGTATAATATGATACTTGGTCGGTTGAACCCCCTTCTTCACCCAACCTGGATTTGAAGTATGTGCAAACATATCTCACAAATATTCCATGGCAGAAATTTCATCTCTGGCTTTTAAATTGTTGTTGATGTTCCTTTGTTTCTCTTTATTTTTTTCTTTATATTATTATTGTTGCCATTTTCTTCTTTCTGTTTCATTTGCTTTTGTTTTTTATTGCTTGTGTTGGGTGTCCCAGTTTATGAAGCACAGAAGGAGTGGATTTATAGAGAAATAACTGATGCAATGATTTATTAGAAGCTGGGGGTGAGAGGGTGAGGGGAGTTGGGGAGCAATCAATGAATGTAGGAGGAAAGAGGGAGCATTAGAACTGTTTGTAATGATGTATATATGACTCTTTTTAAGGGCAATTTAACTATATGGAAGGGTATACGATATGTGAACATTATATAAGAAAATTACTAAAAATAATAATACAAAACAAAATTGACTGATGGTTACCATGGGTGAAAGAGAAAGAGTTTTATTTGAAGAATATTGAGTTTATGTTAACGTTATTGGAACAACATGGAGAGGGCTATCAATAATGATGTGCAACATGAAGATTATAATCAATGTTATAATCAATTTATATAAACAAATTATAATCAATATAAACACTGAATTATACATGTAGAAGTTGTTGAATTGGAGAATATTTTCTTGTATGCTTTTTTGCCACAATTGAAAAAGTAATTACATTAATAACAATGAGTGTGAGGAAGAAGAAAATGTTCTTAAACTGATTTTGTTATGATTGTATATCTTTTTTTGATATGAATGAACTACTGAACTACGTGATATGTGGATGAAAAGACACTAAAACTGATTTTAAAAGTTTAGTTCTGATAGTCTATTTTATCTTAGATTTGACAATATATGGGGAAGAACATGTCACCTTGAGTTAAAAAACCCATGATCTTAATCACTGTGTACATTATTTATCCTCACCAATCATGAGCTCATTGACATAAGACATCTATCTATAGCATTATACTTTTATTATGAAATTTAGTTTAATAGAATTTCTTTCTTATTGCTCATCAGTTGACCTAGAATGCAAGAATACTGTCATATATGTTGTTGTTACGTGCCATTGAGTCAGTTCTGTCCCGTAGCCGAACAGAATACCCCTGGTCCTGCACCATCCGCACAATCATTCCCGTGCTTGAGGTCTTCGCTACAGCCTGAGTGCCCATCCGTCTCCGGGTGCCTTCCTCTTTTACTCTGCCCCTGGGCTTTACCAAGCATGATGTCCATCTCCAGGACTGGTGTCTCCTGACCACATGTCCAAAGTATGTAAGACGAAGTTTCATCTTCTTTGCCCCTAAGGAACACACTGGCTGTATGTCTTACAAGACACTTGTTTGTCCTTTCAGCAGTCCATGATACTTCCAAAATTCTTCTTCAGAACCACAATTTTAAGTGTATTAGTTATTATTCCTTCTTCTTAATTCAATGTCCACCTTTCACAAACACATGAGGCAATGGAAAATACCATGGCATAAGTCAGACCAACCTTTGTCCTAAAGGCAATATCCTTGCTTTTCAATACTCTAAATAGATTTTGTGCAGCAGATTTACCTAATGCAACTTGTCTTTGATCTCTTGACTGCTGCTTTCAAAAGCATGAATGGTGCATCCGAGCAAGATGAAACAGATTCAACCTTTGCTCCATTCAAAAGGATGTTAGCTATTGGTCCCAAAGGGGAGATTTGGGCCTTCTTTACATTGAATTGTAATCCCTACTGAAGGCTACAATCCTTAATCATCAGCAAGTACTTTGAGGCCTTGCTCTCATCCAGGAAGTCTGTGTCATCTGAATATCACAGGTTGTTAACAAGCCTTTCTCCAATCCTGATGCCATATTTTTCTTCATGTAATCCAGTTTCTCTGATTAGTCTCTCCAGATTATCTCAATATTCAAGGGAATACTGTATTATCATAAATAGCTTTTATAATTGCATTTCAGATATGTTAGTAAGAATTCCTTTTTTTAATTGTCTTCTGCTATTTGGATATTACAAAGTCAATCATTCAAATTAAATATAATTCAGATATTTTCAATAAAAATGCCTTTGACAACAAATTAAATAAAATTTGCTAAAACTGAACATTACTTTCATGATAAATAAGGTGCAAGGGCACAGAAAGATAAAATGCACAGAGGTAAACTATGCATAGAGATGAGGATCAAATGGTCATTGGTTAGAGAAAATAAGCTTTGCCATCGGGCACCATTTGTATGGTGAGTGAAAAGACAATGGGCTTTGAGTCTCTGTTCTGTAATGTGCTAGTTTTGTGAACCCAGGGAATTTATTCAAAGAGCAAACAGACTCACTTGCATAGAGATGATTCTGGCTCATATAGATCCTATAGGGCAGGGTAGAACAGGTGTTTCCCAGACTGTAATTCTTTACAGGAGTAGAAAGCTTCCTCTTTCTCCTGTATTTGAGGCTATTGAACCTAAGGTACTCATCTATAAAATGGAAATAATAACAATTATTTCATAAGAACCCTATGGTAATTAAATGAAATGCAGTATAATAGATAACCAGTAAACCCAACTTTCTTCCCCTTGTTCTCTTTGACTTGGAGAATTTCAGTTGAACTTTTCCATATATTTGATTTATGACTTGAATTGTCCAAAGTGCATACAAAATTAGCTACATGTTTCATATTGCTTGCTTCAACGAAAAAATGAAAGCAAAACGAAACCTTTTCCTGTGTGCCTCATTAGCTCGGTAAAATCTAATTTTCTCTCATTTCTTTCGCTTCCTTTGGGAAAGGACAAGTGATTATTGGAATTCATAGCCAAATTCACAATCTTTTCCTATCTCTATGGATTTGAACTTCGTCAGATAGAACCTGGATGCGAGTCTGCTTTCAGACATACAAGTGGTGGCTGACTCTAGAGGGAAATGAAAGAAACTTCATTCGCTCACTCCGACAATTTTCTCAAAGTTGTCCAACTCTCACAACACAAGTGTCCATATTCTCATATCTGTGAACAAATAAATAGGTCACTTTCAGAATGAGGCCATTTCCAGAACAGAGGCTATGATAGCTCCTCTGTGGTGGTGGCACGTCTATCTTTGCTAGCTTGGGAACAGTGAACTGCTGAGTCGGATCGCAAAGTATCTGTGAGTATTTCTCCTCAGTATGAGTTAGACCACATGATTTGATTTTTTAGCCGAAAATGTATTCCCACATTGCTGGCAGTGCGCAACCATCTCAGATCCCGTAACAACAAAACAAAACTACAGTCACTGCAACAGACTGGTATTAAGAAATTCTAAGACAATCTTTCAGAATGTATTGAAGGAGAAGCAGCCACTGGAGATTTGAATTTAGAGAAATATATGGAAGTAGGTGTTCTGTACAGTTTAAGAACAAAACAATTGCTTGAGTCAAGTTCCTTGCTTTATCGTGATGTGCTAGGTTGGGATGTCAAGAGAAACAAAACCAATGACACTCTCAGATGTTTAAGTAAGAACTTTGTGTCAACAAGTCATTTTATGTCAAGAAGGCCTCCAGGACCTGTCCAACTTCAGTCCTCGGGTTCAAGGCTAGCTTCACACTCGCCTAGCCCCAGGCCCATGAAGCTGAAAGGCTACATGGGAAGCAGGATGATCATAGGTTGGTGGCTGTAGGGTTGAGTGGATCCTCGGGCAGTGGAAACATAACAGAGTGTCGACAGCTCTCCACATTGACTTCCAGGATCAGGAACCCACATGGGTGCTGCCCCTGGAGGCAGATATAGAATCAGAGCCATGATAAGGGTTAAAGGCATGAGAAAGGGAGATGTTCTGTTCTTTTTTTCTTTTTTAATAAAAAGGCCACATTTACTCACAAGGAAACATCACCAAGCCACTATCTCACTGACAGATTGGAATCCACCCCTACCTCCTCACAGGTACCATCAAATTGACATAAAATCTATGCTCCAAAGAAGGAATGATTTAAAGAAGTATATAAGATATCTTATGAATTTTTATGGTAGATAAATTGTACCTCTCTTAAAAAATATATTTCTAAGACCTATACCTTAATTATATTATTTGCATATAATCAAATTAATACTTTTTAGGTGAAAGAATCCTGTGTTTAGAGTTGGCATTAAGTCCAAAGATGAGTTTCCTTACATAGACAGAAAGTGAGAAGACAGGTAGAGAGAGACAGAGACATAGATGCAACATGGAGGGGAAGGCCAGGTGAAGAGAAAAGTAGAGAGTGCAGTGATATATCTACAAGTGAAACAAATGTTCAAATTACTAGCTGTCACCAAAGGCTATAAAATGGGCATAGGATAGAATTATTCCTTAAATACCACACATGCAAACAAGCCTGCTGACACTTTGAAATCTGTTTCCAGACTGCAGAATTATAAAAGCATCCGTTTCTTTTGTTTTAAGCCATCAGGTTTATGATCATTTGTTATTACAGCCTAAGAAGTACAATCTTAAATAATATGTAAGGTGAGAAATGCTAGGAAAATGTTGAAATATCTATGTATGTTTCAGTAGATGGGCACTTGGACATCTAACAGAAGTGAGTCAAATCAAAGCCTGAAGAAGATGGTTGCATCACTTTATGTAACATGTATACTGGAGTATAACCTACATACAGACAAGTACATGTGTTCATAGTAGAAATTATTGAACAGTATTATTAATATAACATGAAAATAATATTTTCTAAGGATATTGAATAAATGGTTGCAGCTATACATCAACAAGGAGCTGCCAAAAATTAAGCTGGCTGCAGAAGAGATGTGACCTGAAGGATCTCCATGGTGATGACGTCAGAGTAATCTTGGTGGAAAGCAGAGGTTATCAGAAAGATGGTTATATGTGTTATATATTGCTTGTCTATCCATACGTTATGTGGATCATAACAAATCCTGGATAAGGTTGTGAAGGATGGGAATTCCAGAACACTTCATTGTGTGCAGAAGCTATACACAAGAGGCAAGAGTTTGAACAAAATAAGGAAAAAGTAGGTTGCTTAAAATCAGAAAAGATTGTTACATTGTTTCTCCATACATATTGAATCTACATACTGAACAAATAATCTGGGAAGCTGTACTAGATGAGGAAGAATGTGCCATCAGAAGGAATTTAACATTAACAACCTGAAATATGTAGATGACACAAACTTGCTCACTGAAAGCCGAGAAGTCTTGAAGTAGTTACTGAAGATTATCAAAGATTACAGCCCTCGGTACAGATTACAGTTCAAAGCTAAAAGAAGAGAAATCCTTACAATCTTTATAGATCCTTAAAATAGACAATGTCATGATAAACATAGAAAGGATGAATATTGTCAAGAAGTTCATTTTGCTTATATTCATGATCAATATGCTTGGGGTAGGGGGAAGGATTTAAGAATATCAAAGGACAGATTGCCTAAGGCAAACGTTTTGCAGAAGATCTTTTAAAAATGTTGAAGATTTGAGGACTAAAGCGCTCCTAACTGAAGCCAGGGTATTTTCACTTGCCTCATATGCGTGCAAAAGCTGGACAGTGAATAAGAAACACTGAAGAGGAATTGATGCCTGTTAATTAGAGGGTTGGTGAAGAATATTGAATACCCCTTGAACTGCCTGAAGAGCAAATCCACCTGTCTTGCAAGAAGTACAACCAGAACGATGCATAGATGCAAAGAGGGAAAGCCTTCATCTCCTGTAAATTGGACAAGTTATCAGGAGAGACTAGTCCCTGAAGAAGCACCTAATGGCTGGGAAAATAGATGGTCAGTTCAAAAGAGGAAGATCCTCAAAGACATGCATTGACGCACGAGCTACGATGATGACTCGGCAATGATTGTGGGGTTGGCACAGGAGTCAGCCATGTTTTCTTCTGTTGGATGTAGGATTTAGACATATGGGTTAATCCCTATTAATTTTTAAAAACTGACTCAAACTAACAACCTGTATAATAATGTGCATTTTTGGAAATTTAATATTAAACAAGTTCATAAGAAAGGAGTTTGTACTCTATAATTCCTTTTATATAAAGTTGCATAATAAATTAGCAATACTAAGTAATGATGGAAGTTAGGATGTTGGTTTTCTCTGTGGAGATATATAAGGGGATACCCCACAGAAAACAGAATTTTTCTTCAAACCTACATATTTAAATTTTTTTTTTTTTTTTTTTACAAAACAACCTTATCACCTTCAAAGTACTCTCCAATACACTTAGTGCATTCTTGGAAACATTTTTCTAATTCATTTGTTTGGGTGGCTGACAGCACCTCCCTTGTTTTTCTTCACCTCTTCTACATTGCTGTCTTTCACATCCCTCTTCATTAGGAAACAAAAAGAAGTAGCACGAAGGGAGGTCAGGTGAAAGGTGGGTTGGGCAAGAGAGGCATGCTGTTTTTTGCCCAAAATGGCATACTGAGATGGCTGCGTGAGCAGGTGATTTGTCTTGGTGGCAAAACCAGTTCCCTATCTGTCAAAGTCAGGCCTTTCTTGTCACACATGATTACACAACCTTTTCAGTACCTCAAAATAGAAAGATTGATTAGCAGTCTTACCTGGTGGAATGAACTCCAAGTGCACTATCCCCCTCACAAAACAAAAACCAAATGAGCATCATCTTGATCTTTGATTTCAATTGACAAGCTTTTATTGACTGAGGTGATGATTGTGTCTTCCATTGGCTTGATTAATGTTTGGTTTCAGGGTTGTAGGAATAGCACCATATCTAATCATCAGTAATGACCTTGGGAATAAAAGTCTGGGTCGCTTTGGAGCTGTTCTTTCAAAGCACAGAAGGTTTCCATTGGATGCTCTATTTCCTGGTCAATCAGAAGCCGAGGCACAAATTTCACAGTGACCCTTCTCATTCCCAAATCTTCCATTAAAATTTGCTGAACTGAGCTTCAAGAGAGTCCAGATAACTTTTCCATCTTTTCAATGGTCTGTTGTTGGTCTTTGACACAAGTACATGGATTTTGTTGACATTTTCTGTTTGGGACATTGACAGATGTCCAGAACAAGATTTATCATCAATCAAAATTTCACCTTTGTGGAAGCAAAAAAAATCCACTTGTATACTCCAGTTCTTCCCATAGCACCATGCTTGTAAGCTGGGTTCAACATCACAACACTTTCTGTGGCATTTTTGCCTGAGAAGGAAACAAAATTTTGCAACTCCATGCTGTTCTCTGAAATCGGCTCTCACACAAAAAAAAGAGGTTCGAGTGAAACTGCTTTTATGAAAAAATTCACTGTGATCAGAGACTGTCTGCCCCGGTGATGCCACTGGGTGCACTAACATAGAGTTAGTTGTTGGATGCTCACCTAAAATATACATATATTTGTATGTATGAATTTACAATGAATTTACTGTATTTGGGGGCAATTTTTCAGAACACTTTTTTAAGCAATATGAATATTTATACTCCAGCAGTTACACACACATCTACCCTCCCTGGTCTCAGGACGCCCATCATTTGCATTTATCCCTCAGTGGCATGTCTTTCTTTTTTTCTGTATCACTGGAAGGATCCACAGCCAAAGTAGTCCTTGAAATACAAGTCAGTCCCACTCCGTTTCATTGCCAATCCATCCCAAGGCAGGATTCTTACCTTCTCAGAACAGCTGTGCATCAGAGGCCCAGCGTTTGTGCTATGTCCCAGGGAGAGTGGATCTTCAGAGCTTGAAATGATATTGTACAAAGTTCCATGTAGTCACAGATTAAATAGTAACAGTCTATTTAGGCACAAATAAAATAAACAAATAAATCATCATATTAAGCTGTATTGTTTTATTATTGCAATTCTAGACACAAATGGCTGTGATCTTTAACTTCCATTTTCTGCCAGGTAAATATTTTCTGAATATACTCCTTTATTTTAAGTGTTTCTGAATCAATCAGTTTTAGAGAGATTAGCTGGGTAGGGTTACCCCAAAATGTCATTAAGCTTAGGTTATTTATTTTTATTTTTCCATGTGCTAACAGATTTCTCATTTATTAAAAAAAGAACATTACTTTGAGTAAAATTCTTCACAGCTATAATAAAAACACAAGAGGCTGAAAAGTCAAATGATATGTAAACAACTGAAATTATTAGCAACTATTAAATAGAAACTATTTTGCCAGTGTGTTTTTATAGAAAGAGAGTCATTTGGTATCCTAAGCTTACCAAAGTTGGTTGAAATGGCTTACATTAATCCAACGTGCTACTTATAAAGGTCATTTATTCAAAATATTCATAAAAAGACAATGATCCCTCATCTGCTTTCACATACCTTGTCATCCTAACTAGGATTTAATTTGCACAGGAAAATATGGCATCACTGACATTTTACATAAGATAATGACATCTATTTTACCAGTCATGTTTAATATTTCTATACTTAAGAGAACAAGAAAAAATTGGTTTTAAAATAGTTTATAATAATTTTGCCCATTCTATGCTTATACCAATAAGTTTCCTCATAAGAAAAAATTATACACACAAGCATGAAGCTTTTGAAATACAGCTAAATTATTAACAAAAGGAATATTTACAAAATGTCGTTCATTATGGAAACCAGTAAAGTTTTGTGAAGGACCTCAGAGTTTGCAAGACATATGAGCTATTAATACTCAGGTGTATAAAGGGATAAGAGGATGGAGCCGATACTATTGGTAGTAGGTGTTGTCCTACTGATTTCTGATTCACAGCACCCTTTGGGCAACATACCAAAACACTTTTCACTCCCATGTCAGCCTCACAACTCCATCTTTATTTGAGCCCATTGTTGCAGCTATTCTGTCAATTGATGTGATTTTCTCAGACTCTCTACTTTATCAAGCATGATGTCGAGCTCCCAGGACTGGTCCATCCAGATAGCCTGTCTAAATGACAGAAGATGAACTCTCTCCATCCTCACGTCCAAGGATCACGTCAACTGGACTTCTTCCAGCAGAGATGGCTTTGTTCTTCGGCAGTCTATAATATAGTCCATGCTCTTTGCAAACTCCATAATGAAAATGCGTCAACTTTTCTTCAATCTTCCTTTTCATTGGCCAGCTTCCATTTGCATACGGGAAGACTGAAAGTACCATGGCTTGGGTCACGCACATCCGAGTAGTCAAAGGAAAAAATTTGCTTTAAAAAAATGCACCAAAGACTTCTTTTACAAGAGATTTGCCCAATGTACTCATTGATTTCTCAGTGGCTGCTTCCACGGGTGTGGATTCAAGATACAGTGAGGCCCTTGGCAAGTCAATATGTTCTCTATTTATTTTGATATTACTTGCTGAGCAATCTGTCAAGATCTTCTTTTTCTTTATGTTGAAATATAACCCATAATTAAAGTGGCGTTTTTTTAATAATTTTCAGTAAGTGCTTCACATCCTCTTTGCTTTCAGCAATCAACGTGTGTCATCTGCAGATCACAGATTGCAGACACAGTCTTCCTCTGATACTACTGCTTCTTGCTTTTTCACATAGTCTGGCATGGGGCATTACTTTCCCAGATTGGATAGCATGGTAAAATAGATACACCACTGACAGGGTTCCTGATTTTGAACCACGCAATATCGTCTTCTTCTTTTCGAATGACTCCCTCTTGGTGTGTGGACAGGTTCCACATGAGGACAATGAAGTGTTCTACAACTCCCGTTGTCCACAAAGTTATCTGTAATTTCCTATGGCGCACAGGAGCGAGTGAACTAGCCACAAAATCTGTGATTAACTAAAATTGTAAGATGAGTTTCACAAGTAGGATTTGTGATCTTTCATCAACCTGTTTGTAGGAGTTAGAGAAATGCATACTCCAACCTCAATGTCTTCTCTTTCTGAAAAAGTCTACATGGATTTTCCCTGGTCAAACCCAACCCTGAGCTAGAAAGCAAAAATACATAGATGGACTGGATTAGTTTAAGCTTCTGGTGGGAAATAATTGTATAATAAAGGCGGGAGAAGGCATTGGGTGAATTAAACAAAATTATCCATCACAGTCCAACCCTTTTACTTCCTAATATTTTCTCTAGATTTTTTTAACTTTGTGTGTGTTTGTGTGCGTGTGCCAGGGAATATACAAAGTTTCATAAACTTCTACTTACTCATAGGCCAACATCACCATTGTTTTATTCTAACCTAAATGATAAAACACCAGCCGCCACTATTGTGGGTAATATAAGTCATGGTTGAAATAGGGAGAGGAGAAGTAAATAATATAGAGGATCATTTTATTAGCCATATTTTCTTGATTTCCATCTCGCAACATGCACCTCACATCTCACGATCATCTTCCATTACCTAAACAAAATAGGATTTTTTTGCCACCTGAGAAGATCCAAACCTTTAATCTGGTCTGAGTCTTCTGAGGACTTGTCTTCATTAGTTCACTGATGTTCCACTGACAGCGCTACTGCGTAAGGGGCCACTGAAGGCAGACCACTGAGTCCCACTGCCCCCAGGCCATTTCACTTCCTTTAATTCTGTGGCACAATTCACTTCCTCATTGATAATCATGTTCAATCACCTCATCAGAACAGTGACCTACATGGCATGGGTACCAAAGAAGACAATTTCATCCACAAATGACAAATGTTATAACTAGTCCTGGATAGAATAATTTCTAGTTTGTACAAAAGGAATTCTAAAACCACTCAAACCAAGGTCACAGAGTTGGAAAGTAAATACTATTTAAGTGATTTATTTTGTAGAATAGTAAAATATGGAACAATCCCACCTGAGTGCCTCTACTGAATAGAAAATGCCATGACCTTAAAGAGAGTTGTCTCATAATTAGCAGTAACTGAACTTTTAGCAGATCATTATGGAATTCTATCAAACCAGCTGCAAATGGATGATGCACATATGCCATGCCTGTGAATTCCATAGATGCCAGCTCATTCCTTTACTTTCTATGGCATAAAAATGGATAATGAACTCTTTGATTGGCAATGATGTTATATGATATATTGTGGCAATGCATATCTGAAAGTCCCTGAATCATGTTGCTGGCAGAAATTATGCAGACAAAAAAAAAGTGTATTTTCATCCCAAATGTATATCTATCCCTGTGTGGATAAATTACTGGCAATTTATGATGAAAGGAGCCTGATGTAGTCAGGCTGCTACCAGGTGGATAACTAGTCTTTTGGGAAATAATACTACATCAGATGCACAATATTGGCCTCTGGAGGTTGGCAAGTAAAAAATTCAGTGTCGTCAAGAGCCAGGTATACCAAGAAATGGAAAATGTTATGCTGTTGAGTTCATGAGTAAGCTTTCTATCTACTTTCTATTTTCTATTGTGATTTTCTATTTTGACCTATCAAAGAAGCAAAAGATGATGGAAAAGAAACAATGGTGTCTACCTTAAAGGTCTCTTTTTGACTTGATTATTTAAAACCTCCTGTGAAGTGAATCTTTCTGATGATCATTTGTAAAAAAAGCACACAATAATTTCTAGGCTTGATACCTACACTCTGAAGGCCATAGGTACCCACTTTCCAGTTCCCCTGACCATCAGTCTTACAAATCTTGTTCTTTTCAAGCCCTTGCCTAGTCATCCATCCATTGCTCAGTATAAATCTTTTCCTTTGGATGTCTCTCCTTCCAAATAAAGGTAACCAAGCATGTCTTGCATCAAGTCCTTCTTCGTAGGTAGGTTTCCCTTCATGGTGTCTTTCGGGCCTCAGGTGGTATGGTCAGACACTATTAGGTGATACTAATGTACTTTGCTTCCATGTTAGGCTATCATAGAGAATATCTCTTGAAGATCAAGTTGTGTTTTGAAGGAGAAGCAATAAACAGTAGGAATCATTGATCTGGAAGTCTAATACACCTGTTTGCATAGTGAATGGTTTCTCCACATCTTACTTTATCCACTTTATCACTAGTTTTTATTTAATGAAAATTTCATTCAACAGTGATGAAACCATCATGACAAATTTAGGCAGCACGTTTATTCAGTGTCTTTTTAACAAAGGTCAGATTCTAAAAATGCACCAGGAGCAACATTTTCAAATGGTCACTGAACTTGAGACACGGGACATTTCATAGGGATAAGATCCAGATTGGTCTGGAGGAAAGGGCATTCTCTGAAATTGAAGATACATACCTTTATCTCTGAAAAATGAAGGCAGGGCCTTAGTATAAAATTCTCAGTCTGAGTCATGATTTCCCCTTATGGAAGGCTAGGGGCTTCATAAAGCATCTGCCTTTTCCACAAAGGAAACTATTTTGTCAGTACTTGAAGTGTCCGTGAACTTTTTCTATAAAAGGACAAATAGTAAATATGTAAAGCTTTGGGGAGTCATACTGTCCCTGTCACAACTACTAATCTTTACCATTTTAGTGTTAAAGTAGTTATAGCAAGATATAAATAAATTAGAGTGAATGGTTTCCAGTGTTGTTGTTGAGGCCATTGAAAACTTCATGGTTTGACTCAGGCCCATTTTAGTCCTCAAAATGACATATTTTCTCATTAAAATTTTAAAGAGGTCTTGTGCAACAGATTTTCTCAGTGCAATACATTGTTTGATTTCCTGACTGCTGCTTCCATGAGTATAGATTGTGGATCCAAGAAAAAGAAATACTTTACAACTTAAGTTTTTTCTCTCTGTGGATTCAGTTATGAGGCTTTTCTTGACATGGCATTGCAATCCAGTCTCAAAGATTCAGAAATTGATCTTGATCAGCAGTGTTTTCAGTTCACCCTGCTTTCCGCAAGCAACGCCATGTCATGTGTCTATCGTAGGTAGTTGAGGCTTCCTCCCCTCCTGATGCATGGTTTATAGAGGACACCACCTGCGGTTATTCTTCAGTACACAGATGGAATAAGTTGACTAAATGTAGTGAAAGAGTAAAACCACGCTGTCCACCTGTCCTGATGTCAGCCACGCAACCTTCCTTTGTTTTGTTTGAGTGATGGCCTCTTGGTCCATGGGCAGGGTCTTCATGAATGCCATCAAATGTGATCCTCTTCTTACTGCTAGCTGCAGTCTGCTGTGATCCAAGCAGGGAATGCCCTTGAGAGGTCAATAAAATACAGATATCTTTCGGTGTTCCCTGCTTTCAGCCAAGATCTATCTGACATCATCAGCGATACCTTCTGGGCTACGTCCTCTTCTGAATTGGCTTACAATGGTTGCTGAGCCAAGAAAAATGAAATCCTTCATGATTTCAATGGGTTCTCGGTTTATCTTTGCAATAAGCGGCATGGGACCCCATGTTATGACCTTCTCTCGTGTCCCTATTGTCACG
The DNA here is from genome assembly GCF_000313985.2 of Echinops telfairi. NCBI lineage: Eukaryota > Metazoa > Chordata > Mammalia > Afrosoricida > Tenrecidae > Echinops > Echinops telfairi. The sequence continues at coordinate 17,021,653 of NW_022111300.1, forward strand.
AGGCAGGCTCAGACATATCTGCCCTCTTCTGATCCTATTTTGACAAAAACTATTCGTCCCACAGCTCTCTACTTTTACGTTGGGTTCGAAAGATCATCGCGACGACTACACAGAACTTACAGACAAGACTCACAGTATTTGGAGCTTAATGGGGAGGTTAATCAGTGACCACAAGTTGGGATAGGGCAACAGTAAGGATGCAACACTGGGGCCCGGCAACTTCTCTCCTCAGACAGCGACCAAGTCTCTCTCCGGTCCTCAGCCTCTCAACCATGTCATCCCTTGGCCTCTGCATCTGTCAAACAGAACGTTAGTCCTTCTGTCACTCTCGCTCACAGTCCCTACTCTCGGGCTAGAATAGGAGAAGGTTCCCCATAGTCTCAGCACTGCTCCTTTTGTCCCACCTCATAATTTCCAAGTCATCATTTATGGTGCCTCTATTACACGTTAGACAGAGATCTGGAACGTGCTCTTCGGGTGGCCCTGGGGTTTCTCTCTGTCTGAGATGGCATTTTTAGGCAGAAGGATGGTTATGATGGAGGTTTTTTTGTCTTTGAGCCAACCATATGCCCAAAGAAAATGTTGATGTCTAAGTTGCACCCTCTAGTAGTCTAAAGATGCCCCCAAGGGAATAAAGTGCATGACTTGGTTCAAACCCACTACTAAGGTCAAGACTTAACCTTGTCCATTAATATAGCAGAGAACTCCCTCCCAAATGAGACTTTTCACCAGAGGCATAGAGTTCAGATTTATAATACATCAGATAAAGGATTATGGGTGATAGGGCCATATCAACTGAATGTATGTCAGACATGATGCTGTCGATTGGTTTTCAATAGAAGATGCTTTATAGACCTGAAGATTTTATTTAATTTTCACATGCCCCACAATATTCTTCACCCCTCCCCCCAATCATTTAGCAATCTACAATCCATTCTTTGGTCTCTGGGCATATACAAGCAGATGTGTGCCTGGTTGCATCTGCAGATCATGATTTGCTAGCTTCCGGCCTTCTGAGTCAAGATACGCAGGTTCAGTGAAACTTGTACTCTAGGTCAAATATCTCTTCAAATGAATAGCTTTATGCATTAATCAATAAAAATATTGGAATTGAATTCTCAAAAATGCTCCTATTAGAATGTAAAATCCAAAGAGGCCATAAAATAAGGTGAGCCTGTGGAGTAGCTACTCCAGAGATGGCCTTAAGGACCCAGCAGTAGCTCTACAGGATAAAGACTGGGCTTTCGATTCCCATAAACACAGAACAGTCTCAAAAACTCACCGGGCCTCACTGTGGGTCCCCCAGGATTCCAGGGCAGCAAGTTTGGTCTGGTTCTTTTCGTTGTAAATTACTGATTTTTAAAAAGTATATTCTTATAGGATCAAGATCTATGGATCCTAAGCAATTTGCTCACTACGACAGGCCTCTCAATGTCTACAATGTTTATCTCCCATCTTTTGGTGCACTTGAACCTTACTGAGGCAGTCAGGATACTTGCTGCTAACTGTTTACCATGCCCATCTGGCATGATATGTTTGATAAAAATGAGTAGCAAAATATTCTGTGATCTATCAAGATCAAAGTGCTTCTAGACTGCGTTATGGCAACAAATTGGAGTACTTACATAGCTTGGTGGCAGCCTAGTAAATGTGTACTGTTGTCCTGAACACAAAGTCAAATTACTCTTTATTACTATCTTTACTTATAAATGAATTTTAAAAAGTAATTCGTTATTTCACTAGCCCCTCATATAGTGATTTATAATATTTAGAAATATAATTAGGATTTAGATAACCATCTCATTAGGCTTTTGATATTCCACCTTCATTCTTCAAGACTCATCTACCTTTGTGAGCTAACTAGTTAGAAAACATTTATGTATGGAAACCATAGCTGTGGTCACATTCAGAACCCCGGTGTCTTTTCTTCATTTGCAGTATTTATCTTTATTCCTTCTCTATGTGTTCAGCTCTGGTCTTGGTTTGCAATCATAGAAGGAGTAGAAAACATGTCGCAGAACTTTTGTTTGGTACCTTCATCCATAGTATTGCTTTTCTGTTGATTAGAGAACAAAAATGGGAATTCTTTCTGTAGAAAAATCTATGCATTCTCCCCAAAATTCAGAGACTGCAAGAGGACCACAGACTGGGTCTCATGTCTCACATGAGCTGAAATGTCATTTCTGTCATGACTATCACCAGGTCCCAATCGCCTTGCAAACAAACCACAGCAGCATCTCAGGTTACAGAGGCACCTGTTCATTCAGAAACTGTATTAAGAATCCCCCAAATGCCAGGATGTTGCTTTTTCTCCAGTTGACCATATCCAGACCTCAATGGTGCTTCCAGTTGACCATATCCAGACTTCAATGGTGCCGAGACACTGAGAAAAGACTTTCAGCAAGAGTTGTCATCAAACCCATCTTTGTTCAGAAGATTTGCTCTAGTCAACGTGATGCTTTACAGAGAGCTGACTGTTTCCTCTCTCAAGAACTGCTAGGTCAGCAGCTCTCCACCTGTGGGTTGTGACCCCTTTGGGGGTGGAACAACCCTTTCACAGGGGTCACCCAACTCATAACAGCAGCAAAATGACAGTGATGAAGTAGCAATGAAAATAATGTTATGGTTGGGGAGTCACCACAACACAAGGAACTGTATTTAAGGGTCGCGGCATGAGAAAGGTTGAGAACCACTGCTCTCAGTGAATGATCTGGCTGAAGTCTGTGAGAAGATAGGCTGAGAATCCCCAATAACGACTGCTGCCTGTCAGACCCGGAATAGGTACTCCATCCATGTGACAACTTAATACGAAGCTTATCTATTTAATCCATTTGAACCCTGTGATCAATTAGCAATCACTGCAGACTCCTGTATCGGGGTATATTCTGAGTACCTCTCCTTTCCATTTTAGCTTGGTGCTCCTCTCATCTAGCTTCACTTTAAAACCATCGGGGGAGCTCTGAAACTGTCTTGTGCGTAGGTCCTAGCTCAGACAATGAAATCAGAGTCGCTGAAGGTAGGAGCTAGAAGTCAGCATTTTTCTAAACTTCCTTGGTGAGTGAAATGTGCAGTCAACTTTGTGAATGGCTCTTCCGGCACACTGAGAACATTCCCTCCCCTTATTTGGAGGTGGTTAGTTACCTTCCACTCCTTCCAACTCAGAGATTTCATTCATCCCACTGAAACGTGAGATTTTAATTTTATAGCAAAACCTTTGGTCATGAAAGAACAGCCACCATAGAGATTTTCACAGATTTGGGAGTCCACCACATATGTATGTGTGATGATAATGTTCTGTCGTGAGGAATGGTGAAATGGTGGCTGCATGGGTTGCACATAATTAATGCCCTGCAAAATCCTCATCTTCTGTCATTCATCTTTGAGGTCCTTCCTCTTAAATATGCCAAAGAGCGTCTAGCATCAAAATCTCATTGACTAGGAAAGATGGCATGGAGTTAACCTCCATTCTCCTCTTCCCTCTCCCGGCTCCCCAAACAAGACCTTGACTCTTCCGAGATATCTCCAAACTCCGCTCCTCCAATTAGCAAAAATGTCCACGATCTTATAAAACACTGAATTCCTGCCTGCAGTTGTGCTGTTGCCCCAACCCTGTTACCCTGCCAATGTGGCTGCTAGCAGGAAATCCAGAGCAGGCCAGAGAGCCAGGAGCCGGGCGGAGATCTGGGGCCGAGCTCTTGTCTTCCCCTGGCTGTGGACACTGAGCTAAGTCAGTTTCCACGGACATCCTCAGCCGATGGCAGCAAAGTGGTCAAACTGCCCGTCCTCCCACCCCATCCCAACCCTAAACATCAGAAATACAGGCAGTGTGAACCAAAACAAGCAAAAAGAATTATGTACAAATTGTCTATAATTTCTCTGTACTGATCCTCAAAACAACCCATAAAATACCACTTACCAATAAAAATAAAGCATAACAAAAAGCCTCCAAAAAGAAAGAAAAGAAACAAATGAATGAAACCCTCTCTGCCATTGAGTCGATGTGACCGTAAGCAACCCTGCAGAACAGACAACACTGTCCCTGCGGGGCGTCAGAGGCTAAGGGTTTAAGGGAGTAGAAAGCCCTGTCTTGCTCCCACAGAGTGGCTGGTGGTTTGGAACTGCCGGCCTTGCAGTTAGTAACCCAGTTCTTAACCACTGCACTAGATTATAACTATGATTTCACCGATGCTCAGATGTTCTAGCAACTTATAAATCTGGAATCCTGGGTAAATGCACATATCAGTAAATCATGATTTTGTTGTTTGTTTGTTTTTTATCTAATTAATCTTTTTTTTTTAAATATATTTATTTTATTTTTTTTAATTAATCAATTTATTGTTGCTCATACAATTTATCACAATACATAGATCAATTGTGTAAAGCACATCTATACATTTGTTGCCCTCATCATTCCCAAAATTCTCTTGCCTCCTG
>NW_022111300.1:17028292-17175026 GCF_000313985.2 Echinops telfairi
ATGTACACTGGTACAGATAGGAACTGGAAACACAGGGAATTGAGGGCGGATGATCCCTTCAAGAGACGGCTTTTCTCGGACAGAGCTATGTGGCAAGAGGAAGGTTGTTTCTGACAATGAGGTGCATTCAGGAGAATTTAGGGTTCCAGATTTGCAGCCTCATTTTTGTCTCCTTTAATGTTTCTAATTTATCTCTCAAAGTCCCACATCTCCCCATCAGTATCCTAATTGACTTTTCCAGGTGGAGTACTGAAGTACAGCTGCAAATTCTGCAGCCAATATGATCAGGACCTGGGCTTGTTCCTCGGTAATATTTTTCTTTTGACTAAAGAAATCCTCCTTCAAAGAATTTCTGATTGCCACCCCATGTTCTAAACGAGTCTTCAAGTTTCTAGAGTTCATTGTTTTCTTTATGGGCATGGTTTAGGAAAATCTAAAGCAGGCAAGTGATTGCATAATCATTATAGTGAATTACTATCATTTTCATCGTAACTATTTTCCATCACCAATTGATTTTCCAGCACCTTTCCTTTACTGCCAGCTAGTCCATGCATCTGCTGGATTATATGAATAAAGACTGTGGCACCACCCCCACCCCCTGCCACACACACACACACACACACACACACCCCATAGATTACTAAGGACACATTTCCACTGACAAGGAGGTTTCCCTCCCACGCTAAACTAGTAATAAGAAATGTGGAGGGGGTGTTCCTCCTAGGTTTACCTCTTGCAAGTCACAATTGCAGCAGAAAATATGATACATGAAACACACAAATGGTGAAGAAAAGGAAAGTATACCATAGGAACCACATATCGTATTTAACATCAAGGGCAATCGAGGGAAGGTGACGCTCTCTATGGCTAGCAACTTTTACCAGACCTGGATATGAAGAGGCAAAGAGGCATCTGAGATTCCCGAATGGGGAGTGTGTCGCTCTAATTGTAGAAAGAAGCTTCTGACTTTGTAGCGGTGATCTGTGCAAGAGGAACACAGTCCACTAATGACAAACTGATAAACAGCTAAGATTAAAAAGGTACCAATCTAAATGTTTCCTCTCTAGTTTGTTACCAGTGCTTTCTTCTTGATGAAAGCACTCTGAAGTTCAAAGGTGGGCGGCCCCCTTGATGCAGTTCACAGTGTTCACTAGAGGAAGTGTGGAGAGCACGTTAATAAAGGTCAAGGCAAAGCATCCACTGTGGGAGGCTCTATAAACACCTTCAACACAAACCCAGCTGAGAGCACAGCAGAAGGTGACACTTTCCATACCTGCTCTGTGAAGCCTGAGAGGTTGACACTGCTCTCTAGTCAAATGCCTGCCATCGGACGGCTTATGAAGACAAAATAAGATTGGCACTTTAGAAAGAGTCTTCTTTATCCATGTGAAATAGACATCAGAGACTAGCAAAGCTTGGAGCAAGGAACCAAGTTATGTGAGATTACTGGTCTAAATCAAACAGGAAACGTAGCTAAGACAAAATAAAATCAATGGAAATAAAGTAGTATACATCTGCTGAATCTCTGATTGAATTTAAGCTGTATTTCCAGTCATTTTGAGAGCTGGGAATAAAATAATTTTGTAGAGTATTTCATTTTATATAGCAACTACAGGAGATGTTCATTCCATATGTATCTAGATGAGTCCTTAAGGAATGTTAATGGTTTCTTTTTAAACCTTTAACAAATAGAATGCCATTCAGTTTGGGAAAATCAAATTTTCAGATAGTGGACTGATATAACTGTATTCCATTCTCAGTCAATGTTTGATATTTTTAAGGTTTTCATTATTGAAATCACAGTTAGCTATGATGTACTGTTAAGGCCAATGGTGATTCGCTGTAATTTAGCATGTGCTTAGTGAATTATTCAGACAGCTGAGACATGAGTATTGCCCGACACGGCAGAGCAGGGCGCACTTTCTTCCCACCATCCACTATCATTGAAGGTTATACTAACCTAAAGAATCTTTCTAGCTCATTGAAAAGGACATGTTCAGCCTGATTCTCCTCAGGTATTTGCCTTTTTTACAGACACTCTGAGTGAGTTTGTCTTCCATAATCCATGGCAGTAATACAGAACAGAAAGCTTGGTACCTAAGTTCCTATGACATATAGTTTCTACTATTCTATCCTTCTGTCTAATCTTCTTTTGATCATACTATTTATAGAATTATATTTAAATATCTGATAAAGAATCATGTTCTCTGAAATACAATCTCTGAAATACAATCGTGCTCTCTAATATACAAGTCTAGGCCCAGTTTGGGCTTCAAGTCTGAGAAAATGGCACGGAGACCACATCCAGCCTCCTCTGGCTTCGGAAGGGAGAAGGAATCAGCATAAGGCCAATTGCCATTGCGGAGGTCAGACATGCTTTAATCCTTCATCGCCCTTTACCCTCTTCTGATACCAACTACCCTGCCTTACCCAGGGCATCTCACTTCTATGTCTGTGTTTGCCTTGCTTCGAAATGGCCACACAAAACTCACCAAAAATACAATGAAAGGGGTTTAATGTATCTCCAATTAGGACCATAAAACATGACAACAGTCTCAAAATGGTCAAGAGTGTTTGCCCCACAGCAGCACCAGTCCTCAGCCAGAAGCCAAGTCTCTGTTTGGGCCACATTCATGTGATCCCTTGTTCTCTGCTTCCATGGGCCAGAAAGCCCACGTGGCCCTCTGCCTCACTGTTTCAAGTCCCAGCAGTGCAGCACCTCTGCTCTGTCTTGGCATGGCTCTTTTGCTCTGTCTCATGGCTTCTTAGCCTCTACCTCTGACCCTTCAGACAGGGATTTCACATGCACAGACCTGCTGGCTGTTCTCCCTTGATGGGTCCTGGATTCTACCGCTTCCTGTTTTTGCAACGGTTCTCATATTCAGAGGACTGATTGAACAGATCAATTCTATACCTTATGTGCATGGCTCCACCATTTGTAAATTTGGTGAGAATTACAGAGAAATGGATAGAAGATCCTAAGTAATTAATTTCATGTCTAAAACATAGTTTAAAACCATTGAATTGGAACATTAGAAAATTATCATTTTCAACTGAAATTTTCAGGATAAATGTTATTGGATCAGTTGATACTTGAAATAAAGGAAAGAAATTATTTTTACTAGAAAATAGGGAGTCATGTCAAATATAAATTATTATATTGCCCAAATCCATATGTAAAAACTGAAGATTAAATCAGGGGACAATTTTCAATAATGAATATTGTGGTCAGATTAGAGGATTCAGAAATGAATTCCAAACATAATTGAGAATCAGGTAAAGGTTAAATTGTAGAAAGGTTTGAATATGACATATAAGAATTGGAACACAATAGAAAGTTTTATTAGTTTTGTGGAAAAGAAGGCTGCGTAATTAAAGAGATATTTTAATATTACGGTGGTAAGGGTTTATGATAAAATGATCAGGGCAAAAAACATACAACAGTGCAGCCCTTTGGAACGCCGAAAAATTGTAGGAATCATGAAATATCCCTAAAAGTTGGCATTTTTAAGAAACATATATGAAAAATAATTCAAAGAAGGGAATCAACTGGTATAACCAATATGTCATGGGTGTTCTGTTTTGTGAATAATGGGTAAAAATACTCATCCAAGAATATGATTTAAGTATAGTAGTGTTAAACTATTTACAGGAAATAAAGGTCTATATTTCATGTAAAAATATATTGAGATAATAAGATGAGACTACTTCGATATAACAAGAGAGATAGACGTACGAAATATAAGTCTAAGCTTTTAGAAAAATTTTTTGTGAATGGGGGGAAGGTTTATCGAGCAGATCAGGTTTCCATTCAACAAGTCACATGCATTTGCTATCATCCCACTGATCACCGTCACCACAATGTAGCATCCCCTCTCCCCTTCCTCCCAGGTGTTTCTTGGTTTCACGTCCTCTTTCCTAACTTTTTCTGAGTGTTCCCGAGAGCCTGCTGCCTTCTTGGTCTCCAATGACTGGTTATTCAAAAGAGAGCGTATCCCACCAGTGCTGTCATTCCTCTCATAGACAAGTCTACAGTTTGGCTACAAACTAAGGCCATAGGAATGAGTTCATTCCGAGACCTGAAGGGAGCGTACAGACCATAGGCTTGGGGGTTCCACCAGTCTCAACACACAAACCTGTTCTTTTTTAAAGATTTTGAGGTTGTTCCACATTTTTATCCCACGCCACACAGGACCTTCAAATTAATCCCTTGATGGGCAGTTGGTAGGCTCCCTTTTCATGAATTTCATGAAATCTTTTGAGGAACAAAAGTGTCTCGTGTTAGGAGATCCCATGCACTTATTTCAGTATCTCACAATCTTTCGTTGCTGTATACCATAAGGTTTTCAGTAGCTAATTCCCCAGAGGTGGACAGCCTATCCCTTCTTCGCAGTCTGTTCTGAATCTGGAAGCTTTGCTGAAACCCCTTCCCTTTGGACGTCCTTGCGCATATCTGAAACCAGTGGCAACTTTGAGCATCACAGCAACAGGAAGCCACCATAGTATGACGAACCGGCAGACCACATCTGGCACACCATGGTATTTTTAATTGCCTCAAATGCCTGGGGAAGTTGGCTATTGAGTAAGGACGACCGAAGAAGAATCAATGTACTTGAATTATGGTGCTGACCAAGAATATGGAAACTACCACAGACCGTCAAAAGAACAATCCAGTCTGTCTGGACAGCAGGATAGAGGCACAGTACTCCTTACAAGGAAAAATGCTCTGAGATGTCATCGCGAGCCATTTGGACATGTGATTGAGAGAGGCCAGTCCCTGGAAAAAGACATTATGCTTCATAAAGTAAACAGGCAGCAAAAAATAAGAGCTTCAACAGTTGGATTGTCCCAGTGGCTGCCACATGGTTTGGAATAGACAATGGCGAGATGATGCGTACGCGGGTTGTGTTTCATTCTGAGGACACAGGGTTGCTCGGCCTCCAAAACACCTGACAGGCACAGACTGGGTTGTCCTCTTTTACTGGTGTTTGTCAGTCTAGTTGTTAGTCGTCCACTAGGCATCTAGATCGTCCATATCGTTCAATGGTCATATCATAGTTCTGGTTTTACATTTAGTGCTTTAATTCATTTGGGGTCGGTTTGTTGGTTCTGTTCTTTTATAAATGTCAGATTGGTTTGTGAGGTTTAAGGCATGTTTCATTTTTCTGCTAAAGGCTATCCGTGATGCCTGCACTATTTGTTAAAGAGACGATCTCTTCCCCAAGTCATTCATTTCGTCCTCTGTCAAAGGCCAGGGGTCCTTAGGCGGGTGGGTTGTCTTCGGATTTCTCAATCTGTTGCACTGGTTTTATGTGTTCATTGTTTTTCATCCAGTTAGAGTACAGGTTGTTTTGATTGCTGGCTGTGAAGTAGGTTTTGAGAATGACTATTTTTAGGAGCTTGTAATTTTGATACAGAATAAATGATATAAACAACAATTTTACTCAGTCAATTATACCTTCAACAAACCTTTATTTTCTTCTAATTAGCAGATGCTAGAGAGAAAAAATGGAACTGATTTCATTAAAGAAGTTCAAAATTGATGACTAATATATAAAGTTAAACAATTACATTTACAATTAGAAAATATTAGAGAGTGACCCAGTATGCAAACACATAATATGGTAAAGTAATAATATGGGGAAGAAATGGATATGAAAGAATTATTAAAATATGTATTCTCTTTATATGAGGTCTGAAGCAAAGGAGCTAGTATGACAAAGTTAATGATGTATGAAGGGGCATTTCCTTTCGATTGGAGGTAACACTCTAGAGCCCGATTCAATGTTTTTACACTGGCATTGGTCATTTCTAAATTTCGGTGTTTTAGGCATATTTTCAGTTTACTTTCATGATAACAATATTGTTTAGTTATAATTTAAAATGGACCAAGGACATACAGATATATATATATGTATATATATGGATATATCACTCATAACAATGACAATAATACTAATAAAAGCACACTGCTATAAAGGTGATTCCAAGAGATGTTTCATTAAGTTTCCAAGTTTAGTGAGTTAAATGCATGAAAACAACTACATGCTTACTGTCATATACAAATATATGTAGTCAAATAAATAATTAGACCACTTGAAAATTATATATGTATATATATAAGACCTGACTTGGATGTTTGTTAGGTTAAAAATAAGCAATTGATTAATGCTTTTCCTTCAATGGGTGGGGTGGATGAAACAATCCATGATGAACTTTTTTATTTTTCTTTGAAACTTGATTCTGAGAAAAGTGAAATTTCGGAATGTATAGATTTCCCCAAGAGAATCCAGCAGTTCCCATAGGAATCAAATTACATCCTAAGTACATGCTTGAAAAATAAAACTTCCTTGTAATCTGAGAAAGAAAATTCCTTTATAGGAGAATTTTTATCAAGTATAGGTTTTCTTTACTTATTGAATCTGAGCTCTATTTAATCAAAACCTGAGCTGGCTGTTGAGTGTGTGTGTGTGTTTGTTTTTTTTAATCCTATAAGAAAAGGACTCAAATAAATGGATTCCTGTTGTGTGTTTTTTTAAAGTCATTTTATCGGGGGCTCATACAACTCATCACAATCCATACAAACATCAATTGTATAAAGCACATTTGTTCGTTACCCTCATTATTCTTTTTTTAAATTATTTTACTGGGGATTCGTACAATTCTTAACACAGTCCATACATACATCCATTGAGTCAAGCACATATGTACACCTGTTGCCCTCATCAATCTCAAAACATTTGCCCTCTACTTTAGCCCTCAATATCATTTGCTCATTTTCCCCCTCCCTCCCCCATCCCCTTCCTCATGAACCCTTCATAATTCATAAATTATTATAGTTTTGTCATAAGTTACACTGTCTGACGTCTTCCTACATCCTCTTCTCTACTGTCCATCCCCCAGGGAGGAGGCTATACTTAGATTCTTGTAATTGGTTAACCCCTTCTACCCCACATTCCCTTTACCCTCCAGGCCTTGCCCCTCTCACCACTCGTCCTGAAGGAATCATCTATCCTGGATTCCTGTGTTTCAAGTTGCTATCTGTACCAATGTACATCCACTGGTCTAGCCAGATTTGTAAGGCAGAATTGGGATCATGATATTGGGGGGGAGGAAGCATTAAAGAACTAGAGGAAAGTTATATGTTTCATCGTTGCTACCCTGCACCCTGATTAGCTCGTATCCTCCTGGATTCCTGTTTTTGAGTTCACTTCTCCATCATTGCAGTTTGGGATTTCAAGTGAGTATTAACAGAGTAACTCAAATGGAGAGCTACACTAATATTCCATATAATTGAAACAACAGCAATAATAGCAACAACAGAAAGCCATTTATTCCATAGAAATGTTTGGCTTGTGTTTTCAGGAAAAAATTAAATAAAAAAATAAAAGTATAGATTTTTTTTTCCATCTTTGTTTTCAGAAATAGAAATCCCTTCTATATAAACCAAAGCAACTGCCCAGAGCCTGATTCATGTTGGCTTGAATTTTATTTCATTCCATACCAAGTAAAAGTTTGCTTCCTTTCACCTCCTCTACATGTACAAAGGAAGCAAATTATAAGAATGCCCAGAGTGAATTGATGGCTGAATTAGTCCTACAATAGGGATAGATTAGTTATTCAATTTTGAATTATAATAAATTTGCAGGTTTATCTGCCTGGAGCAGTGGTACATATCATCTTATAGTATGACAATCATATTTATGGAGTCAATCCAAATAGAAAATTGTCCAAGATATCTTTTTTATAGTTTTAAATTTTTATTTATGGCAAAATGCAAGCCTATTACACAGTTTATAGACACAATGATCAGTGGCATCGGTGACACTCTTCACAATGGGTCAACCTTCTCATTATTTCACTGCTGTTTACTTCTCTTCCTAACAACCCCCCCAACCTTTTCATCTATCTTTAAGATAGTCTTTGGTATTTTATTTCACACACACACATATATATGTATATATACACACACATAAAATGCATATATATATGCTTAAAACATTTTAATAAACTGAATGAAAAAGAATTTTTCTAAAAACTTAAAAAAAACATTTTAACAGTTTTATTGTCATACAATTCATAGATCATACAATTCAATAATTCAGTCATACTAAAAAAAGTCATACCTTGTCTCCACAATTTTAGAACATTTTATTTTTTCTTATACTCACTGTTATCAACTCCCAATTTCTCCCCCATCATAGCCCCCACAAAAAACCATCAATGCAGTCACTGGTCTCTATAGTTTTACTTATACTGGATCTCATATACAGAAAAACACACAAATCACTGCAAAACAAAAGCACATCGTTGTCTGCATGATAGGAAGACTATTCTCCTCCCTGGTCCATGATCAGAGGGTATTCAAAGGCTTAATCCCTCTGTGTATCCTGCAAATGGATTTTGGGTTTCCAGTGTCATCCACAATCTTTTACAAACCAAGTCTTCACAACTAAGCTCTGATAGCACTCTTTACTTTGGATTTTGTTATTTATAATCCTTGGATAATACAGGCTAGTGTGTTTCTTCCAGGTGGGATTAGTTGACACCTCACTGTGATGGCTGTTTGCTTGTAGACAAGCCTTTAAGGCCTCAGACACTATTCTCTTGAATAGCCATGCACCATCTAGTCTTTTCACCACACTTTGCTATGGCACCTGTATCTTCAATGATCTCTTCATGAGGGTGAGCATCAAGCAGGTTCATATAATAAGAAGCAATTGTTCTTAGATTGGGGGATAGAATTCAGTGTGAGCCCCAAAGCCATTAATGTAGCTATGGTTTATGTATGTCTCCGGTTCAAATTAGGGGCATTCTTTTCATTTCCTGTTACAGTAAGTTACCAATCATCTCTTTGGGACATAAGGTATAAGGTAATTCCATTGACAGTGATATTGATCTAGCTAATGGTATAGAATTAAAACACTGTTGTAGAAAGAAAGGTGCACAAGCAAAGACTGACTACAAACTGCAATACATGAATTATTGACTTGTAAAGATAAACTATTGAGTGACTGGACACTATTTGCATAAACAGTGGGGGTTGCATAAACAGGTACTGTAAACTTGAAGTAACATTCATTCACAAAGGCAGAACAAAGTCTTCCCAATTAATAAATGTCATAATGAAGCAAGGCAGACATTAAAATCATAAATACATGATAGTTTCAGGGCACCGTTCATTGAGGAGCCCCCAAGGTAAGAGAACTACACCAAATGCAATGATCACCAGTTATGTAACCTGGAGGTAGTAGTCATCTGGTTCAGGAACACTAGGGAGTCTCAGCTGTGAAGCCAAAGGCTACAGGTGAAGCCCTCGTTAAGCCCTGTTCACTTCTTAGAGTTTCAACAGCAAGTTCCTTTGCTGTGGCCTATGAAAGATGTGCACCCCGAAAGAACAGAATCTCCAGTGCATGGCCTGGATCGTCAAGGAATAGGTAGCACCTATTCAAACATGTCCACTTAAGAGCATAGCGCCAGGCATATTCTGCACCTGAGGTCTATATAAGTATTGTTAAACATTTTCTCTCAAGGGGGGTTGCTCCTCCTCATTTACCCACCACTAGAAATGTAGTAACTTTCTCTGAGACCTGCGTGCCCCACTCCTCCCGTCCTGTCTTGCAGCTCCAGTCAGGTTCACTTATCCCTGCTGTAGAAGAGTCTGCTGTGTGGCCTGACCTCAGCACAGTGGTCTCTGACAGCAGCCGAAGAGTCCTCCCTTCCTTCCTACGTCCTGAAAACGGACTGCTGAAGTGGTGTTGAAGGTGCCCGTGGATGCAAAGAAACTTCTTTCCCTTGTTGCTTGGGAGACAGGATTATAAGAGTGATTGGGAGACAGGATTATAAGGCCTGAGAGCAGAAGACTGGCCTTTTGTCTTGGTTCTTATTCTTGTAGTAGTTAACTCATATGCTATTGGCCTTTTTGTGATTGACTAATTTCACTTAGCATAATTATCTCCAGTACCTTCAATATCATGAGGTGATTCATGGCATCAGTATCTTTTTATAGATATATAGTAACTCATTGTGTGTATCTACCATGATTTCTTTTTTTTTTAAATCATTTTATTGGGGGCTCATACAACTCTTATTACAATCCATACATACATCCATTGTGTCAAGCACATTTGTACACTTGTTGCCATCATCATTTTCAAAACATTTTCTTTCTACTTGAGCCCTTGGTGTCAGCTCATTTTTCCCCTCCCTCCGCACTCTCCCCTCCCTCATGAACCCTTGATAATTTATAAATTATTATTATTTCGTCATATCTTACACTGTCCAATGTCTCCCTTCCATTCATATATTGATGGGAATTTGAGAATTTCCAGGGTTTCTTGCTGTTGTGTACTCTGCGGCTATAAACATGGGAGCATATGTCTGTTAGCGATTTTTCTCTTGCTTCCTTAGGGCACACGCCCAACAGAAGTATCGCTGGGGCATGTGATTGTGCGAGTCCTAGGTGCTGGAGATAGTACCATATCATTTTCCATAATGGCTGTAAAGGTTTTCAGCCCCACCAGCAGGGTACGAGGGTTCCAATCTCCCCAGGCCCTCTTCAGCATTTCTTGGGTTCTGTTTGTTTGTTGCTTAATGTCGGTAGTGTTGGTATCTCATCACTGTTTTGATTTGCACCTCCTGAATGGCTAGTGACCTCCAGCATTTCCTCATGTCGTTGTTTGCCATTTGAGTGGCTTCTTTGGTGAATTCTCTGTTCATGTCTTTTGCCCATCTTTTATTTGGGTGATTTGTTTTCTTCTTGCCAAATTCTGTATATTTTAATGACTAGTTCCTTGTCTTTTGTGTCATGGCTAAAGTTTTTTTTTTCCATTCTGTGGGCTCTCATTTTATTTTTGTGATGAAATTTTTTGATGTCCATATGTGTCTGCTTTCAATAGGTCCCAGTCATCTATTTTGTCTTCCATGGTGTATGCTTCATATATGAGGCTTGGTAGTCTGTGTGTGCCCTACAATAATGCCCTTACATTTTTCCCGATTTTCTTGTTTGATGACTTTTGTAGCTTTGGAATTTACATTAAGTTCTTTAATTCGTATGGAATTCATTTTGGAACCTGGGATGAGGTGTGTTTCATTCTTCTGCAGCAGTAGGTCCAGTTTTTTCCAGCACTAATTATTGAATGGCGTGTCTCTTTTCCAATTAATATTTTTTGGTCTTTTTACAACAAAATCAATCGTTCGTAGGTAGATGCTTTCATTTCTGATTTTTCTACCCTGTCCCACTGTTCTGTGTATCTGTCATTGCACCAGTAGCAGGCTGCTTTGACTCTTGTGTCTGTGTAGTAAGCTCTGAGGTTCAAATAGGGTGAGGGCTAGTACATTATTCCTCTTTTAAAGGAGTTCTTTGCTTATCTGTGTTCCGAATCACAATTCTCTATAGTAGTACTTCTCGTTCAAATTAGAGGTAATAACTTATGAAGACAATTAGTCCTTTAGTCCAGTTCCTTCTCTGACTTTTCATTTTTTTTGTAATAGCTCGATAAAATCTAATAGTTGTGTCAGAGATGGCTGCTTATAAGTTTGTATTGACTAGTGGCACAACTCACTACACTTGGAGGTAGAATATAAACTACGAACTACATTGTGGCCACTGACTGTGCTGTGCCACAAGACCATAGTCCTAACTCTCAAACTAAGAGGATGAAGCTTATGGCATGACTACATAATTAGTTTCAGCAACTGCAACCCCCTGACTGCCCTGTAGCTATTGTTGCTTTTGATCACAATATATATTTCAATGAAGAAAGCACAAGAATAATTTTCATATATATTCAAAATTTGTTCTACTCTTAGAAAATACTACTGTTGATCATTTGTTTTCATATGTGAGCAATACGTGTGGTTAAATTTATTTAAAAAGAGAATAGTTTTTCACAAGAAGTATATTAAATCTCAAAAAAAATCCACAAAATCTATTTACAGATATAAATACCAAGAAACTATCACCAAGAGTGATTTTTTTAAATTACATAATCTCTGGTTGAGTTTATTTTATTGCATTTCATCTATTCTAAGCTATAAATTATAATGTATACAAATATTTTATCATTTATCATTATATTTTTAAACCACAATTAAATGACAATTCCATGATCTATAGCAATATTCTGACTTGCTGTATACAAATAGTCACACTAACTTCTCATCTGTACTGGCTTTCAATGATTGCTTCTGTCTTCAACTTCTCTACCAATTTTAGTAGCATAAGTTAAATACTTTAATTTGAATATCTTATTTTCTGAGCACTTGTGCATATTGCATTGTTGTTCCTCTATGAGAAAATAAGAAATAATGATCACTCTTATGATGATAGATGTTTGTCTGACAAATATCAAATGTTCCTCCATCTGGTCTCTTTTAATACCTTTATTGTACTGAATAATTTTTCATGTGGTAGCAAATCATACTGTAGTACTTTTAAGACATTTAAATTATTATTAAGAATATCCAGAGTAAGAAAGAAGCATTAGCAGCTGAATGCTCTTGTACTCTCACAAAACACTGAATAAACACACACACACACACATAAACAAATAGAAGTGACAGATCCAACATTTTCAGAACTCTGAATACCAAAGGACAACAGCAACTAAGCTGACATAAAATCAAAACAAGGTGACATACAAAAAATGGAAAAGCTTTGGTTTTCTCCCTGCCTGCATGCTAACCCATTTGACTTAGCAGGGCCATCTTCAAGTGGTGGTGGATCCAGCTACCCCAGATCCTGGCACCTATCTTTAAACAGACCACTGCAAATGTAATTAGAATAGTATTCTATGTGATGTTTCTAACACACTTGAAGACTTGCAGCAAAGAGGTCTGGTTTGTGAGAGCAGGCAGGGTGGAGGGCAAAAGCATGCCTGAAGGCTATAACCAACTGGACCTTTCTTGGGTTATTAACGCATGGCATGCAGTGGTTGGTGTCAAATAGAAAATAATAATAATTTATAATTTATCAAGGGGTCAAGGGGGTGGGAAAGTGGGAAGAGGAGCTGGCACCAAGGGCTCAATAGACAGTAAATGTTTAGAAAAGAATGATGGCAATATATGTATAAATAAACCTGATACAATTGATGTATGGGTTGTTATAAGAGTTGTAAGAGCCCCCAAAAAATTATTTTTAAAGATGGCATAAGTAAATTAAAAACTTGAAGAAGTAGCCAGCAACAGTATTTTTTCAGAAATTGATGCTTTTAAAGCCATTATGCACACAGGAAAGCTGAATCCACAATATGCATGTCCAAAGCAAGATGTGTAATCACAGGTAACCTGTGATGGTAATGAGCTTCTGCTTTGGACTGGTCCCTGGGCTTGGTGCAAGCCTAAGTGTTAATGGGAGGTTTGGAACCAAGGAAAATTTAAAACACTGAGAGACGTTATTTTATTTTGTTCTGTTTACCCCTGGCATTCAAGGAATTCCATTTTCAAAACAATAGCTTTAACTAATTACAGAGATTTTTGTTGACACAAGATTAGGAAGGCAATCTCTCCAAAAATAGGAAGTCACTAAACACATGAACTACTACAGATTTCAGCAATTAAAGGCAGTCTCTGTGAATTCTGAGGAAGGCAAAGAGTCATTTCTATGGCTACAATATTGTACTAATTTTTCAATCAAAAATCAAAAGGCATGCAAAGAAAAAGTACAGAATGTTCCGTTAAAAATAGCAAAAACCCAGAAACCTTCCCTATGAAAGACCAGGTAACAGGTTGACCAGACTTTGAGACACATGAACTCACCATGAGTCTGATGTGGCTTGATGGCAATTGGTTTGTTGTGTTATATGCCTACCATCCGTCTTACTTACAGATGCCATTCACTCTAGAAAGTTTTCTTATTTTTCACATTACTTTGCTATTATAAGCTTTTTCTACATAAAGTTCAGGATCAGTTTATCAAGAACAAAAAGTGCTTACTTACTTGAACTTTGATTAAGAAAATAATGAATGTGTAGATCAAATTGGTGAAAAATAATATATTGCATCTTTCAAGCCAAGGTTATATTTTTAGTGTTCCTCGCCAATGTTTTCAAATGTCGGTATTTTAATCTTGCACATATTTAATTACATTTTTCATCTGAATTGGGTTTTAAATAGTTTGGTGTTATTTTATATGGTGGTTTTCTTTTTTAAAATTTCAAGTTCCAGGTGTTATTTTCTATATCTTATTGAAAGTTGTATATTGCTACCATTATTATATAATCCTGCTAATCTATTAGAATAGAAGTATGTTGTGATGTACACTGGTACAGATAGGAACTGAAAATCCAGGGAATCCAGGGCGGATGAGCCCTATAGGACCAGTGGTATGAGTGGCGAAACAGGGAGGGTAAAAGGAGAATGGGTAGGAAAGAGGGAACCGATTACAAGGAACTATGTGACCTCCTCCCTGGGGGACAGACAACCGAAAAGTGGGTGAAGGGAGACATCGGATAGGGCAAAATATGACAAAATACCAATTCATAAACTATCAAGGGCTCATGAGGGAGGGGGGAGCGGGGAGGGAGGGGAAAAATGAGGACCTAATGTCGGGGGTTTAAGTGGAGAGAAAATGTTTTGAGAATGATGTACAAATGCGCTTTACACAATTGATGTGTGTATGGATTGCAATAACAGTTGTATGAGCACCTAATAAAATGTTTAAAAAAAAAGAAGTATGTTGTATGATGGTTTAGGTTTTGTTTATATTTTAAAATTTTTTAAATGTTCTTTAACATTTTATATGTGTACAATCTATCATTACCTTTTTGTCTAACACCAAGTAAAGCAGTAAAGGAGGGAGAGTGAAATAAAAAAAAATTTAAATGGAAATACAGAAAACAAATTCCAAAATGGCAGCTGAAAACCTAACCATGTAAAAATTGTGTGTAACATTAATGGACTATGCATTCTCATCACAAGGCATGGATTATTCGATTGAAATTCAAAAGCAGAGTGTTCTGTTCTCTCACTAAATACAAAGTTTAAATTAGAAAACATAACAGATGGAACATGAAAAAGCATTCTAGTCAAAGTACTACCATCTAAGACTTGGAGTAGGAATATGTGGTAGTTGCATACTTTCATGTCAATTTGAAGAAGTGGAATCTAGCCTGTCCATCAGGTCACATGACAGCCTGATGGTGACTCCTTGTGGATGTGGCCTTCTTATAAAGAGGGTCCTGGAATCCCTCCCTCTCTCTCTTACTTCACCTGCTAGCAGAACCTGGTTGTTGCCAGAGTCCTGGAGATGCATCCCCTACCATTGGATCCACAGGACTTTGCACCCACCAGCTGGTGCTGTGCTATTCCTAAATTCTGCATCATTATATGAGTAAGTCTGAAGAGGGACTTATGGACTAGTATCAGACTTATGGACTTGGGTCAGACTGGGCTGGGATGTTTTTCTGAAACACAGTTGCTTCTTGATATAAAGCTCTTTCTTACACATATATGAGTCTCACTGGATTTATTTCTCTAGTCTACCTGGCCTAACACTGTAGATTAATATCACACTAAATATATTTTCACCATTGAGTCCGTTGTGATATAATGCAGAAAAGAGCCACTGCATTAGGAAAATGTCATAATTGTAAGGTATATGAACTGAACACTCTTGTATTATAAAAGTTATAAATATATTTATACCATTTACACATCTCTTGGGCAACAAAGGAGAGTAATTCTGTCATCTAACCCCTCATTTGATTTTTGCATTTTAAGCACTTTGCAGTAAAGGAAAATATTTTTATTTGTTAATGCCTAACTTGAGTGATTTGGAAAGCAATTTGCTATGAAAAAAGAAGACATAGGTAATTAGGTCTTACAACTCTGTCCCCAAATCTAAAGCAAAGACAAACCATTTCTACCTTGTTGATTTTGGAATTAGCTTGATTCAATTTGCTTTGATTCATGCATTTTTCTTTTTGTGTGGTTTTGGACTCACTGCTAAAACATAGCATTTTTTAAACATACATGATTTGAACTGTCGTGTCTTCAGGTGTTGTAGTGGGAGGTTTGCTCCACTGGGATGGATCTGGAGTGCCCCAAGAATATTGGATGCGCTACATTTCCACAATAAGCCTTGCTGAGTTATAGGGGGTCTTCTTGGTCAATTAGGCATCACGTAAAGTTCCAGATTCACAGAACTTAGGCTTTGTCCTTTTGAGTTCTGCTTTCATAGATGAGAGAATATATTTAGTTGTTCTTTTCCCTGAGATATTTTCATAAGAAAATGAATGACTAGTTTCTCCTAATTAGTTTTTGTTAATGTCATTTAAAAAATTTAATCATCTTTCTTGCCTTTTTTTTTTTTTTTTTGGTAATGATATAAAGCACAACACATTGTCAGAAATCTGGTTTGAAACCCTGGAGTGTAATCTAGTGTGTGTGTGAGTGTGTGTGTATGTGTATGTGTGTGTGTTTTCCTGTTCTTTTTCCATGAAGCTAATTTTCTCAATAATAACTGCAATGGAAATAACAAATATAAAAGCTTCATTTCCCAATGCTTCAAAAAGCCTTTTAGCCTACTTTGAAATCCCCAAGGAATAGCTAGAAAAAATACCTATCAGCTGAAAAATGTCAAGGCTAATACTCTGCTTCAAAATTAAAGCACAGAGAAAAAAGCCTGCCGTACAGCTGCTAACTTGTTTGGTGTCTCTGAAGTATTCCTGCCAGTATTAACTCATAAGGACTCATTCTGCTGCGAAGGGCACATGCACAGCTTGCTCCCACTTCTACTGCACACTGGCATGTACTTTCATGTAAATAGCAGAGCAAGCTTCGGAGAATCCCGGGTGTGAAATGAGCAGGAACTCAACCCTATCCTCCTTAATGTAACGTGAGCAGCTTTGGAAGTAGTGTCAATGTTTCAAAGCGATTGGCACAGTTTATTTATGCATGAAAGGGTCACACGTTTAATGAAATCTTAAGATTCTGAAACATGGGCGCTTCTACATTCTAGGACAACCAATTCTTAAAAAAAAAAGAAAGAAAGAAAGAAAAAGACCAGCTCTCTAAGCTCAGTGAGGAATTCATAATAGTGGATTCTCTTAAGCCAACAATGTAAGTTTACATCGGTGTGTTTACATGACCACCAGGGTTGCTTTGGTCACCTCTTTGGTATTCGTGGTGATGGACCTATACCTTCAGCCTCTTAAGAGTTGTTGCCTTGTTGTGTTTGAGGTATCCTCGAGCCAGCTGGTTTACATAGCAACTGCATAAACCTATCAACAACAGAACCTAACACTACCTCTCCTGTGCCATCTTCAAAATTGATCTTGACTTCGAGGCCATTCCTGCAGCCATTGTGACAATCCATCTTGTCCAGGGCCTTATTCTTTTTTGCTGCCCCTCCACTTCACCAAGCATGATGTCCTTCTCCAAGGGCTGCTCTCTCCTGACAAACATGTCCAAGTCTGTGCAAGTCTGTGAAGCCCAGTCTCTCCATCCTTGCCTCTAAGGAGCATTCTGACTGTGTTTCTTGCAAGACAGATTTGTTTGTTCTTTTGGCAGGGTGGTTGTGAAGGAGAGGCAAAATGCAAACTTCAATACCAAACCGTTTACTGATGCCAATCAATTCTGATTGATAGCAAACACATAGTACTAAGTAAAACTGGACCACAGGGTTTGCAAGGCTATAATCCTAATGGAAGTAGATGGACGCATCTTTCTACAGTGCAGTGCTGGTGGGTCCCAATCTTTTGGTTGGCAACGGAATGCTTCTACCACAGCAAAGACAATCATCTGAGAATTCTGCTTTCTGGCAATAGGATTTAAATGCTAATATCAACACAACCAGACTTAGCTTGTGTTTGGACAATGTTGGTGTTCTGGAGAGTGAGTGAGTAAAGACATCAGTAAGCCACATGTTGCCTTTTTTTAACCGTCACCATACGAAATGGTTTATGTTTGTTTGTTTTCATAGAACCATTCATATACTGCCAAGGCCACTATTCCCTGCCCTCCTCCAGGATAAGGAAGTATCTGGAAATTTATATTGGCTTTACTTCAGGTCACAACAAGATAGCTTTCAGTCTAGAATTATTCTGCAAGAGCAGGCTGAAGCCATCCTTTATAGAACTTTGCCTCAGACTCCAATTCTCTTAGCAATAAAATTTCATGCCCGTCCCTGCCCTGTTCTTCCTATTCTCTAACCAGTATCCCATGGGCTCATCTTCTAAACACATTTCTTGTCTGTGAATCCTCATCTTAGCATCTGCTTCTCAGATCTCACCTTGGAGTTGAGCCAGCATGAAAAAAACAGGAAAAGTGGTGTGGTGGCAGGTAGGAGAACTACTACCCTGTAGGTCTTATTTTCGGGGCTGTCTTACTTTCAGGGAAACAGGGTACTACTTCTATTTGCTAAAAGAAAGCAAGGAAAGGAAGAAGGAAGGGAGGGAGGATGGAACAGCGGGGAGTGGCTACTACCCTGTTTCCTCGAAAATAAGACAGTGTCTTATATTAATTTTTGCTCCCAAAGATGTGCTAGGTCTCATTTTCAGGGAATGTCTTATTTTTCCATGAAGAAGAATACGTCACACATTTATTGTTTATTGTTTTATGAAAAGAGACCTCGCACTTCCTGTCTGCTCCAGCTGCGCTGCAGCCAACAGTGAGCTGCGCAGCGGTGCCCGCCGCTACAGTCCAGAGTCTCCCTTTGACTCTCCCAGGCACCCCCCACCAAACCCCTGGAACATTTCTTCTGCTTGCTGTTCCTATAGGGACATCAATGTGGGGTTTCACATATGGAAACACAGAGAAACATAACAGAACTGCAAGAGGAGGGTGTGTTTTTATGATCCAAGGCTGAATATTTTGCCCAATTTTATCTTGAATATCTGGAGATTGGGAGAATACCAGACAGAGAAGAAAGCAG
Source organism: Echinops telfairi (assembly GCF_000313985.2). Lineage (NCBI taxonomy): Eukaryota > Metazoa > Chordata > Mammalia > Afrosoricida > Tenrecidae > Echinops > Echinops telfairi. The sequence goes on from NW_022111300.1 coordinate 17,047,167, forward strand.
AAGCAAAGAAACAGCAGGGACATGGGAAGGAATCTGAGCATATGTGTGCATGCATGTGTGGCTCTTTACTGGGGGGTCTGGCCTAGTGCTGCACTGGGTAGTGCATTGGCTGCTAACCGCAAGGCCAGTGGTGCAAAACTGCCAACTGCTCTGGGTTAGTCTGGGTACTTTAGAGAAACAAATCCACAGAGACTCATGTATAAGAGAGAGTTTTATATAAAGGTTAAGTGTGCATCAAGAAAACATCCCAACCCAGTGCTGCCCAAGCCCACAAGTCCAACATCAACCCATTAACCCATATGTCCAACACCAATCCACAAAGTCCTCCTCCATCTCACAAAACAGACACAATGACACCGACTGCAGGAGGAAAGCCGAGTCAGTGAACGTGTAAGCATCTCAGCACTGGCAGGTGTCTCCACACGGCTGCTCCAGCACCCAGGACTGCATCGGGGTAGGTCCAAGATGTCTTACAGGAAGTGAGCCTTTCCAGCTAAAGCAGGGAACTGGCTAAGGCAGCTACACCCTTGTCCGACCATCAGAAAGCAAGAGACCCGAGAACTAGAAAGGCGAGGCTCACTGAGCTATTTATCCCTCCGCCCTTCAATTAACCCCACATGTGTTTAATGGCCAGGTGGGCACAAAAAACTAACTACCTCATGCTTTCAGGCAACAAGATGGGACTTTTTCATGTCTATGAAGAGGTACAGTCTTGGTAACCCACAGGAGCAGTTCCACCCTGTCTGAGAGGGTGCTTGCTCATGAGTCAGCATCGACCCCTGCCAGTGCATTTGTTGGATTGTTACAGGAAGAGGAACAGAGGCCAAGACTGGCAGAAGGCTCATCTGGGTTCCAAAGAGCTTAAACTCCCCTTACTGCATTGATGACGTTTAACAAACAACACAATGTCCCATGGGCAGAGCTGAGTTTCAAATTCATTGTCAGTGTTTTTTGGAGGTCACAGTTCTAATATTTTAACTGCAATAATAAATATTATTCACTATTTAGAGCAATGTATTCTTTAGTAAGGTAGATTTGATTTCTACTTGCATTGTATTGGTTGTTCACCCAAACAAAATGAGTTACTTGATAATTTCAGTATTTTCTCCATTTATCATGGTGGTGTTTGTTGGTCTAATCATAAGGTTTTCTTGTTTCCTTTATATTGAGGTATAATCATATGTACTTGTAGATCTTCATCAGTAAGTTCTTTTTCTTCTGTTCACTTTCAAGAAGCAAGATTGTATTGTTAATGGATCTCATGAGTCTTATAACCACCCCAAATCCACGGCCATCACAGGCCTCCGGCAAATTTATTTCTTTACAAGTGCATTTCTTCTGCAGAGGGCCTGGTGGGGTTTGAACCACCCACCTAGGTTTAACAGTGTCATGCTTAACCCACAGTGCCATCCTGGATTTAGGTTCTAAAATAGAAATTCAATGAGTCAGGGTGTCAACATGGTCCTGAGAGTGGGGAAAGTGTACTGTTCATAAAGCCCTCGGGCATCCCTCCATGGAACACAGTTACTCTCCCATCAAGAAGGGTGGACAAAGCCAGTGATAGCGATTTTGGAAGGAAAAAAATAACTCAGTGCAACTTATATTCATTCACTGAAGCTTCCATTCATTGTATAAAATAGTTTCATACTGTACATGCCAGGTACTGTTTCCAGGTACTAGGATTCCGTGGTTCAAACACACCAGGCAATAAACAGTGATGGGAAGAGTTTCTTCTCTCTTGAAGCTTACATTTGGCACAAAAGATACACAATCAACAAATACAGTGGATAAGTTAATGGCTAATGTGTCCACTGCTGATATGTACTTTGGTAAATAGGTAATGACTATTTAAAGGGTTTATCAGTATTTCTCTCCTGGGCCGAATTGCATACGTGAGGAAGAGAGGAGGTTAGAGAGTATCCACAATCCCGACTTGGCTGACACTAAAGCTAAATGAACGACCTGACCTCTGAAAGTTCTAGCCGGACAGCAATGTCACCAGGTCGCTTGCTGTGTAGGAGTGGTGTGTGCTGCTTGCATCTGCATATCGGCATGCCACCTTCCAGCCTCTCTGCCCTTTCTCAAGCACTGAAGGTAGCGATGCAAGGATGCGAGAAGGAATCACCTCCCTCTCCTCGGGGACAGCACAGCACAGATGACTTGCTACCTGAAATGGGAGTTTTGTTTTCTTTTTAGAGTGACAGTAAAGTTTATAGTATTACACATCTAGACAGTTAAACTTTTTTTTAATTATATGACAGAGCCCAGGATTCTGAATTTAATGGACTGTTACTATAGGTTCATTAGAGTTGGACTAATTTTCACCATCTCAAAATCTAGGTCTTTAATTTCAAAATAATGAAAACTCCTGGAAAATGAGATCAAACTTTTAAAGCATTATCTAGTATTGAAATATGAACTTCTAGTAGCATGTCTGCCTGTTGAACCAGTCAGGCTCACCGTATTACCATTAACCCTCACACGTTAATTAAATTCTAATGTGACCCCAAGGCAATTTCAAATAAAAGGGTTTTTTTTCTTCTTCTTCTTCCATGGGCCTCATGCCTCCAAAGCTATTAAACTGGTCTATTCTTCTGCTAATTATCTGAAATGTTATTAATTTGAAGCTTGAAACTTGTAGAGCTTCTTCATAGGAGCTCACCAATGACAACGGAAGAGAAGTGAGAATTATAACTACGAGATTAAAGAAAGTGATTCCAATGGTTCATATCCAATCTTCTAGGCTTGAACATCCATACCACTACTTTCTTTTGTCTGATTTTCTCTTGTTCCCCTAAGCAATTTTAAAGTGGTAAAATTCTAGTCATTTGGAAACAGAAAAAAAGATAATCCTTTAACAAACAGTTTTGCTCACATGTTTAGCAGTTTCTTTCACAAACCTCCATCATCTTTATTATACATACCACCTACCCCAGGGCTCCTCTCTCTCAGAGTCTTGGTGGTGGAGTGGTTACTCACGGATGCATTCTGAAAAGTCAGTCATTCAAAACCACCAGCTGCTCCACAAGAGAAAGATAGGGTTTTCTACTCCCATACAGAGTTACAGTCTTAGAAACTCACTGTGGTATTTCCACATTGCCCTATAGGGTCATTGTGAGTTGGAATTGACTTGGTGGTATTGAGTTTGGGGATGGCATCCCTACCTCCCTTGCACCACTAGAGTTGAGTGGCATCGTCTGTAAGTGGTGATGCTGATTCAGGGTTGGCGCACTTCTGCACTTGTTCATCCTGAGTGTTGAGGACTGCAAAGGCAACTATAATGTACACGGTTGTGTCAACTTGTCTAGGGAATAGAACAGCACATGATCTCCAGGATTGTTTCTGAATGACCAAGAAAGAACATAAAAACCTGGAAATTTGAGCATTCATGTAAACTATAGGAACAGCATGTCATTTAAAAACTGTTTTAAATTATTTGCTCACTCAAACTCACTGCCATCAAGCCAATGCCAACTCATAGGGACCCTATAAGACAGGGTCGACCTGCCCCCTATGTGACTGTAACTCTGTCTTTCACAGTGCAATGGTTGGAGTTTTAAGCTGCTGACTTTGTGGCTAACAGGCCAACATGTAACCACTATACCACACATTCATGATAAACAGCCTGTGATTAATGAGACAAAGTTATTGTTTTCTTTTGTTTTTAATTTATGATAGAAACCCAGCTTTATGGGATACGCTTAGTTGATGTCTCATGTACATGAAATATCCAAATATTTTGACAGCTGTTCATGGCACTCTTTCTGCACTGTCAGGTATATGTTGGCCTGATAACGTCAAGATCGATGGTTCAATTTCACCAGCAATCTACAGGGAAAAGGTGATCACAAACTCTGTAAAAGGTCCCTCTTAATTGAAATTCCCTTAATGGTAGTGGGTTTGTTTTATTTGGGTCTACCTGTTAAAAATTTCTAGAAAAAAAGTTAACACTCTTACCTCTGAAAGATCTACTAACATCATTCAGCCTTGAACTATATTAATAAGATGGTTATTGAGTTCTAAAGTCTACTTATTCAGTTAATAAGAATAATAAGATTGAGCACAGTAAGAAAAACCAATATAGTGATTTTAGCAAACCAGGTAAGATTCTTTTCTCTCAAATATATTTTATACTCACTGCCATCAAGCCAATGCCAACTCCTAATGACTATATAGGATAGGGTAGAAGTTCTCCTTTGATATTTAGAGACTAACTCTTTATGAGAATAGAAAGCCCTCTCCTCCTCCTTTGGGGCAACTAATGGTTTTGAACCGTGGACCTGGTGGATTACAGTCCAACACATAACCCATACCCTACCAGGCCTCATGATATAGCAGAATTTACAGATTTGTTTTAGCTAAAGGGAAATCAAACCTTACTTTTATTTCTCTAGCAAAGCCTTCACTTTTCTGTTTTTCAGTGCCCAACAGATAGCGAAGGTTTGTAGTAGATTGACATGACATTCATTAGTTGAACATTCATTTATTCAAAACTTCATTAATAGCCATTAATTGATCAGTGCTTGGACTCAGTTCGGGAATCTGTCTCCTGTTTCAATAGTGACACAAAACAATGAATTTAATATTTGATATTTTTTCATTCATAACATGGGGAAAAGGAGAGTTAAACTTTATAGGACAGTCATTAATACTGACATTAATACTGACTAAAAATGAAATCATGCTGAGAAAAGGTGTTTAGTACATAGTAATCGACACACACACACACAATTCCAGTTGTATCAGTCTAATCATTTCTCTATATGACCCTTTCCTTTTATTCCTGCCAGGTTTCATTTTTCTGTTTTCACTACTTCACCTGCACCTAGGGATGCTGGTGGCTACATTCCAGTTCATTCTTTCAAATCCACCAGCAGCTCCGGGGAGGAAGGAGGATCCGATGCTGCTCTCTGAAGACCATACATGGAACTCTGATCAGCAGTTCAATGCTGGCGCAGTGTGAATCCAGATTGACTCCATGGCCGTGGGTTTAACATGCATTTCTTTTTTTTTTTTTTTAACATTTTATTAGGGGCTCATACAACTGTTATCCCAATCCATACACACATCAATTGTGTAAAGTGTATTTGTACATCATTTCTCAAAACATTTTCTCTCCATTTAAACCCCTGACATTAGGTCCTCATTTTTCCCCTCCCTCCCCGCTACCCCCTCCCACATGAGCCCTTGATAATTTATAAATGGGTATTTTGTCATATCTTGCCCTGTCCGACGTCTCCCTTCATCCACTTTTCGGTTGTCTGTCCCCCAGGGAGGAGGTCACACACAGTTCCATGTAATCGGTTCCCTCTTTCCTACCCACCCTCCCCCCACCCAACATGCATTTCTTTGTAGGGTGAGTCTTTTATTTAAGAAGAAAGTTTTCATTATTCACAATCTCTGGAAAATGTTGAGTGATTTTGCCTATCTCTCCATCCGCATGAAAGGATATACATACTCTTCTCCAACTTCCTCCATGTGCTCAGGAGATGTCTGTCAGAGAACCCATAAAACCATGGTTAATTGTTACTCATTCATTCCGTTCATGAGCATCACTTCCTTAGGAGGTCTCCGGTGCTCCTGCAGATACAGTGTATCCATAGGAAATACTTGTGAAGTGAATGCATGAGTGACCTGTGAATAATGATGTTTTCCACTGTAGACAGTAACGTCAGTTCCTTCATGCCTGAGGGTTTCTGCCCGCCCTTCCTGCCAGCCTGCTCGACAACTTTCAGATTTGCTCAGCCAGCCCCCATAATTGAACAAGCAAACGCACTGCAATCCATCACTTGGCATAGTTATCTTACTTGACCTGGCTCCTCTAATTCAGCCCAGATTGATACAATGTCATATGATTGGGTGATGAACATGATGGAGTGTGTGTGTGTGTGTGTGTGTGTGTGTGTGTGTGTGTCCTTATTCACGCAAATATGTTAATCATTCTGAGACATTATTAAAAATATTTTCTAATGTGTGAAGCAAGGAGCCGGCCCAAGTGTGAGAGTAAGTAAAAATTTAGACTTCATAGCTCTTATAATTCACCCAAGTTGAGGTTCTGTCAATATTTTATTAGAGTTTTTTTGAATATTTATCAGAATTGACAGTTTTGACAGGATAACTACTTCCTGAATACCAAATGTAAAACATTACGCTATCATTTTTAGACAGGTTATTACTTTAAAATGATGGTTATTTAAGATAACTATTCACCATACATTTAAGTTGTGTACCTCACCATCTCTATTTATGAAGTGCTCTGATGTAAATTTTACCTATAGGGTGTACATAACATATTAATAATTTTAAGAAGTGTAACTTTGTCATCAAAGGATTTCTGATTATTCTTAATAAATCAAAGTGTGAGGATAACTACAGTATGTTTATATTGATGTCATATTAATACTTCAGCACGTCAAATGGAAGTATCTCTAAAATTTGATGATGGCTTTGGCATTAAACAGTTTTCTTAAATAATTTCTTTAAAATCCTTTTCATCTGTCATTATAATCCAAATTTCAAACAATGCCAGGCTTTTTTTTTTCTCAGTATGAGGGGATACAAAATTTTTTTTTGGTCTAAATGTAGAACAAGCTTACTGAAGATTTTATTTAGAGGAGGAATATATAAAACATAGACAAGAAAACTGCAGACACACAAGTGTACATATACACATATATAGAATGGAGCTATTTCTCCACCATTACATATGCATGTCTTTGATTCACTCTTGTTATAAGTTTGTATTCTTAAGCTAAAGATAAGAATAAACTCATCAGCTAAAGAAAAAGTACATTTGCATGATATCAGATCCTATAACTCATTAGAGGTTTTCAAATCAGCTCATCTGAATAAGATATGATGATGATGATGATGATGATGATGATGATGATGATGATGAAAATGAAGATACAAGAGAACAATAATTATTTTTGCATAGTAAGGCTAGTCTATAACTGTATAGTCCAATTAGATGAAACAGGAAACACTTATCCCCTACGATTTGTTTATCTACACAGCTGCATGATGTTGATGAGAATCAGGAATGCCAATTTTATTGTTTTTGCAGCATTTAAGGCTGCCACCAGTGATTTGGAGCCTCAATCTGATTTGCCCCCAAACAACTGTATTTATTCAAGGATGACATGATAAAACAATGGAAGTTTTTCTCCATTTAATTCAGACCTGAATTCATTTATAAAAATAAAATCAGTGATTGAAATTATATTGGGAGCATTTTATAAAGGAAGAAATAAAATAGGTAGGTAATAGCATGCAAATATGAACTCAGATCAATAACAGACATTTTCAATAAATATTACAAAGAATTACCACACTATGTGAAAATAATGGCAATGTTAGGTCCGTGTGGGAATAGGTATTCGTGATGAGAAAAAGGCCACTATTTTGATCACTGTGGACCACCATACTTCCAAGTCCAGAATCTGCACATGTTAGCAATGGCAATAAGGAGATCATGAGAATCAGCTACTGATTCTAAGTCTATCGCATGCCTTCCCGAATTTTAAGCTAAATCGATTATAAAAGACTTTGAAACGACAAAGGAGGTTATGTTTGAGGGCTTTGTTTGTTTTCCTTGATTTAAGTATGTTGGTCTTTTTGTTACCGTCAAGCAGCTGAGGACTCATAGCAACTCCATGAGGCCCTGGGTGTTAGAATGGTTAAGCAGCCTAACATTCAACCACCAGCACAGAGCTTAGAGCTTCAAATGCCCTCAAAGGCACCACAGAAGACAGACCTGAAGATCAACTTCAAACACCTCATGGTGTTTTAAGCCATACTCATGAGGCTTCCTTGAATCCTAAAGCCTAACTATGTTTAACAGGTAACCACCCCCATTTCTTGCACTAAAAGGAAGGAAATACCCATAGGTCCACTGTTTGGCTTCAAAATGAGTGTATTATGAGTGTGTATTAACTGATAAATATTAGAGGACCATTCCTCCCAATTTTTCTTGTTCTCTGTGAAATATGGTCTATTCTTGGCATTTCACACATATTTGAGTCAACCTGTCAGAGCCTATGAAAACAGCATCATTCCAGTCATATTACAAACATCTCGGCTTTATCAAATATTGTGAAATTTTCATAGATTGATTTCTCTTGTTTAAATGTGACATAGCTCTTTGCTTTCTCTTCAGTGAAATTTTCAATATTTTTTTTCTCTAAAGATTTTTCATACCTTATGATAGGATTTCTTTTTAAATAGAATTATTAAATATTATCGAGTACTTGCTATATACGGTAGGTAGCCCTGGTAACACAATGGATAAGCACTCAGTCGCCAGAGTAAATGTCAGTGGTGTGGACCCCTCAATTGCGCCATGAGAGAAAGATGTGGCCTGGGGAGCCCTATGCGGCAATTCTCCTCTGTACCCATCTACCCAGAATGAGTCAGCATCAACTCAATGCCACGGGAACCCTGGTGGCCCAGTCGTCACCAATTGGGTTGCTTTGAGTCGCAATCGACTTGATGGCAGTAAACTTGGTTTTTATTATGCACCGGGATGAAGAGACAGAAATGAATAGTTCAAAGGTACTTTTAACTCTTTCAACAATTCCAACATTCTCATGATAAAAATATCCATCCTGTGATTTTACTCTGATTGTTCTTCATGTAAACGTTTCTCCACTGTGGCATGAAGGGAATGACGTGTTCACATCAGAGTCTGGAAGTCTAGTGACGCTGCCTTTGCTTTCTCCCCCATTTAACAAAGCAGCAGCTCACAGAGCAAAATCCCTGTTTTCCTTGTAGTGGAAAAGCCTTCTGACACTTGTCTGCCAAACATCCACATTGAAAAGAAATTCAAACCAAAAACAAAGAATTTGGAATACTGGAGTCCAAAACACCACATGCTATGTCAATCAGTGGGCTGCTCACACACTGTTCTAGTTTGAATATCCTCAATACAAGGCATCCATTTCTTAGCGTGAGTTTCTGACAGCTCTTCATTGATGTACCGCTACAACCATTGCTCAATTATAGTCAACAGAAATATACTTGCATGTGGTATTAATAATATTGTTTGATAATTTCCACATTCCCTTGGGTCATCTTTCTGTGGAATGGGTACAAATATGACTATCAATTGGCTTACTGGAGGCTGTCTTCCAAATGTAATAGCATGAACGAATGAGGTGGCATCAGCTTACCGAAACACCTGTATTGGGATTCCAAATTAGTGGAAATATGTTCTACACCAATGTCCTCAGTGAAGCTAAAGATGAAATGATTGCATAAAAATGATCTGCTCTTGACCATATGCTATCTCCTGAAGTAGTTGAACATCACTTAAAAATAAAAATCATTATCTACCTTAGAGTGCAATACTGTCAATAATAGGATAATGTCCAGAGGCCTATAATGAAGACCAGTTAATATGAAATTATTCAAAGTTACACATGACAAAGTTGAAGATATTGATTACCACTATTACAGTTTGAACCTGATCATGCATGTAATCAAAATGCATCATTAAGTACTAGTGATTGGAATTCAGGTGTTGGAAACAAAGGAAAGGATTGGCATTTGGAAAAACGTGACCTTCGTGATAGGAAAGGTGCTAGAGATCACATGACAGAAGTTTGCCAAAATTAAAATTGTCATTACATGTGGGAAAAAAAGTCAGTCATTGTTTATTACAATATTTGTTTGTGATTTCTTCCTTTTTAATTAACAATGTCTTTTATTACTCTTCTTAATATCTTCTATATTGCCTGTGCCTTTTAAACGTATGCAAAATGGACATAACTATTCTTGTGTGTGTGTGTGTGTGTGTGTGTGTGTGTGTGTGTGTGTGATTGTTTGAAGTGAACTCCAAGTCCATTTCAGGTTCACTTTCCTCCTTTTGTCTTTAAGCCACTCAGACCCCGGTTCAGGTTTGAGGGCTCAGGAATCTGGAGGGTGGGCGTAGCTATTTTAATATGCTTTTCTGCCCTACCTTAGTCCTCTCTGAGCCAGTCTTGATAAATTATTATTTTTCCTTAGAAAGTGTACCGATTACATGGAACTGTGTGTGACCTCCTCCCTGGGGGACAGACAACCGAAAAGTGGGTGAAGGGAGAAGTCGGACAGGGCAAGATATGACAAAATACCCATTTATAAACTATCAAGGGCTCATGTGGGAGAGGGGAGCGGGGAGGGAGGGGAAAAAATGAGGACCTAATGTCGGGGGTTTAAATGGAGAGAAAATGTTTTGAGAAATGATGTACAAATACGCTTTACACAATTGATGTGTGTATGGATTGGGATAACAGTTGTATGAGCCCCTAATAAAATGTTAAAAAAAAAAAAAAAAAAAAAAAGTGTCCTGTTTTCCCTCTAAATTTTTATGTATATATTTTAATTGGCTGCTCAATCTTGTGATGATTGTGTAGTGGATTTTTTTGAAATATTAAGTAATTAATAGTTAGAATTTTAACGTTTGGCTAAATTACTTAAAAACATACATACTTTCAGCTTTTGCATAAAGCTCTCTGAAGATGTAATAAAACAATGTTTAGTTTTTCCTGTTATTATAAATGAGACATTACAAATTATAGTTTTCCATTATGGCTCTTAGGAACAGGAACATTTCCTCCCACCCCGAATTTGGTTAATTTGCTGTCATGTATAAACTGATCTTAACAATATTCCAAATGAGCCCCCTGAAAATCTCTACTGTTCTTTCTCCCTTTCTTTCTGTGAAACTTCCACCTTTCAATTGCTCTGTGCTGAAAACTCTGGCCTCGTTGAATTCCCTAGACTCTCGATTCATAGAGTCCTTTGGGTTCTATTTAGATCCCTTGAGAAGTAGTCAATTACTCTGGCCTTTCTACCTATAATTCCGATGTGATGTGCTGTTATTTTGGACTCTGTACGTGTGGCTATGATGCTATTTTTCAGGGAGTTCTCAGCAATAATCATTTACACTGTTGAGTGGGGATTAAGTCCTGACTTTAGTTAAGTATGAACCAAGTCAGACCCTTTGCTTCCTTGTGAGTGTGGTCTGCTAAAAGACAAAACTATACCTCCACTGAAGCCATCTCTCTGTGTCTACGAACCATATCAAATACAGAAAAACATCTCAGGACCAGTGGATGAAGAGCACTTTGAAGGCCTCTGTCCAAAGTGGTGGAGGCCAATCCCAGAGGCATCAGAGACTATGGGCCACACCAAGAACAGAGGCCGAGGCAAGGGAACCATGCAAGAGACTAGAGGAACAGTGCTAAAAAGACAAGAGGACTGTGAGGCAGAGTGACAGTCAGGCTTCCTGGTCCATGGAAGTAGAGGCCAATGGACCACATGGCTAAGAGGCTGAGGACCAGAGAAAGATCTAGCTGCTCACTAAGGAAAGGTTTTGCTGTGGGCCAATGACTGTATCCTTACTGTCTACTTATCCTGACTTGTGCTAACCTATTACCATTCCTAATAAATCCCCATAGTTCTAAGTCTTATCTGTGAGTTCTGTGTGGTCATGTCCATGAACTATTGAGCCCAAAATAGAATAGTGCAGAGGGAGGAATGGTTGGTGTCACTGTAGAGTAAAGAAGGATGGAGGGTCGAGGCATGTCTGACCCCACCCATTCCTTCCTCTAGAACCAGAGGGTGGTAACTGTCATGTGGGAGAAACTGTGGGACTTGCTTCACTCACCTCCCATCATTAAAGATCACTGTACTTGGTTGTTTAATGCTGTTTTCTTGTGAACCAGTGTTTTATAAATACTGTTCAATTTTTTAGTGTTTTCTTGAATAAAAGTATAAGTCTTCCCGAAGTCAGTTTTGATTCTTTTTGTTGGATCATTTGAATAATACATTGGAAAAGACATAATTTTCATATGAAAAGCAAACAGTTTAAGGTAGAATTATGTGCATATGCATTCTGTATTTTCATTTCTATAAAATATCTTGTATTTATTTTGTATTTAGAACAGAAAGCTTTTTTCTTTGTTACTCATCCTTAAGGAAAACAAAGGAAAATAAATCTCTTTTTCCTATTGTATTGACCCTGTGTCATACATAGATTTATAGTGACCTTCTGCCATACACAAATTATTACTTACTTTATAGTTTGTAAAATTTTAATCGATGGTATTACTGTAAAAACAGTAAAACAATGCTTTAATGAAAGTGATTATGAATATTTTATATATGTAAATATTTTAGAAATTGAATTCCCCCTCACCCGATATTATTACACTATATGGCATTCTTTCAGAGCATGTGACTTTGGGTTTCATATTAAACACATACTTAATAAATGATTAACTACAAGAAAATCTCCTGTGCTTTCTCAATAGGCGAGGGAAAGAATTGAAACAATTATTTACATAAGTCCAAAACAAATAAACCAACATAATAAAACAATCCGTTGAAATCCTTCTAAATATGACAAGGTTTTAATTATTGAGGCAATTCCCGATGCAAATCAATTCACAAAGAAGTATTTTTAAATGAATATTGTCCATGTTCTCCTTGGCTTGCATTTCCACGTGTTAACTGAGGATAAAGGGATTAGGATAAGTATCTAGATAATTCAACGATGATGCATAAGCCATTTAAATAATGATTAGTCAAGATTTTTACATGTTATTTTCAAGCAAAGAGTACACCACAAATTATACTGGAAGCACAGAGCAAATACTTAATTTTCCATAATTAGTAAAGTAATATTTCTTTTCTTTTTTTTCTTTTCCTTTTTTTGGGTGGGGGCGCGGCGCCCTTGACGGACTTTTCTGTTGTTTGTCCACCTGGAAGGGGTTTATATGTTAATCTGGTGATCAATTCCCCTTTTCTCCCCCCACCTTCCCCTTATCCACCTGGTATCTCTATTCTCACGGTTGGCCCTGAGGGGTTTCTCTATCCTGAATTCCCTGTGTTGCCGGCTCTTATCTGTAGTAGTGAGCATGTGACAGTCCAATCCAATTCATAAGATAGAATTGAGGTCTTGATAGTGAGGGGGAAGAAGCATTAAGGAACTAGAGGAAAATCGTGTGTTTCATCGGTGCTATACTGTACCCTGACTGGCTCGTTTCTTCCTTGTGGCCCTTCTGTGAGGGGATGTCCAATTGTCTACAGATGGGCTTTGGGTCCCCCCATGTCCCCTACTCATTCACATTGGGTATGATTTTGCTCTGGGTCTTAGATGCCTGATACCTTATCCCATCAACACCTCATGATAACACAGGCTGGTGTGCTTCATCCATGTGGGCTTTGTTGCTTCTCAACTAGATGGGCACTTGTTTATCATCAAGCATTTAAGACCCCAGACTTTTGATAGCTGGACATCATCAGCTTTCTTCATCACATTTGCTTATGCACCCAGTTTGTCTTCAACGATTGTGTCAGGAAGGTGAGCATCACAGAATGCCACATTATTAGAACAAAGTGTTCTTGTGTTGAGGGAGTATTTGTGTTGAGGCCCAATGTCCATCTGCAACCTTAATTCTTAACATATAGATGTAAGTACATAGATATATTCCCCTCTCATCATATATAAATATATTTACATGTGTACATGCCTGTGTTGAGACTTCTGTAAATGTCCTTTGCCTCCTGGTTCTTTCCTCTGTTTCCTTTTACTTCCCTCTTTTCCCAACATCATGTTTGACTTTCATTAGCATTTAGTAATTCCTTGCTGCTACATTGCCTTTGATTAAGCCCCACTAAGCATCCTATGCCCTTTTCTTTCTTTTTTTTTTTTTTTTGGAATCCAATTTTAATGACGTATCACATACTTACAACATTTACAGCTATTGCACACGGATGCACAGCTACAGTGTCAAGTGTTTAGCTAAGAGACGCCCCTAGAGGACAAAGGCCACGCCAAGGCTGGATCACACATAGTCCGTGCTGAAGTCATAGTCGCCGTCTTCCCCTCCTGTCGGCTTATCCGAGTTGAGTGGCTGTGCTGCTCGGTCACCAACCTGCCCACCCGTATTGGAGTGTCCACCTGTATTAGAGAAAAGCGGTAGTTTTTGTCTTGTCTGGAAAGCAAAGGCCATTCTGTGCCACGCTGCTGCAGGAAGCCACCACTGACCCCAGCCGGACTCACCTGCTGGAGGCTCCGTGGCCAGTGCCCCTCCTCCTGCAGGACATGCGGCTGGGCACTCTTCTTAGGCTTCTTCACCGTCAACACCCTCTTGGTGGCCGTCAGGGTCGTCCTTGTCCTCCTCCGTCACGATCTGTCTTGGCAGATGCTCGGGTATGTCCTTTTCCTCCGTGATCCCGTTGGTCAGACCCCAGGACTTGAATGCTGTGCGCGTTGTTCCTGCGCAGCTCTTCTGCATCGAAGCCCAGTTTCATAGATGCCACTGTCTGCTCGGCCAAGTGGGGAGGGCAGGCCCAGGACGCTGGGGGCTGGCTATAGTAGCACAAGGCCCCTGTCCACTCTGACCACAGCAGCTTGGCAGCACTTTCCACGTTTGGGCTGCCACCTTTTTGGTGCAGCCCTCGCCTCCGCGCAAGCAAAGTGATAAACTCCAGAGGACTAGTGTAGTCAGGGACAGTGTATTTCAGCACGACCTGTCGAGCATCTGCCTGGCCTAGGATGGCACTGGCAGCCTCCACTGGCTTTAACACCTCAATGCTTCCTATGCCCTTTTTTCCATTGATTTTGGTTCACTTGTTCCCTTGTCCCTGGGTTGTTTTCCCCCTCCCCTTCCTTTCTCCCACCTCCCATTCTCCTGTATCCCTCTGGAAACATCAGTTCCATTCCTATCATCTCTGAAATGTTTATTCTGCCTATCTTGTCTAGATAGGCAAGCCAAACAAAACAAGGGACGTCAAAACCAACCAAACAACAACAACAAAAACAAAAAGAAAGCCACTGACAAAAAATGGAAAAGCCTATAAATAGTTCAAGGTCTGTTTGTTGGCATTTGCGAGTGTTTTCTAATGGAGTCTGAAGGGGTACCAAACTCTGTCCCCAAAGTCTATTTTTGGTATTCCCTGAATATTTCATCACTTTGCTCCCCTTGCTTCTCTGTTGCATGCCCTTAGTGTTTCACTCCAGTGTGATGGGATCAGATTGGACACGACCCCTGCATTGTGTCTGCAGTGTTGTCCCCCATAGCACTATGGTTCAGTGAGGGACGCCGTGTGTCATGTGGTGGGGTCAGACCTATGGTCCTCTCTGTGCATGGTCTATTCTGAGCAGGAATATAGTCGTCTGGGCTTGGTGGGCCAGAATGTGTTCCCCCCCTCTCCATCCTTCTTTGTTTCTCTTGTGTGCTCTAATCAGACATGCCTCTCTCCCCAAGCTATAGCATCAGTGCTGTCCTGTAAGTGCATTCTTTTGGGTGGGTGGTGGGGAGTGACCACATAATTGGGTTGGGGTCCAGCCCCACAGACCTCTCTATTGGTTCCCTGGTACAAGCCGGTATGTTGTATTCACATCTTGGTGCATTGGGTTGAAGCCTGGCCTCGCTCTCCCTCTCCTGTGGATATATAAACAATATCCTCCTCTTGGGTGGGTTAGTACCCTGCTCCCCCACTACCCATGTCTTTTTTTCCCCTCTTTCTTTCCCCCTCCTATTTAGTTGGCAGCCATGTGAATCCCTGGATTGGATTTGGCCCCTGCCACAGTACTGGACTTCACTCCAGGAATGTATGTAGATAGTAGCTTTTCCCTTATACCCCATTTTTTATGCTTACCTCAGTGGACTCATGTTGTACTTATCCTTTTGTGCTTTGCTTACTTCACATAGCATGATTTCCTCCAGTTCTTCCCATATGGCAATGTGCTTCATAAGTTCATCGCTGCTTTTTAGGGATGCATAATACTCCAGTGTATTTATGTAGCACAGTTTTTTGATCCATTCTTCTGTTGCTGGAAATTTGGGTTGTTTCCAACTCCTTGCAATTGTGAACTGAGCCCAGATGCCTGGCTGTGGTTTGTTTCTTGCCTCTTTTGGGTACATGCCCAGTAGGGAGATTGCTGGGTCGTATGGTAGCTCGATTTCCATCTGTTTTAGATATTGCCAGATTGATTTCCATAATGGCTGTACATACCTACAGATCCACCAGCAGTGGGTGAGAGTTCCTACCTTACCACAGCCCTCCAACACTTGTTTCTGATTTTTTGAATTAGGCTATCTTTGAGTGTGTTAAGTGGTACCTCAGTTGTTTTAATTTGCATTTCTCTTATGGCTAATGATCAGGAACATTTTCTCATATGTTTGTTGGCCATTTGGATTTCTGCCCCTGTGAACCTTCTGTTCAGGTCCTTTGCCCACCTCCTTAGTGTACAGTTAATTTTTATCTTATTGTAAGCTTGCAAAGTTTTGTAGATTTTAGTAATAAAGCCTTTGTCTGAGTGTCATTGCTAAAGATATTTTCCCAGTCTGTGAGTTCTCTTATTACTCTCTTGATGAATTCTTTCAATGTACACAGGAGACTTATGTTCAGTATATCCCACTTATCTATTTGTGGCTCCTCTGTATATGTACCATTCCCTATTCCCTGTGCCAAGGTTCTCAGGTTTGTCCCAATTCCCTCATTGATGGCCTTAATGATTTGGGGTTTTACCTCGAGGTCTGTGATCCACCTTAAGTTTATTCTTGTGCATGGAGTGAGATAAGGGTCTTGCTTCATTTTCCTGCAGGTAGATATCCATTTTTTCCAGCACCACTTATTAAAGAGGGCACTTGCTTCCCATTTGAAATTTTTGGATCCTTATCAAAGATCAGCTCTCTGTATACTGATGATTTTATTTCTGGGTTTTCAGTTCTTTTCCATTGGTCTGAATATCTGTCATTATACCAATACCACTCTATTTTGACCACTGTGGCTGTATATTAAGTGGTAAAATCAGGTAGAGCAAACCCTCCCACTTTGTCCTTCTTAAGGAGTTTTTTGCTAATTCTGGGCTTCTTCCCTCTCCATATGAAATTGATCATTAGTTTTTTCCAATTCTTTGAAAAACGATGATATTATTCATATCAGGATACCATTAAACTTATATTGTGCCTTGGGCATAGCTGACATCTTTATTATATTGTGTCTTCCAATTCACGAGCATGGGATATTCTTACATTTGTTGAGGTCATTCTTGGTTTCTTGTAATAGTGTTCTGTAATTTTCCTCTTACAAAGCTTTTGTTTTTTTAGTCAGGTATATCCCTCCGTGTTTCAATTTGTGCTTAGCTATTGTAAAGGGTACTACCTTTTTAATCTCATCTTCTGTGATCTTGTCTGATGTGTATAGTAGTCAATACACTTCTGTTTGTTGATCTTGTATCCTGCCACTCTGCCATATTCCTTTATTGCTTCCAATACTCCACTTGTGGAGGTTGGGGGATTTTCAATAAATAAAATCATACCATCTGCAAATAATGATAGTTTTGCCTCTTCTTTCCCCAGACGAATACCTTTTCTTTGCCTTATGTTGTTAGTTAAGACCTCCAGTGTGATGATAAATAGGAATTTATCATAAATAAAGAGGGACATCCTTGTCTGGCCCTCTTTTTCAAAGGAATTGTTTTCATCTTTTATCCATTGATTACAGCGTTGGCTATTGGATTTTCATTTATAGCTTGTATAATATTGAGAAATTTTCCTTTCATTACTATCTTCTTGAGTTTCTTAAACAGGAATGGGTGTTGGATGTTGGAGAATGGGTGTTTTCTGCATCTATTTTCATGTGGTTCCTATAGTTTTTCATGTCAGTTTTGCGAATAATACTAGTGGTTTTTCATATGTTGAACTATCCAGGCATCCCTGGTCTGAATCCTACTTGGTCATGATGAATTATTTGTTTTATATGCTTTTGTATTCTATTGGCCACTATTGTGTTAAGGGTTTTTGCATCGATGTTCATTAGGGATATTGGTCTGTAATTCTTGATTCTTGTGGCATCCTTACCCGCTTTAGGTATCAGAGTTGGACTAGTTTCATAGAAATAGTTTGGGGGTTTTCCATATTTTTCTATGTTCTGGAAGAATTTGTGTAGGATTGGTGTCAGTTCTTCCCTGTATGCTTGGTATAAGTCTTCTGTGAAGCCATCTGGCCGGGGGGATTTTTTTGTTGGCAATCCCTCTATAACCTTGTCTATTTCTTCTATTGTTATGGGTCTGTTGAGATTCTTGATATCCATCTGGGATAATCTGGGAAGGGATGGTTTTCCAAGTATTTGCCCATGCCTCCCAAGTTGTTGAATTCATTAGAGCACAGGCCTTAGCAGTGCTGTGTAATTATCCTCTTGATTTCACTAGGGTCTGTTGTAATGTACCCTGCTTCAACCTTCATCCTTGCTATTGAAATTTTTCCTTCCCTTTTTTTGGTTAGGTTTGCCAGCATTCCGTTAATTATGTTGATTCTTTCAAAGAACCAACTTTTACCCACATTAATTTTTCCCATAGTTTTCTTGTTTTCCTTCTTTATCTCAGCCACGATTTTTATTATTTCTTTCATATTGTTATTATAAGGATTGTCCTGTTGACCCTGCTCTAATTGGTGTAAGTTTTGTACCAGCATATCAACCATAAGCCTCTCTTCCTTCTTCATGTGTGCATTTATTATCAAACTTCCTCTGATAAATGCCTTTTCTGTGTCGTAAAGGTGGAGAGCACCACAACGGTGGCCAGGAGTTTCCCCAGTCACTTGTAGGGTCTTGAAATATAGGCGGGTGTTCCCCCAGTCATTAGAAGGGTAAATCCCCCAGCCATTTTGGGTGCAGCAGGCGGTGGGTGTGATTTCCCCAGCTGTGTGTAAAGCCAATGGGTGTGGGTGGGAGCTCCCCCAACGAGGCAGTCAGAGTTGCCCTATGCAGAGTGGCCTGGAGGCAGGTAGTGACTTGTGAAAGGAAGAGAGAGGGAAGATAATAAAAAGAGAGAAGGTAGAAAACAAAGGCAAGAGCAAAAATGAAAAACAAACTAACACTCACAAAGAAAGCAAAGACATAAAGAAGCACATAAACAAAAAGAAAACAACAAAAAAGAAAAACTGAGCCTGCTGAGACTGTGGTGGGAAAGAGAAAAGAGATAGAAGTAGAGAAAAAAAGAAGACAAGGGGAAAGAAGAAGAAAAGGAAAAAATAGATAAAGAGATAACTAAGACCCATGCTGTGCTAGCACTGCCTCAGGTCATGCGCAACACTGCCACAGGGGGAAGACTGGGTGGGCGGAGTTGTCCTAGACAGAGAGTACGGGGCTGGAAGCCAGTAGTGGCTTTTGGAAGGAAAGAGAGGGAGTGAAGACAAAAAGAAATGAAAAAGAGAGGGGAAAAAAGAGAGAAAAAAGAAAAAAACAAGCAATTGTACTTGCTGAGAATGACTGTGGTGGAAAAGAGAGTAGGGAAAAAAAAAGAGTAAAGAGCTTATCCCTGATCTCCTGAATATGGGGCTGGAGTGGTTTAAACCCTACCCAAGGTGGCAGGTAGGTGTGCCCTTTTGGTTCAGGGTCCCATGTGTAGTGGGCAGTATTGCCCTAGTTGGCAAGATCTCTGTAGAGGCCAGGTGGAGGTTTCCTCAGCAGCATGGAGCACTGGAGAGGGCTGTTGTAGCTGCCTTATGTAGTGTGCAGCTCTCCCACAGAGGGTAGGCTGGACCTTCCCCTGCTGTTTGTGGGGAGTTGCTCTCGGTCAGTGGAGGGTAGTGACCCAGAAGCCAGCAGTAGCACGTGAAAGGAAAGAGATGGAGAAGAGAAAAAAGAATAAAGAAAAAAACCTGGGCCCTCTGAGACCAACTATGGTAGGAAAGAGAGAAGAAAAAGTATAGAAAGTAAGGAGAGAGCTGAGACCTGATCACCTGACTGTGGGGCTGGAGAAGTTCCAACCCTGCCTCAAGGGAGGCCAGGCAGAGGCTCCCACAGTGGTGTGGAGCACTGGAGATGACTGGTACAGCTGTATTATGCCATATGCAGCACTGTAGCAGATGGGAGGAAGTTCCCTCAACCACATCTAATGCCCCAGGACAGGCTGGGGATTGCTCCAGCCACTCAAAGGACAGGCAGGACCTCCCCAGCTGCATTTGGGACCAATGAGGGTGGAAAGTAGCTCCCCCATGCCCACCATTGCCCACGCTGGGTTTGGGTTTGCAGAGTTGCCCTAGCTTGTGCCAAGATTGCTGATGGCCCAATAGGTCAGAGAAGTTTTTGTTTGTTTTTTTTCTTTCTTCCTGTTTGTACTCAGTGAGATTATTCTGAGACTAAGGTTTGCTCCAGAGGCTCTTTGTCATGTTGAAAGCCTTGGGCTCTGTACCTAACTCCTGGCATTCCTGAACTCTGCTCCCTTATTATGTTGATGTATGCTGAAGGAACTGTTCTGCAGGTTTGTCTTGGAGTTAAACAATGAGTCTGAGATTCGCAGTTTTTATTCCAAAAAATATTTTTTCTCTTTTTTATACTGAGCTTGTGGGGTGCCCTGATTTCAATACTGTCGTGGTGTCTCCCAGGGGAGGAGATCTAGCTTATCAGCCAACTGGAACTGAATTTGCCCCCTGGACTATGGCTACCTGCTTATGCTCTGCCACACTGTGATCTGACTCAGGTAAATTTCCTGATGTCTTTTCAATTGCTGCAAATCTATGGCTATCCACACTGACCCTGACCCCCGGGCTCTGAACTCAAGGCAGCTAACAGCATGGGGAGCTCTGGTGTGGGGTCTCATGACTAGCTTTCAGAGGCTCAATTTGAGTCTGGGATTCTGGCCACTTTAGATGGCAGCCTGGGGTAATTGGTGCTTGCTACAGGACTAAGGCCCTAGTAGTGGCTCGGGTCTGAGGCTTGTAAACTCAGCACAATGAACCTAGAGTGTTTCAGTGCATTTTTGGTTCATTTTGTGAGTGAAAAATCAACAAAAGTAGGGGTCTAGGGCAGACCCTAGTACCCGGATTCTAATTTTAGGACTCGGCTTCCCAGTCTCATTCTCCTTACCTCTCAATTTTCTGGTCTGGCAGCAGGAGCTCAGGGCAGGTAAATCTACCCCAATCTCATTTTCTAAAGTAATATTTCTATTGCAATATTTTTTATATAGGAGACTTGATGCGTTTTAAAATAGCAGAGGGATATTTCCTTATTAAATTGGTATTAAGTAATGTTATCTTATTGACTAAAATATAGACTATAATCAAAATAGTATTTTAAATGGTTTTGATTATTATAACAATGACACGGGGGACACATCCTCTGACTTCACATGGGGGAAGAGAAGCACACTTAGCATTAACCGCAGATTAATGTTCATTAGGCAGAGGTCAATATGTGTCCACCCTCCAACCTTCTGGAGCCAGTCTGACACCAGTCATCCCATTCAACACTTCATTATAATGATCACACAGAGC
Organism: Echinops telfairi; assembly: GCF_000313985.2. Taxonomy (NCBI): domain Eukaryota; kingdom Metazoa; phylum Chordata; class Mammalia; order Afrosoricida; family Tenrecidae; genus Echinops; species Echinops telfairi. The sequence goes on from NW_022111300.1 coordinate 17,068,439, forward strand.
TCACAGACCAGACTCAAAATGATAGGAAAGTTAACAGGTTATAATCCAGGATCAGAAATGCTAAGGATACAGTCCTTCCAGTCATGAGCACAGACAGCCCTCTTTCCAATCCTTGGCCTTTCAGCCACACTTCCCCTTTCTCTCTACTCTGCTCAAGCAAGTGTTACAAAGCCCCTTCAGTGTTGTCAAAAAGAAATGTTCAGGGCTACTTCGCTCCACCATAATTCTCAGACTTCAGGCACTTAGGCTGTAGCTCTGTGTGCCAGCAAACCTAGTTTCCTTGATTCTGTGCCTAGAGACACTCAGCTGTACGTGCTCTCTGGGTCGGGAAACCAACCACTGTTCTTTGAGCTGCTGTTGTGGCTCCTCTGCCACGTCTTTAATGTCACCATTCTTTCTCCTGAATGGAGGGGTTTCAGCATGCAGGAATCTCAGAGTTCAAAGGACATGCTCTGTTACTGCCTAGCATTTCTTGATGGTGGTGGGATCCCATCTGTTTTGCTTCTGAGATGGTCATTTTATATCCAGTAGGATGACAAACTTGACTAATCCCTCTACTAGAGCTCCAGAGTTTTGTAATCCCAACCGAGCTATCCATCCTAATAACGGAATTGTATAATGCTATCAGCATCTTTGCCCAGCTTCTCTTACCAACACCAATAAAAAAAGCAAAAATACACCCGATCATTATGGCTCCACTCAGGTGCGTGGTGGGAGTTGTAAAGACTATGGATAAAAGTGATTCATGGTGCCACAAAGACCTTATTTCCATTGTGTTCCTCTGGCTACCTATAATGAGAAATATACTGTGATTCTAGTGGAACTGAGCTGCACCATTCACCCCAAACAAGTAAATTCGTTGCCATCAAGTTGATTCTATTTCAGAGTGACCTTGCAGGAAAGAGTAGTACTGTCCACGGGGTTTCCAGTGCTGCAAATCTTTCTCGATGCAGACTGCCATCTTTTTCCTACAGAACAGCTGGTGAGTACAAACAGCCAACCTTCTGGTTCATGGCCACGTGCTTAACCACTGCACTGTGAGAGGTGTTCCATGCTCCTTCTATAGCCCATAAATGCAGGATACAGTATCTGCTTTTGTAGCCATTCTGAATCTTCCAGTATCTTCAGTAGGAAGTATCTCTTCTTTGGGGAAACCCTGCCTTGAAAGATTTTCTTTTGAGTTACCTTTTTCTTCCTTTGAACTTATGCTAGCTTGTGTCTATATCATTCCTTCGTTGACAAATCAGATGGCCTTTACTGCTGTCAACTGATTTTTAATTATCTTTCTATTATTGTATAACTTTTCATGTATTTAGGCTTAATTGTCCCAACAAAATGATAAAGGTACTGAAAACAAAGACATAGTTACATATTTCTTTGATTTCACCCTAAGTGTATTAGAGCTCAAATCCTGAGTACCCTGGTTTGTAAAGGGCTGTGGATGGCAGTGACAGCCCTAAATCTGTTTGCAGGACCCCCCAATAGATTAAACCTCAATTGAATCCTTTCTGATCATTACCCAAGGATGTAGGTAATCTTGCTCTCAGGCTGAGTGTCTTGAAAATGTAGATTACCTCTACCCTCTACAGCCTAGGGAGGGGCAGTCTCTCCCTTAGGAGCTTTCCTGGTGAGTCCTTGATGCAGGTCAATATACTGGGGACAGTAATGAGTGTACTGTCTCCTAAGCATGAGTCATGCCCTATTAGTCTCACCTGATTATCATGGGAGAAAGTCCTGGACCAATTTTGTCAGCCCTTCTATCTAACAATGCATGTAACCCAAGCATGGTTCTGTTCCTGCCTCAGTAGTCTCAACTGTAACTGAGATGTGTTGAATTTTCACCAATCATGAACTTGTGACAATTCCCTTTGTTCCACCCCCTATTTATCTGCTTCTCTCTCTTTTTTAAAAATCATTTTATTGGGAGCTCCTACAATTCTTATCAAAGTCCATCCATCCATCCATTGTGTCAAGCACATATGTACATTTGTTGCCATCATCATTCTCAACCATCCTTGCTTTTTTTTTTTTTAAATCATTCTATTAGGGGCTCATACAACTCTTGTCACAATCCATACACACATCAATTGTGTAAAGTGCATTTGCACATTCATTGCCCTCATCCTTTTCAAAACATTTCCTCTCCACTTAATCTCAATTGTAATCCTCAGACATCATTTTGACCTCATGCTAATGGCCTCCCTCATTGGATGAGGTGTCTATGGCTTTGTCTTTGTCTCTAGTAAGATTTAATAAATGCTCTTTGCAACTTATGTTTGAGATTGGGGTCTCTTTTGTACTCTAAAATAAGAACATTTATTACCTTGTATATAATAATACAAATAACATATTTTAAATTGTTCAATTTACTTTTAGACACAATTGTCCTGGAAATCAACCCATAGCTTCTCCATTGCAATGGATCTCATTTGACGTGGCAGAGTTTAGATTTCACATGCAATACATGTGTTCATAGAATTTTGTTTAGAAACAGAATAAACAGAATAAAAACAGAATAAGTTATTCACGTCAAAAGAATATTCTATGCCCAAAGTTCTAGTTAACGTAGGGTAGATTTTATTGATGAGGCTCTGCAGGCATCCCTTTGAGCCTCCATTTATACATTAGAAATAAATGAGGAAATTAGACCCTAAGGAAGTGTAATAAGCATCAAGCAACATTTTGATACCCCTACAATAGTGATGGAAACATGAAATCCCATAAATATTTTGCCCAACTTTAAGATTTTGAAGCCACTAAGAAAAAACTGGATAAACCTCCAAAACAAAAATGAATGAAATGTATCCGAACATAAATTCTAGTAATACATGATTATATTTGTGCAGTAGAAGAATAATTCAGCTTTTGGATTGCCTAGGGAGAAAACATTAATTTAGATTTTTCTTAAAAGAAAGGTTTCTGGTTAAAAGTGTTAACTATTTGTTAAGTTAAATAGAGCAATATAAAACAAAGCTGATGTTCAAAAACTAAGAACAATTCTGGTTATGTTACCAGCAAATATACATTGTAATTTTAAAGCATTTGTTTCAAAATTGGATTTTAACATTCCAATTTTAGCATTGTAGCTTAGTAAACTTATTTGTTGATTAAAATATATCTTAAGATACAGTCTATTTACATTTTGATTATTAAAATCTTAGGATCTACATGTGACCTCCTCCCTGGAGGACAGACAACAGAAAAGTGGGTGAAGGGAGACGTCAGACAGGGCAAGATATGACAAAAATAATAAGTTATAAATTATCAAGAGTTCACGAGGGAGGTGGGAGCGGGGAGGGAGGGGAAAAATGAGGAGCTGATGCCAGGGGCTTAAGTGGAGAGCAAATGTTTTGAGAATGATGAGGGCAATGAATGTACAAATGTGCTTTACACAATTGATGTATATATGGATTGTGATAAGAGTTGTATGAGCTCCTAATAAAAACGATTAAAAATAAAATAAATAAAATAAAAATGGTACAAAGAGGAAAAAAAGAATAAATATAAACCTAAAATAACTGATAAATAAATTTAAAAATAATAAATAAATGAAATCTTAGGTGTCTTCTTGTACATTTTTATCACCACCCCAATAAAATATTGACTATATTTTAGTGTATAAGTACTGTAATAATCCCCTTGCTACATGGATCCTCATTCAGTAGGTCACAGGAAATAAACAAAGCAGTGACTTGAAAGGCAATATGGCTACTGTCTAAAAGGTAATGCTAATATGTTGGCATGAAGAATCCATTTCTATTTTTATGCATTATTATCTATTATGGACAGCAATTTCTGCAAGTGGAAACTTTTCAAGAGAATACCTACTTCAACAGAAGTTATTACATTACCTCAGGAGCTATAAAAGATTGAAGAGGGAAGAAGGGAAGGTACATTCTTGTGTGAAATATGCACACAAGTGTGGTGATATAAGGCATGTGTATATTATAGAGTTCAGCAGATTAAAGCTCAGCGAATTGTCACCACAGCTGGGGCTATGAAACAAAGAACAGGGAGATGATCAGCATGTCCATTTTATATTCAGGTTTACACAGGTGGGCTTGCACAAGTATTCTTTGAAAGTTATATAGAAATAGTGTTCGATTATACACCATGAAGATGAAGTCAGAGAAAGGCGGGTTTTAAATGGGAAAGAAGACAAAAGTTAAAGTGGCGTAAACAAACTCACTGCCTTCAAGTCAGTGCTGACTGATAGTGCCCCTACAGGACAGGCGAGCACGACCCTGGTGAGTTTCTAAGACTGACTATAGCAGAGTGGGAAGCCCTGTCTTTCTTCCTCAGAGCAGGTTGGTGGTTTTGAAATGCTGGCCTTGCAGATCACAGTTCAACACATAACTACCATGCCAACAGGGCTCCAAAGATATCCAAGTAGGTAGAAAACCTACTTAACTTGATTGTTTTCTAAATTTAAATTTTGTGTGAAAGAATAAGCTCTAAGTATTTAATCTCTAAATGTAAGAGAAAATCATCATTTGTCATCAAAATAAGGCAGTAAGAGAAAGTTAAAAGGGGACAGATAAATGTTATAAAGAGAAAACAAAATAATATTAAAGAAAAAATCAGAAAAAAATTAATTATAATAAATATAAATTAATCCAAGTAATTAGTTAAATGCAAACATTGTAATCATGAGTATTTAAAAGACACCTTTAAGTACTTTAAAGAGAAGACTATCCTTAAATATGGAAATAGGGAAATGCTAACAATAGTAGTGAAGTTTCACCAGGGTAAAGCTAACTTTAAAATGCACTAATATCACTGGAATATAAGGCAGATTTTTAGGCAAAAGAGTGGCCTAATTTAGTAGGAAACAACATTAAATTCATCATGATAGCATGAAATGATGTGAATTTAATAATCTATCCTCAAAATACGGCGAACTTATCTGACTAGATTCACAAATCCATAATGATAAAATTTCTTTAATAAACTTTTTCACTAATTTATAAGTGAAATGCACCAAAGATAGTAATGTTGGATAAACCTATTCAATATATTGGTGTAAAAGACTGCTATATTTAAAAATATTTGTATATACTTTGTGTGTGTGTGTATTACCCAGATATGACAGTTCTCAAATCTTTCTAGATGCAGACTGCCATCTTTTTCCTACAGAAATAGTCAGAAAAATAAATTTGCTTTTTGTAAATGCTATGTATTAGAGCAAGTTTGTAATGTTTTAAAAAATTGGGGGGGAAAACCCCAAATGCTTCTCGGTGCCGTTCAGTGAACTCACAGATCCCTGTGTACAAGAGCAGAAAGACCTGCTAGTTCGGCACGATCTTCACAATTGTTTGAGCCCCTTGTTGCATCTATTGTGCCAATCAACCTAGTAAACATTCTCTACTTTTAGAAATATATAATAAAATGATAAAAATGTTGACCTGTCTAAGATTATGATTAACTTTCAAGTGGTCCTTGATTACAAAAATTAATCTCTTGCCATGAAGTCACTTTCAACTCATAGCAACCCTACAGGACAGAGTAGAACCACCCCAAGGGCTTTCCAAAATCAGAAGCTCTACAGAATTAGGCTACCACATCTTTCTCCTGCAGAGCAGCGGGTGGGTTCAAACTCACCAACTTTTCAATTAGTAGCCATGCACTTAACGACTGTGCCACAAGGATTCCTTAATAGCACTATGCTCATGTTCAAGACTTCTAAATGATTGCTACTGACCCTGGGCCCTACCGGGGATGAACTGCACAAGTTGATGATTTATCATGTGCTGGATAAAATCCATAAGGGGTCTGGAGTCAACCTGTACTTGTTTATGTGATTTACTGAAAAAATATACATTGGTTGCCTGCAGTGGCCTAACTGATCATGTAGCCTGGTTTTATGAAGAGCAAGAGACAAAAGGCCTTTCCCTGCCTCTCGCTACATTTGTGTGTTGGTTCCTTGAGACCAAGGTACGTGTTTACTTATCTTATTGTTAACAATTGGAAGCGAAAATATCTTGTGCAAAGGAAAAGAAGTCCAGGAGCTGTGACTTTGGGGCAATTGAGGGGAAATCTCTATCTGTGCCTACGCTTTCTTTCTTGTGATGTGCTTGGATTCTACCATTATTGTTATTGTTACCTGTAATTGAGTCAGCCCCTGAATGCTCCGTGGAAGAAAGCACTGCATGATCCTGTACCATTCTCATCATCTTGTGTGGATCCAGCAGTTGTGACTTATGAGGTTCTCATTGGGTTGATGGTTGCAAGTCGATCACTGGTCTTTCTCCCTAGAGTGTATAATTCTGAGAATTCTGCTGAATTCTACTCAGGATCATTGCAACACATAGTGTCCACTAACAGATGAAAGAGGGCAGCACGTGAAGGTCATAGGCTGGGATTGAATCTGGGTCTCTCTCATGAAAGAGAAGAAGCCTACTACTGAGTCAACCTGACTCCCACAGGACCATTACTTTTAGTAGACATCTTCTGTGAGCATGCTCTTTGTAGTCTTTCCAGTCCTCGCCATTATCCCACTCTGAGTGATTGCAGCAGCTAATGCTCTGGGCAGAGTGAGTGTGAGAGAAGCTGCTAGAAACCTACGCCCTGTGCTTCCACATAGGGATGTGAGTGAAAGAGGAAGATTAGAATTATTCAGAACCAAGGAAAGAATAAAAATAAAGAGGATGAAGTCTATCTTGGGACAATGAAATAGGATGGAAATCTTCAAATGATTAATTGTAAAATGGCAAGAAATAAAAGATGATTAAGTAGCTACTAAAGTTTCATAGATCAGTATAAGAAGAGATGATTTGGCCACTCCATCAATCTCTCAAACCATAAAAGGATTAAATTAGAGTTTTCCACTTTATACCTGGTTTAATACATTTAAAATAATTTAGAGAAATTTAAAGAAAAATCTACGGTGCCTTTGAAATTGATTTTGGTCCAGAAGGTGTGAGATTAAAGAGAGGATTGTGACTCGGAGGGAAAGCTGCCAGGGTTTCTTATGGGAACTGCAGCACAAGTGAATCCAATGCACGGGGAAGGCAATGGCATCCTTTGGATAATGGAGAAAGTTCATGAGACTTGCTCTATTCTGGTACACAATGTACTGTCACAGCCTAAATACCCTAACAAAAAGGTGAAAGTCAATATAACTCAATTAGGGAAATGGTGCCATGCAACTCTAGAAGGTTTATAAATACAAGTAGGTCTCAAATACAAAGTCACCATCTGTTGTTGCTTCAGATGACCCGTGAGCATATTGAGAGGACAAGGTGAAAGAACAGAGGGAGGGAAAACCTCCTCTCATTGAGGGAGGGAAAACCGACAAACCAACTTTTTATTTTGTTTCAAATGAACAAGCAAGGTTAGAACCTTTAGAATTAAAAGATTGATTAGAATTATTTTTAATGTAAGTTACCTTGGATTATCAAGAAATTATAGGTTTAATTAAAGATAAATTAAATCCAGATGAACAAGCACTCACAAATGCCCTTTTTAACAGGGTTGTATGGACTGTAAGCCAAGTTAACAAAAATCCTGGAAATGGCATGAGGATTATAGCAGCCTCAGTAAAGTAATACTCCAAGGGCATCAATTATGCCCAATATTGGTATTAACACTCAAAGTTGTTCAAGAAGTTTAAAGAAAAAACATTGTATTCTGAGATCAATTTGTCTAATGGATTCCTTTTAACAGCTTTATTTTTGGAGATAGCTAGGGATAATTTTCATCCTGAAAATCCACTCCCATAAATATTTTATCCTAGAAAACCCTGTGGGGCCATTCTATTCTGTCCTCTAGAGGCAAGGGCAAGTTACATTAGACTTGGTGGCCTGACAGATTAGCATGTTTGCATTTGAAGAATGATTTTTAAATTATTGCTTTAGTTTTTCTAATATGTTTCACATTTATCTTTCTTTATAATTCTGTTTTCCTAGTTGAATTCCAATATTTTTCTAATAAATCTTTTAAGAGATCGGCGAAGACCAGGGTAAAATCAATGCATTTGATCTATGATGCTGCGGAAGAACATTGACGAGATCTCTCTTGGAAGTACAGCTGGCATGCTCCTTAAGGGCAAGGGTGGTGAGGCTTTGTTTCTCAGACTTTCGGTTTGTTTCCCAGAGGGACCAGTCCCTGGAGAAAGACACGATGCTTGGGGAAGTGGAGGAGAGTAAAAAGAAGGAAGACCGTAGATGGGATGGATTGGCACAGGGACTACAAAAATGGGCTCCGACAAGAAGGACTGTAAGCCTAGGCCAGGACGGGGGAAGGCTTTGTTTTGTTGTATGTGGGTTGCTGTAGAGTTTGGACAGAGTAGAAGGCACCCGACAACAACAACATGGCATTGTTCACAAAAGCAAGAAGATAAAAATAACCGAATGTTCATCAGTAAAAGAATGGATAAGGAAACATTGCAACAAATGCACAATGGAATGTTATGCATCAGTGCAGCACTGAAACCACAGAGCATCTCATGGCATGACGAGACAGACCTGCAAAGCATCATCTGAGTGAAGTTAGCCAATCACTGAAGGACAAATATTATACAAGCTTATTGTTATTTGAGAAACAAAAACATAAGCAGACAAGCTAAAGACTCATACTCAAGGAAACAGACTTTGGAGTTCGCCGAAGGGAAGTGCGGAGAGGAGAAAGAAAAGACAATGGACTAGACTCTGGGTGGATGTTGCTGACTTGGGTGAAGTGGCAGGTGGTGATACACAGGAGAGAGAAAGAAAATCAAGGAGTCGGGGAGCGGTCAAAGAATGGTGATGTGACGAGTAGTTTTAACAGAGGAAGAAAAAGTAAATGATCTAAAATGTAAACCCCCAATCATTATGATAATTAAAAAAAAATAAATCAAATCTTGCTTCTATAATTAACCCCTAAATCAAGGCTGACCTACAGCAACTCCCCCACAGAGCTGCTGGTGGTTTCCAACAGTCCACTGAGTGGCTCACAGCCCAGCGCTAACACTAACCAACAGGGGCTTCCCTACTTCATTGCTTATCTCAATCCTGCGCATTACATGCATGGTTCTCATGGTATTGTGGAAGCCTATGTTACTCCTAAATGACTCCAAAAAGCCATGGTGGTGCAGCGGGTAAGTGCTCAGCTGGCTAGCAAATGGTGGGCAGTTGAATCGCTCCCCCTACTCAGCTTCTTTAAAAACTGCCCTCTTGCAAACCGGGTGAGGGCAGTGCTTCCTACGAGGGGCTCACCCGAGTCCGAATGGACTCAATGAAACAAAGAAAGAATAATCCAGGCTACTGCCTGCGGAAATCCTAGCCCAGCACCATATCGTTTCTAGTTAAAGTGTCTATCTTATTTTAAACAGAGTTTATTTATTGTAAAGGCTGAACACACACCTAGTCCTACACATCTTTTTCCTGATAAATTACTATAAATACAAATGTAATGAGATGTTTAAAATATTTAATAGTGTCCATTTTTCAGCTTTACAGGTTGCACTGGATCATTCCAGAACAGTTTTTGACAACAGTTTGGCTGAGTGCACTTGGCTTCCTACGTTGCTCTGGAATGCAGAGACTACCTGTGGAGATTAAGTAGGCTGGTTTGTGGATGGGGTGTCTGAGTACTTAATTCAGGGAGCTGAGTTTTCTGATGCAAGGACCTGGAACTGGTGTCATCAGGCTGGAGCTTTTACCGGAGTGGCACCGTCTTTGGGCATTTATAGGCAGCCCTAAACAAGCTTTGTCACATTACCCACACTGGGCAAAGGCAAGGTAAAGTGGCTGAGGGGAGAAAGAGGTTTGCGTGCAGGATAGCACGAAAGAAACTGTCCAGACTGAAAAACTCTATCCTCAGCATTTCTATCCTCAGCATTTGTAACCTGTTGATTTTCCTAATAAATCCCATACTCCTGATTATTTTCAGTGTGTTTTGTGTGGACATTGCAATGCATTCCAGAACCCAGCAGAAAAATAAAGTGTGGGCTAAGTAAAATGCATCGGATGAACAATTGGTATCACATTATGGTTAAGGAGGATGTGGGATGAAGGCATATCTTATCCTTCCATTATGGAAATCAGCCCTGGTACGTAGAGCAAGGCAGATGTGGCCCAATGCCATTTCTCATCTCTCTCTCTCTCTCTCTCATATATCTATCTATATCTAAATATCTATATCTTTCTGTATTGACTGATGGACCTATCATCTAGCTCTCTAACCATATAGGCCTGATAAAAATAAAACACTGTAGAAAAACAAAGGAATGATTAATTTTTCATGGTATTCACCTCAAAAGGGACCTCAAGAGGTAGAGATGGGATCAGAGAGGGTTGCACTAGGGACTTTTGAGCTACAATGAAGTTTTATTTTATAACATGAATAGAGATGTTCATTTTGTTTTTATATATTTGCATGTCAAATATTTACATTTTAACTTTAATATTGATAACAAAAAAGGTGCAAAAGACCAAATGTGTTAGACAGGGTTCTCTAGAGAACTAAACCAGAGTGCTAATAATTTAATATATATTTATACAGATAGAGAGATAACATAAGAAATAAACAGTTATTTAAATTATAAAGCAGTACAAATGTCTCAGTGCAACTCAATTCCATGAGACGGTTGTGAGACACTGTCAGGCAAGCTTTCCGAACACAGGCAGCAAACAGCAAGACAGGTCACCAACAGCCAACCAGATGACAGGGTCCGACTGTCCCCAGCTCAAGAGATGTAAATTCCAATAGTGTGACGAAGCAGGTCTTGAAGGAACCTCAAATTACAGGAACCCATAGTCCATGGATTAAGTGTCCCACAGGTAGTGTAGCTTGCAAATTGAGGCACAGAAAAAGAAAGGCAGCCCGCACACTGGTCCGATGATCAAAGAGCAAGAGACAAGAGAGGCGAGGCTCGCCAAGCCATTTATCTCTCGGCCCTTCAATTAATTCCACATGTGTTCATTGGTCATGTTGGCACAATAAATGTTAACTATCTTAATCCACTCCTTGCCAACTTGGCACCTGTACACAACTCTTTAGCCATATATAATTTCCAGACATTAATGAAATCACATATACTTAACATCAAACATATATCATACATATAAATGAAAACACACTGAATCCAATTGTATCTCCTATATTATACATGAACTAAGGAAAGATATTCAATAAAACATATAAAGAAATACACTGACAATTACAAACACCACTTTTGCAATTGATCATGTGGTCGTATTGGATAGATAGAACTAACCTCTACTATGCATTAGGTATTACCTTTGTCCTCGGCAAGCACCTCAGCTGGCGATGGTTTTTTGCCTGGTGGGGTGACCCAGACCTTCATTCCTAAGGGGTCTGGGTCATTATACGTCCTGTCAGGATTGGGTTGCTGTAACTTACCATTTACTTTAATCACAGGGCATGATAGCACTAAGAGTTGGCCTATGGGATCTCCAGGAATCCAGACATATTCTTCTTTACTCCATTATGTAGCACCAATTCAATTTCTCCTTGATAATCAGGATCATTCAAACCACTCAGTACAGTGACACCCTTCCTGACCTGTTGATCCAAAGGCATGAGAAGCGCAAAGTGGCCATGGGGCATTCTCAACTGCCAGTTCAGTGGAATCCATGCTGTGTTTCCGGGTGGGAGAGTTCCCCTTCTTCTGGACCAGGACCTCCAGGCTTGAGGAACACAAGGTTGCTGAGACAGGAAGCAAAAGTGCTGCAAGTGGATCACTAGGAGTAATAGTGAGTGATGCCATTCCAGCTTCAACCCCTTGGTTCCTGGACCCATGAATTCTGGCTATTGGAGACACAACACCATATATTGGTCACTGGTTTAGAGCATATACAGCTTCCTAGGGAACATCGCCCAGCCCCGCAAGTTGTTGCCACCTAGTTGGCACTGTAATTATGTCTTTAGGAGCCCATTCCATTATTCTATCAAGCCAGCAGCTTCAGAATGATGAGCAACATACCACCAGTGGATTCCATGGGCATGGGGCCATTGCCACACTGCATTTGCTGTGAAGTGAGTTCCTTGATCCCAATGCTATGTGGGATGCATGCTGGTGGATGAAGCATTCTGTAAGTCTATGAATGGTAGTTTTGGCAGAAGCATTGTGTGCAGGAAAGGCAAATCCATTACCAGGGTAATTGTTTATTCCAGTAAGAACAACGGGTTGCCTTCTCCATGATGGAAGTGGTCCTATGTAATCAACCTGCCACCAGGTTGCTGGTGGATCTCCCCTAGGAATGGTCCCATATCTTGGACTCGATGTTGGCTTCTGCTGCTGGCAGATGTGGCACTCAGCAGTGGCAGTGGCCAACTCAGCCTTGGTGAGTGGTAAGTCCACGTTGCTGCGCCCATGTATAACCTCCATCCCTGCCAACAGGTCGACTTTGTTCATCTGCCCATTGGGCGATAACAGGAGTGGCAGAGGAAAGTGGAGGACCAGTCTCCACAGCGCATGTCATCTTATCCACGTGATTGTTAAAGTCCTCCTCTTCAGAGGTAACCCTTTGGTGAGTGTTCACATGAGATACAATTACCTTTACCTTCTTGGCTCATTCAGGGAGGTCTATCCACATACCTCTTCCTCACACCTCCTTGTCACCAATTTTCCAATCATGTTCCTTACAATTCCCTGACCATCCAGCCAAGCCATTAGCCACAGCTCATGAATCAGTATACAGTCTCGCATCTGGCCATTTTTCCTTGTAGGCAAACTGAATGGCCAGGTACACTGCTCGAAGTTCTGCTCATTGGGAAGATTTCCCTTCACCACTGTCCTTTAGGGAGATTCCAGAAAGGGGCTGTAGTGCTGCTGCTGTCCATTATGAGTGGCACCTGCCTATTGTGCAGAGTCATCCCTAAACCAAGCATGAATTTTTTGGTCTTCAGTTAAAGTATGGTAAGGAACTCCCCAGGAGGCCATAGGTGCAGACTGATAGAAAGGAGATAATGTGACAGGAGTGGAGACAGTGGGCATTTGGGCCACTTCTTCATGCAGCTTACTTGTCCCTTCAGGTCCTGCTTTAGCCCGATCTCGTATATACCACTTCCATTTAAAAATGGAGTGGTGCTGCACACGTCCAACTTTCTGATTCTATGGGTCAGACAATACCCAGTTCTTGAAGGGCGCTCAGGCCTCATTGTGACTTGATGGCCCATAATGAGGCGTTAAGTCTCCACCAAGGCCCAATAACAGGCCAACAGCTGTTTTTCAAATGGGGGAGTAATTGTCTGGAGAGGATGGCAGGACTTTACTCCAAAATTCCAATGATCTACACTGTGATTCACCAAGAGAGGTCTGCCAAAGACTCCACACTGCATTTTCATCTACAACTGACACCTCTAGCACCATCGGGTCAGCTGGATCATATAGTTCCAGTGGCTAAGCAACTTGCACAGCAGCCTGAACCTGTTGAACAGCCTTTTCTTGTTCTGGGCCCCACTCAAAATTGAAGGCCTTTTGTGTTATGTGATAAATAGGTCGAAGTAGAACACCCAAGTGAGGGATATGTTGCCTCCAAAATCCGAAGAGGCCCACTAGGCATTGTGCTTCCTATTTAGTCCTTGGTGGGGAAGCGGGGATAGGGGTGAGGGGGAAAATGCAATAGCTTATTCTTCACTGTAGTAGGAATATCTTGACATGACCCACACCACTGCAACCCTAGAAATTTTACTGAGGTGGAGGGTGCCTAAATCTTCATTGGGTTTATTTCCCAACCTCTTGTATGCAGATGTCCTACCAATGAATCTAGAGTCTTTGATACATCCTCTTTAATGGGTCCAATCAGCATAATGTCATTAATATAATGGACCAGTGTGACATTTTGTGGAATAGAGAGGCGATCAAGTTCCCTTCAGACTAAATGATGGAACAGGGCAGAAGAGTTGATGTACCTCTGGGGAAGAGTTGTGAAAATGTATTGTTGCACCTGCCAGCTGAAGGCAAACTGCTTCTGGTGGTCCTTCAAGACTGGTCTTGAGAATAAGGCATTAGCCAGATCAATAGCTGCATACCAAGTACCACCAGAAGTATTAATTTGCTCAATAAATCGAATCAATCTGGAGCGGCCACTGCAATTGGAGTCACCACCTGGTTAAGTTTATGATAATCCACTGTCATTCTCCAGGATCCATCTGTCTTCTTTACAGACCAAATAGCTTAGTTAAATGGGGATGTGGTAGGAATCACCACCTCTGCCTCCTTCAAGCCTTTGATGGTGACACTGATCTCTGCAATCCTTCCAGGAATGTGGTATTGCTTTTGGTTTACTATTTTCCTAGGCAATGGCAGTTCTAATAGTGTCCACTTGGCCTTTCCTACCATGATAGCCCTTATTCCACATCTCAGGGATCCAATATGGGGGTTCTGCCAGTTACTAAATATGTCTATTCCAATGATGCATTCTGGAACTAGGAAAATAACCACAGATGGGACCGGAAGTCCACTGGACCCACAATGAGGCGCACCTGAGCTAAAACTCCATTGATAACTCGATCTCCCTAAACCCCCACTCTGACTGGTGGGCCTTCAAAACACTTTGGGTCTCCTGGAATTAGTGTCAGTATCGATCCAGTGTCCAGTAATCCCCGAAAAGTTTGATTATTTCTTTTTCCCCACTGAACAGTCACTCTTGTGAAAGAAAGGTCACAGGTCCTTTTGGGGAAGGCTGGAAGAAAGACTAGCAGTATAGACCTTCACTGATGTAGCAGGGTCCTCCTTCAAAGGGACCCAGCCTTCCCCTCATTCAAGGGGTTGTGTGTCTGTCAACTGACTCAGGTCTGGGAATTGATTGAGCGATCGTGACTGTCTATTCTGCTATTCACCTGATCTAGCATTCTTCTGCCTCTATATCTCAGGAAAATATTTAGTAGGTTTCCCATCTATTTCACTCCTAAGGGACATCGTGGCTAAGTAGCCAATGCCATAATTCCACATGAGACAGGTTGCTTTGATTATTACTGAAACCATATTGTCGATTATAACCACAGCCACCCTGTCTCTGTTGATTCCGTGCTGACACCTGCCCTTTACCACCACGGGGACCAATCAGCCCCATTGTGGGCAAATGTTGGAGTTCGCTTAGGGAAGTTCTCACTGTTAATCCTGGTGCACATAAAATAGCAATTACAGGAGTCTTAAGAGATGCTGGGGCCCACTTCACAGGCTTGTTCCTTATGGTTGTGGTAAAGGGTATGTCCTCAGGACACCCCCTTTTTGGGTCTATGGGAATATCCTGGTAGATCCATTCACCATACCAATTTATCTAAGCTTTGGATGCCTTCTTCTACAGTGTACCAAGGTCGGTCAGGTACTTCAAGTTGGTCCAATCTAGGCCATCGGGCAGTCCATGCTTCAGCGAACCAACCAAATAAAGAATTAGATCCTCTCTTAGCCTCTCTCACAGAGACATTGAAAGAAGAATCTGTGCTTAGGGGTCCCATATCCAGAAACTCAGACTGATCTAATATTACATTTCTTGTACCAGTATCCCACATCCTTAGTAACCATTCCCAGGGATATTCCCCAGGCTTCTGCTTGTATGTATTTGAAAACTTGAGCAGGTCTTTGTGAGTATAGCATGCTTCTTCTTGGGTAATTATCTCAACCTCGCTTTTAGGAGCTTTCTGAGGCTTAATTTTAGTGACAGGTCTAGCAGAAATAATGGGTGGTGAGGGTGTTTTCGGGTACTCTCAGAAATATCTTGTAAGGCATCTACCTCAGGCAATGCTACCAATGCAGACCCGCCTGACATTTCAGCTTGAACAGTTTGGCTAATCTACTCAGGTGTGGATTGTTTTAATGATAGCAAATTAATACCTTCAGCTGGGAGGGGTGGATCTATTGACTGGGGTGGGTCAATTATTTCTAGGGGCTCAATATCCTCCTCTTCTGGATCATCAGCCCATATGTTCCCATCCCATGTTTCAGGGTCCCAACTTTTTCTGATCAATGCCCTCACTTTGGTATCAGACACTGCTCTAGATCTGCAATTCAGCTGGTGTTGTAATTCAGTCACTTGCATAATGAGACTCTGGACCTGGTTCTCAGAAATGTCAGCTCTATTACTAGAGGAGAGAAGGTTCTCCTTTGTAGCACAGACGGAAGGTTTCAAATCTGTTAGTTGGCACCTGAGGCACGCTTCTGAGGCTCTGAGACTATCCCTCTCCTTAATCACACTTTCCATTGTAAGAAAGACCAGCCAACCAGCTTCCCTATACTTGTCATCCTGACAAAACTCCTGGAAAACATCAAAGATACGATCACTCAGAGCCTCTCCTTTAACCAGCATCTCACCTATCGGTGGTGATACTGTAGATATTAGCTTTGATATTTCACACCATGAAATAGTAAGAGTTGCAGACCTATCTACATGCTTTTGGGTGTAGAAATATCATTATTAGTGCTGTTGAGACTAATTAGGCTGGATAGCCAATTAAAGAAGCCCATATTTATAATTTTATTTCTCTAGAAGCACTCCTGGTACCAAATGTGTTAGGGCTCTCTAGAGAAACAAAACCAGAGTGCTAATAATTTTATTTATATTTATACAGATAGATAGATAACATAAGAAATAAACAGTTAATTAAATTATAAAGCAATACAAATGTCTCATTGCAACTCACTCCCGTAGGACAATTGTGAGACACTGGTAGGCCTTCAAGTCTTAAGGGCCTCCAGGTAGTCCTTGGTAGAGCAATTCAGGCAATTCGGACACAGGCAACAAACAGCAAGACAGGTCACCAACAGTCAGCCAGATGACAGGGTTCGACTGTCCTCAGCTCAAGAGATGTAAATTCCGATGGTGTGGCAAAGCAGGTCTTGAAGGAACCTCAAATTACAGGAACAAAGTCCACGGGTTAGTTGTCCCACAGGTAGTGTAGCTTGCAAATTGAGGCACAGAACAAGCAAGGCAGCCCGCACACTGGTCCGATGATCAAAGAGCAAGAGACAAGAGAGGTGAGGCTTGCCAAGCCATTTATTTCTCCACCCTTCAATTAATCCCACATGTGTTCATTGGCCAGGTTGGCACAATAAATGTTAACTATCTCACCAATGTAACGAGTACCCATTGTTCAACTGAAGCATCCCAACTTTATCCATAAAATCAGAAAAAACAAAGAGCAAACACTGCTGTCATGTTGATCCTGACTCTAGCTACCATAGAAGACAAAGTAAAACTGTCCCACAAGGTTTCCAAGATTAAAAATATTTGAGGAAGCAGAGTGTCATATCTTTCTCTGGTGGAGAGGCTTGGAGGTTTGAACTGTTGACCTTCTGGTCTGGAGCTGAGAACCATCGTGTTGCTGATAAAATTCCCACATATAACATGCATTCTGTCAAACCAAACTGATTCCACCTATCTTGATGCCTCTACTTTGATTTTGGAGTTTAAAAAGGAAACAACTTATTTTCAGTTGTCGGGAAGCCTCCAGTGAATGGCTTTGGCAAATGTAATTCCATTTACCTGGCCTGGTTCTCACCCAGGTTAACAAGGAACTCTCTGGTGATTCATAATTCAGTTTTAACCCAGTCTTCTAACTGTTATATTAACACCATGTTATCCATATAATTTTAAAATTAATGCTTTCCAATAACATTAAGTATAAGTCATTTTATCAATTTATAACACTAAAGAAATTTTAAATATTCCAGTAGGAGCAAATGTAATCATTTGTAATACAAATGTAAACTTGTATTACATTCTGTGTGACTCAATGCACACAGAAACAACAGAGAAAATTAATCTTGTAAAACATTTCATAGTATAAAAATAAAGTCGTGTGTAAAAGTGCACAAGGCTCATTTTTTTTTCTTTTGGCCATATCAAAAGTGGGGGGAAAACGCCATAGAATTAGAACAACTCAAGTTCACTATGCCCTTGCATATACGAGCTGAAATATTGAAAAAATTTTGAATTTAATATAATTTTCAATTTATACATTTCATTTCTTTAATAGACATAATATTCTAACATTGATAAAAAGCTATCAGTATGATTTCTCTCAGCAGATTTACGGTGAATAAATATTATTTCAACAGTATCATTTCAACAATATTGCATATTCAAATATTTCATTGAATTAATAGTAAATTCATCTTATAAACTCATCAAAATATAAGTGGACAAAAAGCCCCCTAATACAATGCAGCTTATATACTAAAAATGTACTTTGAATGCCATAAAAAGGGTCACATAAAAATTACAAAAAAGACTGAGGGAAAATGAAATTACCTCTAAATCCCAATCACTCTATATCAAACAGAGAACTCTAGCTAACGAAATCTTCCAAAGTTATCACAGCCATGCACTAGTCCTGGCTGTTGGATGAATTCAAGTTTGGCAGGTCTAATAGCAGGCCCTGATGGCTCCTGGAGCTGACAGACAATATGGTGGGCTACTGGTTGAAGTCCAAAGAACTGGAAGTCAACAAACCAGATGCAGCAGCCAGACCAACAAGAAGCACAGCAGCTCTGCAAACTTACACATGAAGTAGACATTATCCCCAAGGAAACATCATCCAGGCTGTAATATGAGTACAGCTCTGTACTCCACCCTCAGATTCCCCCAATAGCTGAAACCATCGTAAACTGATTCTATTATGTTAGCGCTCATCATGAAAGAGGTCTCCACTGCCAAAATAGTCCATATAGAAGTGTTGCTGTGTGCCATCAAGTGAGTTCTGATTCATAGCAATTCTATGGACAGAACAAAATGTGGTCAGACCATATGTCATCTTTATGATTGTTGTTATGTTTGAGCCGCCACTGTGCCAATTCATCCCAACAAGGATCTTTCTCTCTTTGGGTTCCTTTCTACTTTACCAAGTCTGATGTCTTCTTTAGGGGTCAAGTCTGTCCTGATGACATGGCCAAAGGATATGAGGCAAAGTCTTGCTATCTTTCTAAGGAATTCTATCCAACTTTCTAAGAAATTCTATCCTACTTTCTTTGGTATTCTTCCAAGACAAATATTTGCTCTTTTGGCAGTCCCTGCTCACTGCCATCCAGTCAGTGCTGACACACGGGGACGGGGACTTTCAGTATTCTTCCCTAGCACTCTAATTCAAATGCATCCATTCTGCCTTGATCGTCCTTCCTCACAGTCCAACTTCCCCATGGGTCTGAGGCAATTGAAAATACCATGGCTTGGGGCAGGTACACCTTAATCCTCAAAGTAACATCCTTGCTATTCAACATTTTAAGAGTTTTTTTGCAGCAGGTTTATTCAATGCAATGTGTCATTTGATTTCTTGATTGCTGCTTCTATAAGCATTGATTGTAGATGCAAACGAGACAACATCCTCGACAACGTGAGTCTTATCTGTTTATCATGTTGTTGCTTATTGTTACAGTTGTGAGGATTCTGGTCTTCTTTACATTGAGATGTAATCCATACTGAAGGCTGAAATCCTTGATCTTCATCAGCAAGTACTTCACATCCTCTTCACTTTCAGCTAGCAAGATTGTGTCAACTGCATATTGCAGGTGTTAATAAGCCTTTCTCCAAGCCCGATGTCACATTCTCTTCAGATAATCCAGTTTCTCTGATGATTTGCTGAGTACATGTTGAAGAAGTATGGTGAGAGGACACAAACCTGATACACACCTTCCCTGGTAAACCATGCAGCATCAGTATTGTTCTGTTCAAAGGACAATTTGATCATGTACAAGTTCCACATAAGCACAATGAACTGTTCCAAAATTCGTATCCTTCTCAGTGGTATCTATAGTTAAATATGACCCACACAGTCAAAAGAGTTGGCAGAATCAATAAATATAAGTAAGCATTTATCTGGTATTCTCTGCATGCATTCATCTGATGTCAGCAATATTGTCCCTTTTTCTGTCATCTTCTGAATCCAGATTGAACATCTGATAGCTGACCGTCAACTTACTCCTGCAACTTTTGCATGTGATACTAATGATATTGTCTTATAATTTCCTCATTTTGTTAGTCATCTTTCTTTGAAATGGGTTCAAATGTGCATCTCTTCGAGTCAATTGACCAAGTAGCTGTCTTCCAAAGTTCTTGGCATAGATGAGTGAGTGCTGCTAGTGCTTCTTCAACTAGTTGAAAGATATCCATTGGTATTCCATCAATTCCTGGAGGCTTGTTTTTCATTAATGACTTTGATGCAGCTAGGTTTTCTTCCTTCAGAATCACTCAGTTCTTGATCTTATCCAATTTCTTGAGCTGGATGAATGGTTTCCAGTTCTTTTGGATCTAGTGGTTGTGTATTCCTCCCATCTGCTTTTGATGCTCCTTACATTGTCCAAAATTTTGCACATAGACTCTGTTAATATTGCAGTGTGAAGCTTGAATTTTCTCACTAGCTCTTTCAGCATAATATGTGCTAAACAAGGCACCTCTTTTTGGTTTTCTAAATCCAGTCTTTGCACATTCCATACAATAGTTTACTTTGTCTTCTGGAGCTGCCCTTTGAAAGTTTCTCTTCAGCTTTTCCGTCATCATTTCTTCCATGACTTTAGGCACTCTCTGATTAAAAGCAAGATTCAGAGTCTCTTCCAATACTCATTTTTTTCTTTTGATATCTTTCCTTGCTTTCCTGTCCCTTTTAACAATCTTTTGCTTTCTTCATGCATTATGTCCCTTATATCATTTCACAGGTTATCAGTTTTTCTCTGAATGTTCAATGAGTGAAAACTAATCTTGCAATGTTCTTGAACAGTAGGTGGAATATACTCAAAGACATATTTTGGCTCTGGTGGACTTGCTTTACTTCAACTTCAACCTGAACTTACACAGGAGCAATTGATGATCTGTCCCACAATCAGCCGGTTGCTTTGTTTTGACTAAAATTATTAAGTTTTTCTATCATCTCTTCCCACAGATGTAGTCAATTTGAATTTTGTGAACTCTACCTGGAGAAGTCCACATGTATACTCTTTGTAAAACAGGTATTGGCAATGAAGGAGTCATTGGTATTACAAAATTTTATCATGCTATCAAAACCTTTGTTTCTATCACTAGGGCTACATTTTCCAAATACTGTCCTTCCTCCTTGTTCACAACTTTTGCATCCCAATCACCCATAATTATCAGTGTATCTTGAATGCATATTTGATCAAATTCAGACCAAAAACAATAGTAAAATTCAGTTTCTTCATCACTAGCTTCAGTGGTTGATTATTGAATTTGAAAAATAATTGTATTGACTGGGTTTCTTTGTATGCATGTAGATATTATCCTATCAAAGAGGTCATTGTACTTTTGAAGTATTCTTTGTGATGCTGAATTCCCAAGTCATTTCTCTTGAATTTGTCATCCTGGCATAGCAAACCATATGATTGTCTTATTCAAAATGGTCAATACCAGTCCATTTCAGTCCACCATGCCTATGATATTTATCTTTATGCAGTCAATTTTATTTCTATAATTCTCAATATTCCTAGATGCAGACTTCATTCATTCCAATTTTTTTTATTAACAGGTGTTTACACCTGTTTCTTCTCATTTGGAGTTAAGCCCCAACAGCCGATGACATCCCCAAAGTTGTACTCCATCCATGTCTTTATGGGAGATGCTCTTTGAGAAGGCAGCTCTTCTTTAGTCACATTTGGAGGGTCTACCAACCTGAGAGGTTCATCTCTGGCTCTCTATCTGATGGCATTTTATTGCTAGTCATGAGATTTTTAGTATCTGATAATATTCTGCTGCTACACATAAGGTTTTTGGCTTTTAGTAGTTAATTCCTCAGAACTGGATTGGTTATTCTTTCTTTGTCATCTGTTCTTAGTCTGGAAGCGCGGCCGAAAGCTGGTCACCTGCAGTGACCCTGGTGGGATTTACAATACCAGTGCCAAAGCTTCCAGCACCACAGCACCACAAAAGCCATCCCGGTATAACCAAGTGACAGACAAGTGGTGGGAGCTATAGTTGTTAGGCGCACATTCCTAGAACAAAAATGTTTTTAAAAAGAAAAGCAATTAATCATTATACTCATCAAAAATGTTGCTATGAAGGAAATGACTAAATAGGGACTATGGAATCTGTAGACTGTTTTACAAGACAGTAGAGGAGAGGCATATTTGTGTACCCACTCCTCACTTATCAATTCTTTTGTTAACTAACATTCCCCACTTATGAAAATAATAAAAACTCGACTATCCAATTATTTTGGTTGTAACAAACAGTCGACAGTAATAATGGTCAAGCTGCTAAGGAGAGAGGAATTGGCAGCTACAGCTCCATTTATGTATCAACTTGACTAAGTCATAATCCTCGGTGGTTTGGCAGTTCTGTAATTTTGCCTTTTGGCAGTTATATAATGATGAATCCATCCTCCCTTTTGTTATCTGATGTAGCTATCCTTCATTTTCAATAGCATCACTTTCTGTATAACAACCTGCTCCTGCTTTGGAACCTAACAGTGTCGATAAGTGAGCAGTGGCTATGTTTGACTTTCGGACAGTGAAAGGGTTTTTAAATTCCACGCAGAAACAAAATTTTATAAAACAAATGTCTATGAATATGTTATGCCAAAAATATAACTATTCACGTACATAAAATCAATATGAAGTTAAAAGACAAACTATGAGCCAGGACTTACTTGGAAGCCATATTTGTGATAGACATGACCATGGTGAACCTGCGTTTCATACCCTTTGGATATGTTGCCGGTAGAGGTAAGTCCCTAGAGAAAAGACAGAGCACTTGGTAAAGTAGACAGCCATTGAAAAAGAGGCAACCCCTTGTCGAGATGGATAGAAACATAGACTCAAGCTTAGCAGTGACAAGGGCAGTGGGCAGCTTTGACTTCTGTGGTTGCGGGGGCTGCTTAGAGTCAGAACCAATCACCGGTTCTAAACAACAGCAAGAAAAGAAAAGAAAAGTAATTCTCATCCCTTAGCATTTCTAAAAGCTCACGAAACCCAGAATCAAAAAGTAAGATAAAATTATTTATAAGTCAGTGATGAGGATCCTAAAACTTTCATACAACAAGCCTCAAGGCTTCTTAATACAAATATTAGAACACGTAAAAATTGTTAAGTATTCTCAGTATTTCCAATTTATAAAACATTTATTATTTATCATATTAATCAAACTTTAAAAAATTGATAATGTCATGTTTATACAAGGATCATGGGGAAATAAATTGCCATATTATATAGTATTAGGAAAGTATAAAAGAGTACAATATTTGAAAGGGAATTTGATAATATTCAGTTCTAAGTTAATTATATCCCTTTCAAACCTTGAAAAACAGTTTCAGAGATACTGGAGAATTTATATACAGAAATTACTCATTCTAGTTTCTTTTGTAGTATGGAACAATTGGAAATGATTAAGGTTCGTTAATAGGCTAATGACTGAATAGAATATTCTCTCTACTCCGCGAGGGCTTGCTATGTATACAAGAGGGCTTCAAATTGTTCTTGGAAAAATTCTATTGATTTTTATTTTTACTTTTCAGTGAACTCTTTGAAGCCTCCTCCCACAAGGAAATGAGTTAGTTGGGTTAGTATCCGGAGCCCTGTTGGCACCGTCCGGGAGTGTTTGGAATGCTGATGCCAAAGTCAGCAGTTCACACCCCCTAGGCACTCCTCAGGAGAAAACTGAGGCTATCTGCTCCCACAAAGATTAACAGTTTCGAAAACCCTGGATGTGATCATTTATGACATAATTGTTGGCAAACAGTGATGGAAATAAGAGCTCATAATCATAATCATACATATGAATCACATTATGGTTAACATTTAAATGAAAACCATGAATATATAATATACTGCACCTAGACCGTCAAGAGAGACATGGTAGAGATTCGGAGAAGATGGTGGCATAAATGGACCACTGTTTCCACCCTCCCCCACAGATGCAAAAGAAGGACAGCCAAGAACCAGTGCGTGGCCTCGAGGCTCTCTGACTTGGGGAGCAGAACACAGCAATGGGGAACTACGGAGCAGGCAATTATATGCAAATAAAAAATTCGTCCTGTGAGGTAGGAAATTCACCAGTCCCCTTGGCCATGACCTTGCCCTAGTCCCACCAGTTGGCTCATGAGCTAGTGGGTGCCCAGCAAAAGAGTCTGCTTTCTTACGTACCACATTGCCCGTCTTTGCAGAGAAACAGCCTTGCAGGCATTTGGCATAAGGTCCACAAAGTCAGACCTTCCTGGGGACCCTTTGAGAGCAGGCCAGCACGTTCTGCAGGAGACACTCTTGACTTCCAGGCTGCGGTGAGTTCCTACACAAGTGATGTCTTCTCTCATATTCAGCATTCTGCCTGCCAGCCTGCAACCTCCTAGCTCATGCTCCCAAACAAACAGGCTAGGCATCCTTGGGGTCAGTTCAGGGCGGTCTTCCCCTCGGTCGAGCAGGGCTGAGGATAGCGGCCTGGGTTGGTATAGGCTAGGAAGCAGGCCTCTCTCTGGTAGAAACTTCACTCAGAGCCAACTATCTATAGCTGGAGGAGCTGGGAAGGGTCCTGATAGCAACAGGCAGACACTCTAAGGGTCTAGTCATAGCAAGAAATCCCACCCCCACCGGGAAACTGTCAATTGCTCCACAAATATGGCTCCTACAGAGGTCTTTGTTTATTGAAGCTATGAGGTGAATCACCTCTTAGTGGAACCTGCTCCCCGAAGCCCCTCAGGGCCACCGGGACTCTGAAACCAACAAGGAAGATCACCAGGAGGTCTTCTGCAGAGTGACAGCCCACCTCCGCCCTGCGCAGAGGCAAATCTGCCTGAGCTGCTTCTGTCCAGCGGCTGGCCTATAAGCAGACCCCAGAGAGCAGAGAGGGAAACTGGCAAACCAGAGGGCAACAGCAAACACTAGGGAGCTAGCTGAATGGGGCTTTACAAAGGAAAATGTGTTCACTGAAACGCAGATGGGAAGGGAGCACTAATCAGAGAGAGGGAGAAAAGATGGTGCCCCCATGGACAGATTAGTGTGCGATATCTTGCCTGAGAGGCAGTGCCACGGGTGAACAGATTGACCACAGCATGCTCCCGAGTGTGGAGGAGACAGTGGAATTTGAAAACCGAGATTTGGAACTTTCCTAATTAAATCTGGGAGGGAGAAGGGGCTGTCACAGAGAGGGAGAGAAAGCACTGAGCCCAGGCCAAAGGCTCTGCATGACTGGTAGCTTTTTTTTTTGGCAGAAAGCACTGCAAAGAAAACTACATAATATTGCAGTGAACTAAGAAAGTTAGCACCCTAGAAAATTCCAGTGCCCAAAAAAATATCGAGATACAAAGAAACGTCAAACAATGGTCCCTACAAATGAACATGATGCCAGGAGTGAGATCACAGCACAGAAGAATGGGTGGTCCAGAAGACAACACTGAGACACACAGAAAGAACCCAGGGAGCACACACAGTGCTAACAGAAGGAAGAACACTATTAGCCAAAAATATTACACCCCGTAAAACTAACCTTCATACATGACGGCGAAATTTAAACATTCCTAGACAAACAAAAACTGAGGACTTATAGTCACCAGACTGGCCCCCAAATGACACTAACAGTACTTCTGCAGGTGGAAGGAGACAGATGTTGATGCCTAGGAAAGTCTGCCTGTGCATCTGCCCAATGCCAGCTCACATCTAACAGCACTTATCGTGAGAACCAGATGAAATGGAGAAGTTCTTAGAAATGCCCACCTACCCCAACAGACTCAACAGAAAGTGGACGATCTCGGGGGACACAGAACAAGGGATGAAATTGACTTAGCTACCCCAAACCTCTCAGCAACAAAAAGTCCTTGAGAAGGACTTTATTTCCCCCTCTAATATTTGGGGGGAAATGGCATAAATCTAGTTCAAACTCTTCCAAAAGATAGAGGTGAAATAAAGACATCTTAATACACTCAACTGAGCCAACTTGTCTCTAAATCCAACACACACACACACACACACACACACACGCACAAGAAAAGAAAAAATCACGTCAATGTTTCTTAGAAATAAAAACGCAAAATTATCCCCTAAATGCAAGTTAACAGAAGCAAACACATATTAACAGTCATATGCCACAATCAAGTGTGCTTATTCCAGGAAGGCATGATTTGGCATTAAGAAATCAACCAATGGAATGCACCATCTCAATAGGACAAAAGAAATGAAACTAATGATTTTTCTCTATGGATGCAAAGCAAACATTTGATCAAATCCAAGTTTCTTTGGGATTTAAGTTGTCATGAATATTTGAATATAAAGGCAGTTCCTCAATATAATTAAGTTAATTTCTGAAGAAAGAGACATCATACTTAATGGGAAAAGATGAGGAATTTTCCACTTGAACTCTGCAACAAGTCAAGGGCACCATCTCTACCTACTTCTGTTCACCATCGTATTAGCCATCCTACCCAGAGCAGTAAGACAACAGAAAAGATCACTTCACTGGAAAAGATGAAATGCAATGACCTATATTTGTATATGTCTAGCAAACCTTCAATAATGCTTTAAAAAACGTTGAGAGCTAATAGAGGAGGTCAGCAATGTCACAGTGAACAAAGTCAACAAACAAACCAGTTGGCTTACTATATACCAATAATGGGAAATCTGAAAGGCAATTTTTTAAATTCCACTTTTAACAAGATAATAAAATACCTAGGAATAAATCTAACTAGGGATATGAAGAACTTATAAATTGAAAACTATAAAAATGGAGAGAGAGATAAAAGAAGACTTTAATAAATTAAAATGTGTTCTATGTTCTTGAATTGGAACACATACCATTGTTAATATATTAATATTACCTGTTGTGATTAATATAATGTGTCAACTTGGCTAAGCTATGATTGTCAGTGGTAGAATTCTCAGATTGTGGACTGATAGCTTTCCATAATAAAAGCTAAATGCAATCATCTACAGGTTATGATCTGATGTGAGCTTTCAATCAGCACAAAGGGGATTTTCTCAGGAGGGTTGTAGTCTGAATTTAAATGGGTGTTCCAGCAAGGATGCTCTGCTCATGTAAAAACATTAAACAAGATATATGACTCACAATCTTAAAAAATTCCAAATGGATTAAAGATCTAAATGTGAAAACTGAAAATATAAAATTCCTTAGAAGAAAATGCAGAGGCAAAATTTGGGGGCTTAGATTTTAACAATGGATTACTTAATACAATAGCATAAAGCAAATAAAATCAAATAAATAATTTAGACCTAAAAATTTGAGTAATTCTTTTTATAGTAATACTTTACCAAGAAAGAAAAAACTACAGAATGGGAGACTGTTTCAGAAAATTTATAGCCAATAAGAATCGTGTTACGAAAATACATAGGGAATGTCAACAACTTTACAGCGGAAAGATAAATAATTTGTCAATCACTATTGGATAAAAAATGTGAATAAACATGTCATCAATGCGGACACTAAGGGGCCACTAAATGCATGAAGAAAAATCCCCAATGTCATTAGCCATTATAGATGCAAATAAAAAGCACTCCCAATGGGATGGCCAAGATATAAAGAACAGAAAATAACACATGTTGGTGATGATGGGGGGAAATGCAAACCGAATCCAATGCCGAGGCGCCCTGGTGGCATGGGGGCTTATGCACTGGGCTGCTGACCACAAGGTTGGTGCTTGGGATCCAGCAGCCCCTCCTTGGGAGAAAGAGGTGGCTTTCTTTTGTCATAGCAGTTTCTGGCTTGGAAAGCCACCCAGGCAGTTCTACCCTGTCCTATAGTTGACACCTGCTTCAAGTTTGCAATCTACTTGGTGGAAGTGTGTTTGTTCTGGTCCAATATCAATGGGAGTGCAAAATTGTATCGTTTTATGCAAACTAGGGTTGTATAATCTCGAAAACCAAAATTCGAGCTAACACTCGGGTATATATTTCCAAAAGATGTAAAATGGAGATTCAACTGGAACATAGCATACCAAGGTTCACTATTCACAAAAGCCAAAGATATAAGTCACATGAATGCCCATATTAAATGGACAACAAATCGTGGTGCACATATGTAGTGGAATATTATGTAATAAGATAAAGGAATCTTTTATACATGCTACAATGAGTATGAACTCTGAAGATCTTATGCTGAATGATATGTCATTCACAAAAGGATAAATATTATATACCTACCTTATATTTAAAAAAATAAAATAAAAACAAGGAAATGTATTAAGACCAAAGTTCACTAAATGTTACTCCAGGCAGGACACAGGGGCTAATGAGAAGGAGAGTAATTCTATTGAAACAGGAGTTTCAGTTTACAGTGATGGAAAAAATAATATTGACTAAGGAGAGGGTTGTGTAGTCTATTAATATAATTATAGTCAATAAATTGCTTACCTATAAACTTGAGTTGATATCAGTGTAACAGGTATGTTTACAATAACAGCAGCAAAAGAGTGCCACTTAGTTTGCTTTTGTACAACCAAATGCCTCACTGGATTCGGATCCTCAGTTTACAGACTTAAGGGGAAGGGTACATGGAACATCTCAGTTGTCCATGTAATTGGAACCTCTCAGTTACACATATCCATTAAACAGATATCCTGTTTAGTGCCTATGTTCGGCATGTGAGTTTGTTGTGTAAACAGACATGCAAGATGTAACAATTGGCTTCTATTCATCTAGAGCAGGGGTCCGAAAACTTATGAGATGGACGAGTCAATCCTGTCCTTCAAAACAAGGCAAAAATTATTTGAGAGACATAACTATAGTTTTACAAACAAATGCATTCACCATTATCTGAATAACATCTTTAATTTTTTTTCAGTTTTATGTTAGAGCCACACGTGCTAACCAAAAAAGTTGCTTACCATTCACGACCTGCAGTTTGCCAGCCCCTGGTCTAGAGCAACAGGGAAAGAAGAGGCGTCAGAAATAGAAGGAGGAGGAGTATGTGCTTGAACAACTGCTTCCTTTGCCACAGAAAAAAATAAGCCAAATGGTGCCCACCTACCATTACTAAACATTGTCATCAAAGATCGTGTAGAATATTCCTGATCAAAAGGGGATCATGCAGAACAGCATTTTAACTTTTCCTGGACTCCAGAGTTTCTGAAGACATGAAGTCTAGGAATATCCTAATACTGTTCCCTGGGATAATCTTTCAATCCTAAACCATGAACTGAAAATATCACTTGATCGCTTCTTAAAACTAAATAGTACTAAATAAAAAATGCCTGCCTAGACCTTTGTGCTCGTTTAAGATCTTTCTATATGGGATCAGATGGACAACAGCAACTCAAACGCTAAACAGTAAAGTTCAGGGACAGTGGGTGCATGTGAAGAGTGGGGAAATAACTCAGAAAGGAGTGTTTTGATGATTGTACTACTGGAAGAAGATAATGTTGCTGAATTAGAAAATAGAAAAAATGTACTGGTGTAATGTACTATTGTATAGATCATCAACAATAAAAATAAAATAAATCATACATATAGGTATGTGCCTCTGCAGGAAAAGTCCTGGTGAGGCGTTTGTTAGGCATCTGTCTGCTGACCCAAAGCTCAGCAGTTTGAACTCATCAATTGTCCAGCAAGAGAAAGATGTGGCCAACAGACACCGTAGGTAGTAGCTCTTCTTGATTACAGAGGGCTGTTAAGCATTGGTAGACACTGAGTATGTGGCAAAGAAAACAAATGTTAGAAAGACACTCAATTAAAAATGTGTGTTACTTCTTGTTTGTAATAAAATTTTCTTAAAGTATCCTTGAAGGCAACATGATAATCTTCGGAAACATAGAACAGAAAAAGTAAAAATAAAAAATAATTTCCCCACCCCAGGACTCTGAGATCAGTATACTTAAAATGTAATGAACATCAGTCCAGTGGTGTGTTGCTGTTATAGTTATTGTTACTAATTTTACAATCAGAAATAAAGGTCAAATGATCTCATACTTTTTTAGATTATGATTTGAATACATTTATACAGAAAGCAAAAGCTTACCATGAAATATTTTTTAAAAAGTCTATCACGATATTTCTCAATCACTTTCTATCAAAACAACCTGATTGTATATTTTCTTTTTTGCATTTTTCCCCCTGTGGCTCAAGAAAGTTTTCCAGGGTAAGGCACTTGTGTACCTTGGAATCTGTCTGCCAGCACATGAGTACCTCTGATTAGAACATAAGAGTATTTCTCACAGGATGGTTGAGAAAAGTGCTACAGATCGTTTTAGGGTTTTTTCGTATTTTGGGTTTGCTTCGAGAATCGGAAAATGATAGATTGTAGATTCTTTACTCTTGGTATTGGTTAGTGTAGTGTAAGCCTCATTGTTTTAATGGTGAGCTGGCTTTCCCTGTGTTTGTTCAACACTATTTTATATTGTATCTATTTATTGCCAACTTCAACTACAGCAGAGGTGGTGAATGAGACCTAATTGCAGCCTGTGGGCAATATACAAATTGTTTGATTGATTTGTTTTGTTTTGTGATTATTTTTAAAAGAATAAACCATTTCAACATCTTTGAATCTATAAATCCACATTTATATAAAAATAGCAGGCTTTATGACACATGAAAGTTTTTTCTATTTCACATACAGAAATGTATCTTATTACATCTTATAAAAGAAGAAAGAAGATCAATTTGCTTTGATGACACCTAATGGTTTAATCTTCTACATGAAAAAAAATACTTCTAGGCTGAGTTTATATGAGTAAACTATATTGTTTTCCTATAATTGTGGATATTTTCCAGCTGCAAGCCATATGCAATGAATTCATTAGTGAAGAAAATATTTTCATGTAAGATGCTAATATTTTTTTCTGAAATAAGAAATTATGAGTTTCTTGAGATCATCCTAAAGCTTCTTCATTGTTGACTTTGTTACTGCTTTCTGAAACATAAGACATTTCTGTGCTACTTGGGAGATGTTTTAATACATTTTCTACTTTAAGGAATTTTTTATCTTCAAAGAACTTTCAGTGAGTATACATAATTATCTTATATGTAATTGTTACTTCTCCAGTTAGCTACTTTAAGAAATGGAATCAGATTATGAAATATTCCTATGTTCACACATCAGTTATTAGTAAAGATATGTTGCAAAATATAGATATGAGCTTGAACGTACATTGGTAGGAGTCAAACATATTACCACTGTCACACCTTTGTGCATTTCTGCAGCATGGACTGAGGAAAGAAGATCAAGAAAACGTGTTCACAGAACCTGTTGTGTGAGCATTTATGTAGGGAACCCACTTATGTGTTTTTGCTTGTGAAATATGCAAAATAATAGGAATTACACTAATTCACCATTAAGCTAATATTTGGACATCTGTATCTACCCCATTTGTTCTTTTTCTTGCTAAAATATTTTAGGTCTCTGGTTTAAGGTCTAAAATAATTTTTCCACCAAAACTTCACTAAAAATGATGAGATAAATGTATATAATTTATAAATTCAAGGTGTAGCATAATGTATGTAAATTTTATGAAAGTCAGAACAACTGTTGGAGACTCATGGAGCATTATATCATTAGGTATTTTTTTTGTATCAAGAGTAAGATTGAGGTTATCAGAAAAGAAGTGTCGAGAATAGGCACAATATTCAAGCAGAGATGATGAGATCCTGAATAGAAGAATGTTGATAAAATGGAAATAAAGCTTCAAGAGGTTGATTAAACAAAACCTTAACACATATATGTGAGAGGGGTTAAGTTTATAGGAAAATTCTGTCTGTACGGTCTGTCAGTGGATGATTACGAAGAATTCTAGAATCGTGTTTAGGTTCAATTGGGCTATTTGTGGTGGAATGGGGTGGGGTGGGGAACGGCGAAGGTGGAGAGGGTGAGAAAGACAGAGGCCGCCATCACTAACTATGTGAAATGTACTGTCGTCACTCAACACAGAGGAGAGTGCTTTCCCAAAAGAGAGGAGAGTGTTTTTGACAACCGGCAAGGTAAAGCTTTGCGTTTAAAGAAAACTTAATAAAGCCACGTCGAAGCAAAGTTATATATGGCCCGAGGAGGTCATTGATTTACAACCCAGGTTGGAGATTTCATGGAGAGAGAGTTGTGCAATTGTAGGTCACTTAATAAGAAAGATTGAAAAGGCCTTGAGTTATAAATCCAAAAAGGAAGAACACGCTGAGGCTATCTTGAGCTAAAATATATATTTTATCAATTTCAAACCTGACAAGGGGTACGTCAGAGTTGTGTCTTTCCATGATCTTATTCAAACTCTAGGTTGCACATGTAGTCTGAGAAGATGGACTAAATGAAGAAGAATTCACCATCAGCATTAAAGGAAGGTGTATTAACTATGCCATAAGCAGATGACCAACCTTGCTTGCTGTGTGCAGGCGTGCATGGTGATGAAGTTCAAGGATGGCAGCCCAGAAGATAGATTGAATTCAATATAAAGCAAACCAAAATCCTCATAACTGGAACAAGAGATGGCACAATAAACAGACAAAAGATAAAAGCTATAAAATATTTATTTTGCTTGGATCCATACTCAATTCTTACGTAAGTAGCAGTCAAGAGGACAAAGGACATATTGCAGCGGACGAATCTGCAGCGCAGGACCCCTTTCAAGTGTTGAAAAGGATGTCCACGTTGAAGACAAAGGAGCAGCTGACCCAGTCACAGTATTTCCAATCACCTCCGCTGCACGTACAAGTTGGACCATGAATATGGAAGACTGAAGAAGAATTAATGCATTCACATTATTGATTTGGTGGCAAATGTTGATAGCATAGTCAGAATACTCCTTAGGATCATAGTAAAACTTCATCTCACATACTTCGGACATGACCTTACGTTAGCTGCCCAGTTCATAACCAACTAAGCCACCGGGAGAAAGTAGGCCCTTGGTTACACTGGATAATGCCGAGGGTCAGCAAAAAAGAGGAAGAACCCTGAGAGACCAATGATCACAGTGGTTGCACCAAAGAGCTGAGACATAGCATGTGTGAGAATGTTGTGGGGCCAGACATTTGTAAAGGGGATTGCTTGGAGTTGCGACCAACTCAGAGACATCAATCAACAACGAGTATATGCTTCTTGGCAGATTAGTATGTCTGTGTATACAAAAATGTTCTATTGGAGAAATAAATTTTCTCTTAGGAAAACCCAATCCAACAATCCAGAGAATAATACATTCTTGTACAGGTAACACAAACAGCATCAAGAGGTACATAAACTGGAACATTATCGATGGCATCTTACTATTCCAATCGATCTGTCCAGTCTTCCTGCAGTTATTCTAGAAAAGTATTTGAAAATTGTCTACCAGAATTATATTTTAAAAATAGCCAGGAAAAAAAATAGCCAGGGAAAACTATTAATATTTCCAGGTTTGTCCCTAATTTGCTTAGTGCTTTTATCTTTCTCTTTTTTCTCCCTTCTTGTGATCATGCAACAAAGCCTACACTGTTTGGGGGTCATTCAGTCCTGTAGGCAATAATTCTGTTCAATCA
The DNA here is from genome assembly GCF_000313985.2 of Echinops telfairi. Taxonomy (NCBI): domain Eukaryota; kingdom Metazoa; phylum Chordata; class Mammalia; order Afrosoricida; family Tenrecidae; genus Echinops; species Echinops telfairi. The sequence goes on from NW_022111300.1 coordinate 17,101,755, forward strand.
TTTTGCTTTCAGTTGTTGAAATTACCTCTTTTTCAGTAATGATGCTCTTCTGAGATGTGAAAGGCCCAGACGCTGCGATAATGAACATCATTTAAATACCTGAGTAAACAAACTTGTCTCCAGGCTGCCCATTTTTCTTTGGAAAGCTTCCTAAATCATTTTTTTATGTATCACCTTTTGTTAACAACTTCATCATGTTTTTAATTAATTGTACCTCACTTCAAGTTCAAGAAGTGTGCTAAGTACTTCATGGATATAAAAGCAAAATGAGATATTTCCTGCGTCTTTCTTTTCCGAGCCAGACGGAATGCCTAATGCAGTCGCCGGCTTCTCACGTTTGCCCATATTCTCGCAATCATTGTCAGAAGTTACTCTTTAGTGCTCAGTTCCATACCTGGTACATAGAAAGCTTTAATGGTGGTGTTTTGTGTGTGTGTGGGAGGGGGGGCTTATAGTTCTATTTTATTCATCTGTTTCTTTGTTTTGTACATTTATTTCTGAACATTGACAGCCCCCCTTTTCTCAATGTTTTATTATAAAGTAAGTGAGAATTTACATTTCAGAAGATGACTTTGTGTTTAGCAGTTTATCAGCACCCCCAACAGTTTGCCCTTCACCCACTCCTTGAATTCTCTTCTCCTTCTTATAGACCACATTCTTCTCTTTCCCCTCTATGCCTTGTGGTTGTTAGCTGCCACCAAGTCAGCCCCACGCACAGTGAAACCAGACGGCCCAGTGCTGCGGCACCACCATGATTGCTAAACGAACCTGGTAAACCAGAGTTTCCACTGGCTCATTATTGTGGAAGCACATTGACAGGTCTTTCTTCCTCATTTCGTCTTAGTTGGGAAGCTTTGTTGAAATGTATTTAGCATCATAGCCACATGAAAGTCACCCTGACAAAAGCAGGACTGACAGGGAGAAAGACGCGTGCATACATAAAGGATGTATATAGTCTTGAAGCTTCTTTAGGGCAGGTCTGTTCTCTCCTACAGGAAAGCTGTGCATCAGAATTTACATGGTGGCAAACCCAACAAGAATTTTGATCTCATACCATGGTTCTTACATGTGCGCCCTGTAGTGAAGACTAACTAAATATATCACTCTATTATTGCAATATTACCCTCATTCAAATCCTAGTATATTCTTAGGCTTTTGGCAATGGACTTGCAACGAGTTGTTCTGCTCCAAGTATTGTCCTTATTATAAAATGATATTTTTTGTAGTGCTTCCTACCTGTTGGAACTTCAAATATGACCTCCAGGATAAAGTCCCAAATATGTCATATGTTGTTTAGGTCCCCTGTGTTCTTATAAATTTCTTCCTATCACCCTCTTTATTTTCTCTCAGTAGCCAAATGGCATTGTTTGTGATTCCCTATTAGGGCAACACAGCTTTGTATATAATAACTTTGTGATCTTTGTCTCTCTGTTCACTACCTTCTCCTGCTGGTTTCCTTAGCTATATTTTATACATCCTTTAAGATGCAATTCAGGTGTCAGCTCCTCTAGAGGGACCTTCTCTGAACCCCATGATGAATACAATAGTATTCTTTTGTGTTTCTACAATACTTTCTATCTTCAAAACATATTATCTTGGAAGTATTTCTGAAAATGTCCCATCTCTACAACACATATTATTGAAATTACAAGTCTAAGCTTAGTGTCCATAGTGCTTATCAAAGGGTCTGGTATTGTGTGATTGCATTGTGTGAATTACAATCAGCCACCTAGATATACCTGGTACAGAAATCTAAGTCCTGTCCCTCAGTTTCCTGGTCTCTTGATACAGTGAAGCTTTATGAGACTTGGCTATTTAATATGAAATCCTCAATGAATAATTTATCCACAATAGCCTAAGATTGGCATCAGATAGCAATGATCTATTCAAGTTTGGACTTAAATTTGACAAATAAAATCTACTAGAAGCATAGTTTCTAAGTGTCTTCTTGTATTTACTCACCATTCATAACCTAGGGCATATCTCTAAATTTCAATCACTTTTACACACTTAAAAATAACTAGATCTTGCTACTTCCTCAACACCAGAACATTTTGTTATAATAAACTGTCATTCTGTAATGTTCCCCTTCTTCACATGATCACTGAACCCAAAATGGATGCACAAGCAAATGTGGTGAAGAAAGCTGATGTGCCCAGTTATCAAAAGATACAGCATCTGGGGTCTAAAAGGCTGGAAGATTAACAAGCGGCCATCTAGCTGGGAAGCAACAATGCTCATGTGAAAGAAGCACACCAGCCTGTGTGATCATGAGGTGTTGATGAGATCAGTTATCAGACATCAGAAGACCCAGAACAAACAATTATATTGATGCAAACAAGGGTGGGGCATAGAGCAGACCCAAAGCCCCTTTGTAGACAATTGGACGTTCCTTCACAGAAGGGTCACAAGGAAGGGATGAGGCAGCCAGGGTGCAGTACAGCACCGATGAAGCATACAACATGCCTCTAGTTCTTTAATGCTCAACTTTCCCACCCTCCACTCTCATGAGTTCAATTCCACCGTACAAATCTGGCTAGACCAGAGCATGTACACTGCTACAGATAAGAACTCTCTACACATGGAACCCAGGACAGATTAAATCCCTCAGGGCCAGCAATGAGAATAGAGTTACCAGGAGGATAAAGGGAAGGTGGGGGGAGAAAGAGGGAACCAGTCACAGTGATCGTCATGTAACCCGCCACACACACACTCAGGGGGATGACCAACAGAAGTATAGGTGAAAGGAGAGAGTGGTCAATGTAAAATATGAAAATAATAATAATTCATAAATTATAAAGGGTTCATGAGGGAAGGTTGGGGGGGGTGGTGGAAAAAATGAGGAGCCGATACCAAGGGCTCAAGTAGAAAGAAAATTCTTTGAAAAGAATTATGGCAACATATGTACAAATGTGCTTGACACAATGGATTTTTATAAGAGCTGTAAGAGCCAAGACAATGATTTAAAAAGAGAGAGAGAGAGAAATCAAGGTAGATCTTGCACTTGAATCTTTAAAGTCTTTAAATTTTGCTTATTTTTATTTATTTATGAAATGATGACCAATGTCTGGAAAAGTATTATGATATTCAGAATGCATCCTAAGTCCCACATTTGTCTCTTCCAATTTGTTGTTTTTTTGCTTTTTTCCCTAACTGCTGGCACCTTGTAATTTACTCCTTGATCTGGAACTTTAAGGCCTGCGACTTACTTTAGATTCAGAGTCCCAAATACCAGGCAAGTGAAGTCTCAACCATCAATTGATTAAAACGCTCTATTTGAGTTCCTCTCAAATGTTAACACTGTCAGGTTGATTACATTCTGCTTTGGACATATCCCTTCCTAATGACCTGAAACTACTATATGAAGTACTGAAAGGAATGGTCTGTGTGACTCATGAAGCCATATGGTTTTTTTGGAAATTTTAGGGAAAAAAGATAGGCTATACATACTATTGATAGTTTCTTATATAAGATATCTCATAAAATAAACAACAACAATAAAATAACAGATAGTTGCCACAGAATTCATATTGCTTCTGGAAAAACCCATATGTGTCAGAGTACAATTTTGCTTCATAGTGTTTTCAAAGGAGAAAAAAGATGAGGTGACCAGGACTTTCTTCAAAAGTATGTGTGAGTGAATTCAAACCTTCATCTTTCAGCTAACAGCTGTAAGTAACACTCAGCATCCCCACACCATTATCCCTCGCCTCTTTCGAATTTGAAAGAGAGAAGAGAGATATACCATTTGGAGCACAAGCAGGCCATTTTCCCACAGGCAAATAATTCTCCCTCTGAATTCTTTGCTGACCAGCATATATTTAAATTCATTGATGAGGATGTGATTATAAATTTCATTATACATATATATGCTACATATTATGAGTTTTGAGCAAGACCTTGTTTTGTAAAATCACTCCCTGGCAGAGAAAATGATTATAAATTATATTATGCTCATTCATTTTGACATACAGACAACTTAAGCAATACCAGATTTATGGAATTTGGAACTGGAAACAGAGTTATGAGTTGGATAAATAGATGCACGTGAGATGAACGTTCTGACAGGTGGAAAAGCAGTTAAAACGCTTGAAGTACATTGAAGAGCATCAAGAAAACTAGTGTCAATGGAGCAGGATAAGCAGGAGAAGTGGAGTAGAAGGTAGAATTAAAAAGGAAGGAAGGTTTTTTTTGGAAAAGAAGTGCATCTTCAAAAAGAGACTGGGAATAAGCAGCCAGTATAGACAAACATCTAGAAGAAACTCAATGTTCAGGTTGCGGTTAAGAGACATTTGCCTACTAGAGAGAGTGATTCAGGTTTGCCAAAAAATGATCCTGAATTTCAGGAGAAAATTGTCAATTGACCATGGGATGTGGCATCTTGAGGATCCCTGAATCTTAGTATGAGTAGTTTTCCATCAAGTGAGACTGAAGAGGATGGATTCTAATGGAGCAGCATTCAAGAAAAATGGGAGTTTAAAAGGTAGAGACACCAAACAGAAATGATGCATTGATCACAAGTGCTTTTTTGGGGGAGGTGGGGGGCGAGAACACTGCAGCAGATAGATAGATAGATAGATAGATAGATAGATAGATAGATAGATAGATAGATAGATAGATAGATAGATAGATGATAGATAGGAGATAAATTAGAGAGAGAAATATCAATCATGCAAGAGAAAGAAATATACTCACGTACATTGTTTTTGTTAGTTACATTGAGTAAATTCCCACTCATGGCCCCCTCGTGTGCATAGAATAGAACTGTCCCATAGGATCTTTCTGAAGCAGATCATCCATCCGACCTCATTAGCATAGCGTCAATCCAAAAGGTCCTATCAAAACAGTGACGTCTAATGCCATCTGCTGGGCTCATTAAATTCAACACAGAGGGGTCATCTCAGAATAGTACAGCAACCAATTTTTGGCATTCCAAAGGGTTAACCTTAAGAAATTTTAAAGGATATAGGACAGTCATGGAGCTTTTTATGAAGAAGCTTTAAGAAAAATGAAAATTTCTCGGTGAGACAAAAAAAAGCAGGAAAGTTGAGCTGAGGAATTTCTTTCTTCCACCTTGACAATGCACCTGCTCATTCTTCAAAGGCAGCCAGGGCGGTAGCACAAGAATTTCATTGAGAAGCCTTCCCATCCAGCTTGAAACCCTGACCTTGCTCCTTTTTTAAATTATTTTTTTAATTTCATTTCATTTCATTTATTTATTTTTGATTTTTTTTCTAATCATTTTATTAGGGGCTCATACACCTCTTATCACAATCCATACATACATCAATTGTGTAAAGCGCATTTGTACATTCAATGCCCTCATCATTCTCAAAACATTTCCTCTCCACTTAAGCCCCCAGCATTAGGTCCTCATTTTTCCCCTCCCTCCCCTCTCCCCCCTCCCTCATGAGCCCTTGATAATTTATAAATTATTATTTTGTCATATCTTGCCCTGTCCGACCTCCTTTAGACTTTTTTTGTTCCCTCAACTCAAGAATCCGGAAAAGAAACATGATCTGTGCTCCTTAAGGGTGCCCACACTGCTTGTGGACAGGCTCAAACCCAACAGTACAGCATTTCTGTAGAAAAATTAGGAAGGTAGCAACTTAATAGGAGCCTATGTCCAGAAAAATTAACTTCACATTTTCATTTATTTAAGAGCTTCTATAATCCTATATAATTTTTTACTTACCCTCCTCTATGTATACAAGTATATATTTATTTATATTGAGACATTTTTTAAATTAATCATTTCTCATCATTTGCAACTCAACAATTGATATAGAATGTTTTATTAAATGTCCAGTATTTATATTTAATGAAGTAGTTAAACTTTTTAACAAATGCACATTTTACATAGTTAAATATAGAATTTTCAGAGTCATTTCAAAGATCAGAAGCTTTGGAATTAATTTTCACTTAACAGAATGGCCCTCGAAAAGGACATATGGCACTGTCCTTCACTCTAAATGCCACTCATTGTCTAGGATTGAAGTAAACCTACAATGACAGTTCCCTTGGATTCGCCCTAAAGGAGTTAAATTTGCAAACAAAGAGTCTTCAGGTACAGAGTGTCTGCAATGAGCAGTCGCACATGGCTGACTGTTCCACAGTTTCATCCCGGAGTTCTTTAAAACCCTTGGGTAGATACCATCTGGTACTGGTGATTAATCTACATTTACTTTGTCAATTTTGGGAAAAACATCCTGAGTATTGACCACGATTTGATCTTGTATATTCAATCTGCTCATTTCCCCAAACAATCTGGAATTGGGACTATCCCTATTATCTTCCTAATTGAAGTCTACAGTGAAGAATTAATTCATCACACGCGAACCCAGTTTGTTTGTTTTTTTATCTTTGCATATATCATTAATCCCAATGTCATTAGAAGATCAAAGTGATAATAGCCTACCTCTGTTTCTGTAGGTTGTCATTGACATTCAGTGGGCTGCTCTTCACTCGTTATAATAGCCACCTTCATTTATCAGCATATTTTCCAGTCAGCCTATTTAGTAACGTACCTGATAGTTTTGATAATTGGCAGAGGTTTCTGCCATTCACAGTAAGAAGGTACATCTTGACAATCCCCAGGCATGTTCTACAGTTGTTTTTGTTAGGCCACCAGCTCAGTTGCAACATGCGCACAGCACAGGGAGACATGGCCCCATCTGGCACCTTTCCCCCATGTGTGAGCCTATTCTTCCAGCCACCCTGAGAATCCACCTCCTTGAAGGTCCTGCTTTTTCCTTCCTTCAGATTATGGATTCTTAATCATTTTGCTACTTTACTAAAGATCAATGTCCTGCTCCAAGGACTGGTCCCAAGTGACCAAAGTCCAAAGTACATGTGATGAGCTGTCACCATTCTCACATCTAAACAGCATTCTAGCTGGACTTTTCTTCTGAAACACATGTGTTTATACACCTAGCAATCCGTGGTATATTCTTTGCCAACATTATAATCCAAAGTCATCGATTATCCTCCAGTTTTTCTTATTTATTGTCAAGCCCTCCTGTGTAAATGAGGTGATTAATCTATGGCTTGCATCGGGCATACCTTAGTCTTTAGATTAAATCCCTGTCCTGCCTTTAATCACTTTTAACAAGTCTTTTGCGGAAGATTTGCTGAATACAATGTGCTATTTGATTCCTTCACTCCTGTTTCCAAGGTTGTTGACTGTGGATCCAAGTAAAATGAAATCCTTACCAAATCCAAACTTCTCTCTGCCTCTCACGAGGTTCCGTGTAGGTCCCGTTGTGGGGATGTTTGCTGTTGTCACCGAGTCTTCTTTCAAAGGTTCCGTGTAGGTCCCATTGTGGGGACGTTTGCTGTTGCAACCGAGTCTTCTTTCAAAGGTTCCGTGTAGGTCCCGTTGTGGGGATGTTTGCTGTTGTCACCGAGACTTCCATCAATCTTGAGGAGACGCTCTTCATGGAGCCCAACTTCTTGGATGATTTGCTCGGCCTCCAGATTGGACAACGGCGGTGAAAGAATACAACTTTGACATAAACAATTTGTATTTTTCAACCATGCAGTATCTCTCTGTGTGAACAACCATCATTTGGTTGACCTCTAAGTGCCCTGTGCATGATTCAGTACCCTGGAATCCCCAGGCTTTTCCATGCTATCCATAATTTGTTGCAATCTATGCAATCAAATGCCTTCGTGCAGTCAATAAACCACTGGTAAGCAACTTTCTCACATTATCTGCTTTTTTGTCTTGCACTATTTGATGTCAATAATGATATCCCTCATTGCACATCCTCTTTTGAAACGGGCTTGCAGTTTTGACAGTCCCTTTTTAATGTAATGCCATAATTGTTTTAGAATTATCATCTGCATAATTTTCCTTGAGTGTGATGTTCATGGAATTGTTTGATGATATTTATATTCTGTTGAACCACCTGTCTTTGAAATAGGAACATATATTGATTTTTTTTCAAATTGGTAAGTCACATTCCTGTCTCCCACATTTTTTGGCAGACAGTTAAGCACTCCCACTATGGCCTCCATTAGTTGAAATATCTCAGTCAATATTCCATCAATTCATGGAGCCTTCTGTACAATAGTCTTATTAACTAGTCCTCTCTATAGACACATGGGTATTTTCCTAACACTCTCAGTGCTATATTTCAGAACAGATTTAAAAGTGTTCTTTATGAAGATGAACATAATGCCATTCCTCTTGAATTTGTAATTTCTGGCATTAAGGGCCAAGCGACTGTCATATTCAAATTTTTTAATAAATAATCATTTTATTAGGGGCTCATACAACTCATCACAATCTCTGCATACGTCATCTGTGTCCGGCACTTTAGTACATATGTTGACTTCATCATTCTTACGACACCCAATGTTTAATACCAGTCCACTTCAGCTCCCGAGAGAGGTCTTGCTGTGGACCAATGACTCTATTCTTAATGTCCATTGTCCTGATTTGTGGTAATCTATTAACTTCCCTAATACACCTACAATTGTGCGTATTGTCTGGGAGTTCCATGCAGCCATCGCAACAGATTATCAATCCCAATATAGAAGTAGAGCCCAGGATAGGAATGGTAGACATCAGAGTGGTGAAGAAGGACGGAGTGTGGGACACGTCTGGCTCCTGCCTCTTGACAATTGGGAGACCACAGGAGGTCAGAAATAGCCCCATGTCATTATTGCAGAGAGTTTTTGTTATTGTTTCTTTATTTAAATGACAGAAATGCCTGGTATCAGTAAGTGCTTTGTCAAGAGAATATTATACAGGTGAGTTAGGCTGCTTTCTAGAGTCAATTTCAATTCTGGGTGATCACATGGGCTCCTTAGGGTTTTCTTCATTTGATTTTACTGGAAGCAGTTTGTATTAGTCTAGGTACTTTGGAGAAACAAATCCACAGCAACTCACATATAAGAGAGAGTTTTATGCAAAGAAAATGTGCATCACGAAAACATCCCAACCCAATGTTGCCCAAGCCCACAAGTCCAACATTAACCCATACCCAACACCAGTCCACAAAGTCCTTCACCTCACAAAACAGAGGCAATAATGCCGACTGCAGGAGGAAAGCTGAGTCAGTGAACGTGTAAGCATCTCAGCACTGGCAGGGGTCTCCACACGGCTGCTCCAGCACCCAGGGCTGCATCGGGATAGATCCATGCGGCTTCTCCTTGGGGATGTCTTGTAGGAAGTCAATCTTGCAAGCTGAAGCAGGGGGCTGCTTAGGCAGATCTGTCCCGATGCAACCATCACAAAACAAGAGACCCGAGAACTTGAAAGGCCGAGGCTCACCACCCATTTATCCCTCTGCCTTTCAACCAGCACCACATGTGATTATTGGCCAGGCTGGCACAATTAACTAACTCACAGTTCACCAGGCCTTTCTCCCAAGGTACCTTTGGGTAGACTCCAACTACCAATCTTTCAGTTAGCAGCAGAGCATATTAACTGCTTTACACGCATGTTTTCCTATATAAGATTATAAAAGTGACTCTGGAAACATCTGTGTAGAAATGAACTCATATGGTTCAATTTTTAAACGTCAGCAACAATTAATGACTGGAAATGTTAAATTCTATTAAACTGCAACATATAGAACTGATAACAGTAAATTAAACTGATCTTTCTCTGAAGAGCTCAGAAAAAAACCTGAACAGCTTCCACAAGTTTGCCTCATGGCAAGAATTAAAGAATCCTATTAATTTAAAGCTGGGAATGAGTCCGAAGAGAGATGACTTGGTTTAAGATGGCCACTTCCCTGATGGGCTACTTTCAATCTTCTGGCCATCAGATTATTTTCTGCTGCTGTTTTTATTTGGTTTGCATGCAGATATGCCAGTATTTTCTCCATGACGCTATAAAATATTTCAATATGACAATAACTCACTGCCACCTCTCACCTGTGCATAATTCAAAAGTCATTTTACTTTCAGTCATAGTCAGCCGGGCATTTATAAATGTTGCAAAAAATAAAATGCTTGTAATTGAGCAATTTCAATTCAGGATCTGCCTGTTCAGGAATTATTGCTTGCAGCGAGTCAACAACCAAATCTAATAAATAAATTAAATTGTGAGACATTAATGAACACACAGGAAGTGCTAGCTGTAGAGGAAATGGTGTGAAGTATGAGTTGCCATAATATTCATTTCAACCAGGTAAATAACTGCTTATCGTACTTTCCCTAAGGGATCAATTAAAAATGAGTCTCCAGCGATGATAGGCATTTCCAGCAATAGAGGCACACATGCCTCTAGTTTGCTTGCCCATATTTACCATTCGCAAAATCTTATTTTCAAAACTGTCTGCATTAAGTAAAATGAAAAGGATCAAATAAAGGAAAAAAGCACACATATACATACATATAGACAGCAGCACACTTCAGCCTGTGACCTTGAGTAGTGAACCCACAGGTAATTTTCACCTTGAATCTGTTACTGATATGCTATGCAGCTTCCGGCAAACCATTTGAAAGCAAACCATTTTAGATTTATTTGGAAACTGTTAAGACAATTCACCTGAGATCGACACTACTGATCTAGTTACTAAATGACATTTGCATATTGAGGATTCTAATTGAATAGATGAAACTTTATTTGGATTTTCATATTAGCCAATTAATGGCACTTGGTCATATGGGAGAATATGACATTTTTTCTGTCTCTAGCTTATATGGAAGACTTCATGCATTGCATCATTTTCATTCAACCTAAACTTCTGCTTTCATAATGCTAAGTCCATGTTATCATTTCTGTTCAGTCACTATAAATAAACTCATTATTTATTCACTGATTATAAAATTGATTCTGGCTCATACCAACCTTTTGGACAAAGTAGTGCATTTCAAAGACTGTAAGTTTTTATGGGAGTGGGAAGCCTCATCTTTCTACTGATAAATTCAATTACTGCCCCTCACCACTATTTTCTGATTAAAAAATTACTCTCATCATCCTTGATAAGTACTTGATAAGTATTCATCCTTTTCAATGACGGTTGCATTCACACGATCATTTGTTACACTTGCCATATCATTTGAAATGTTTAATTTTCTTGCTGAAGAATGTGTTTCATTCCCAGGGAATCTGTCTTTCATTTGCCGGGTGCCCTCCTTTTCCGCAGCTAACAACTGTGAGTCACACTCTCTCTTGAACGTTCAACTTCTCATTATTCCACCCATTTTCCTAGAGAGTTGACCTTTTCAGCCACATAGGATTTTCCTCTCTATCCGGAGTACTCTATAAACAATTGCTTTAATATCGCAGAGGCAGTTTTCCTCTGTCCTGTAGGATCTCTGTGAGCTGGGATTGGCTCCATGGGAGTGAGCTTTTGAGTTTTAATATCACGGCAAATAGTGGATGACAGTCATTCCTCTTTCAAATCTGTTTTAAAAACGGAAAGTTACTCTTTGGCCAAAGTTTGTGTGTTAGTCATCTATATACTAAGGAGTTTCAGAAAGATCACAGAGAAGGGAAATGAAAGGGTAAGGGAAACTTTTCAGGAAACCTGGTGGCATACTGCATTGGGCTACTAACAGCAAGGTCACCAGTTCAACTCACCATTCCCTCCCGAGGAAAGCTTTCTGCTCCCTTGGACATGGCCATGGGCGGTTCTACCCTGTTTTATGGTGTCCCGATGCGCTGGAATGCCCTCAAGGGTAATGAGGTGTTTTGTGTGTGGAACACCCCCTTGTATTCACCTTAACAGCCAACATGATGCTTCAATCTTGAGAAATCCACAATAAACTACAAAGTTCCAGAAGGAATTTACCTTCTAGGCATAAAGCCCTAATATCTCATTGAAGTAACAGCAATACAGCTATGTTAAGAATTAATATCTGAATCTGACAAGCCTGGAAAAGATGTGTGTTCTTCCCATATGTGGGAATTTTAAGAAAAATTTTAAAAGGGTTTTTTAATCATGACATCCTGCAGGAGATAAATGGGGGGGAGCACAATGCAAACAGAGACGGAGGAGACGACTGCTATCTACTCACACATATGACTGGCCTTTCTCCCTTGAGCACGGGATCCCAATCTCAGCGTCTTCGAGGAGAAAGATCAGTGGTGAGCCACGGAATGATTTAAAAAGCAAAACACACATAAAATCTGAGTCCAATTAAAATATATATCCAGTTTTATGGTATAGAAAAAAAATACGAATAAGAGCTTTGAATCTTTTATGCACAGGCCTTTATTTCCTCTGTTTTTTTCTTTTTTAATAGTTTTCTTTTAACAGGGTGTACTTGATGATGTAGCTACTTTGCTAACATCTCTTTGATTTCTTCCCTGCTAATAAAGAGCAATGAGCAATGGTGTTCGCTTTAACCAATACAAATAATCTGTTCCTTACTATCTCCAAATCCCCAAGGAGCCGCCACAGCTCAGTCTGGCGAAGGCCGCTCACTGAGAAGTCGTCTGGTCAATGCTGGGAAAGGGAACAACTGGGGCAGGAACATCCCTCATTTTCCTCCTTCCTGCGCTGAATGTGCGCATGGTGGATGGAGCAAGAACAGCATTTCGTCACCATGAGGGCAAGAGGACACAAGTGTCGGCACGTGTCTACGTTATTCTGGATGGCATTGTGAGGCCACTGGATGACTCGTCATGCAGCCCCTGGATGTAGAGTAGTGGTTATCTAAAAAAATGGTCACCGTTTGCTGAAAGGAGGTTTCTGATTTTCTGCTAGATATCCTCCAAATTAACACCTTTGTCACTTGTGAGAAAGGACACCTAGCATGTTCCAATGTTCCAGTTTTCTAAAAAATCTTATTGGATATCGATGATAAAGATAATCTGTAAAAGTGCGTATGGAGTTACAGTCTATATACCAGCATGAAAAATAAAATCAATTAGACTGAGCTTTCCAACCACAGTGAGTCGAGTACTTTTCTTGCTAATTTACTATATCAACCAACCAATCAGCCAACTCACTGCCTTAGAGTGGATTCCGACTCATCTTTATTCTTTAAAATGTCCAAATTGATATTATTTTAATAACAAGATTTTGTTATGCAACGACATCCTGCCAAGCTTCTTCAACAGAAGCAGTATTTATATCAAATATATAAAATATCGCCACATTTCAAAGACTATCAGGCCTTGATTCAGATTTCCCTGCCAGGGTTTTCTGTGGCATTGAGATCTAAGCCCTTCCAGACGGACAGAATTCTGACTCGTCGGTCGGCACTGTTCTGAGGCAAAGTGCGTCTGTGCTCATGAGACGCAAGTTCTGCTCCTCTGTTTTTGACAAATGCAGGCACGAACTAAAAAGCTGTCATTTCTTTTAGATGTGTAATTTTTTAAGGGCTTAATTTTTTCACACTGCCTAATGAGATTTTGCTAGCAAATAAGTGCCTGAAACATATGGGGATAATGTTCATTAGATCCAAGGGAACTGTTATCTTTAGAACTGACAAGTTGAAATTTTAAAGGGATGAAACTGATTTTTCTCCCAAATTAATTGCTTTTGTCTACTGTTCAACACATATGCTGGAGCTAAAGACAGAATGTGTGTTAATGTCTACAACTGTTTGACAATTCATTAAACAACATCATGTTTATACAATTTTTTTCTTTTCTTTTAGGAAACTAAAATATTTATTGCTCTGTCCAAACCACTGGAGTTTATTGTTGACAATATTTTCATTAGGAATCGATAAAGCATCTGGTAAATAAATCCCTATGCATATTTTTATCAACAACATTTAGTTAGGCCCTAAGTATTATTTTGCCGCTCCCTGGCTCTGGTGATAGGCTCCTATAAAAAACAGATTCTAGAAAACCCTGTGGGGAAGTTCCAGTCTCCTGCCCGGGGTTGCTAGGTGTCTAAATCAACTGGGTGACACTTACGTGCAGCAAGAGTTCTTTACTCACTTAAATTGATGGCGAGCCCTCAAAAGAGAGGTTGTTCACAAAGTTTATGTAAAAACATGTGATTGCTTTGCCCTACATATAAAGAGAGCTCAGGGTAGAGATACAGGGACTTATACAGACATAGATACAATATCCGTGGCTGATGTTGATGATTGTAGTCATGATGACGTTAATTGTCGTACTCGAGTTGATTCCAGCTCATAGTGACGATAGAGTATAACTGCACCCAATTGTCTCAAGCCTGTCATGTTTATGGAAGCAGACTGCCACATGTTTGTCCCAGAGTGGCTGGGGGTGGGGGGGGAGCTGTCAAGCCATTGACCTTTAAGTTAGCAACTGAGAGCTAACTATTGAGCTACCAGAGTTCCTTGATTATATTTTAAAATATTTGAGAATTGACTATAATCATCGTCTGCTTCTGTTGTTATTCAGAGCCTGCTACAATCAGTATACTCTGTGTGATTTACATCTCAGGTAGACATTGGCCCATGCCTGAACAAATGTACACATGACATATATATATATAAACCCCCAGAAATACACCCCATTTGAGATAGCCTAAGTGGAGGGAGTTTTTGGTATTGTATCTTAGAGTTTGTCACCAGAAAGCCTCTGCCAGATGGAAAGGCACCATTCATTGAAGCAGATTAATCAAGTTTCATACATTTAGTACAAAGACAGGAACACAACCCAGAGGGCAACAAAGAGAAAACAGACCCCAAGATAGCATTGGGTTAAGAATGGAAAGAAGTCAAGAATGATACACACACACATGCACAACACACGAATGAGAAAGGAACGTAGGAAAACCCCCAACACAAAAGGTATGAGATGACATCACAGAGTCCGCAGATGGAGAGAAAGAAAAAAAAAATAGACAAGAACACATGCACCTTACAGCCTGCGTTTGTAACACATGTGCAGTTTTCTGTCATTGTAATAAGGGGCTGAGGTTGGAGCCTTACATCCTTTAATATCCCAAGAGGTGAGGAAATTTCAGATCAATAGCAATGGCCACTCAAGGTGGGTTCCTATGACCTGCCTTCATCCTCCCCCTCGAAGCTACCTGGAAACCAGCGCTCCCCAGCACGTCATTCTCTACTTCTCGGCTAAATTCAATAATTGGTTGCCATGGCCACACCGAAGCCCCAGCATACTCACAGTTCTGGAGTTCAGGAGAGAATTAACAAGTTAAAATTCTGGTTCAGAAACTCTGGGGATACAGTTACAGTTCTTTGTTCATGACAGCCTCCTCTCAGTTGTGTTCACAGACACAACTCTGGCATGTGGCTTCTTAGCCTGACCCCTGCTCTGCTTGGGAAAGTGTTACAAAGATCCAATAAGTGTTTAGGGCTCATCCATCTGCTAGCCCCAAAGCATTATGCTCTCACACATTGTGAGGAGGTGGGTCTAGCTCCATGGATAAGTGCCCAGAAACACCCAATCCCACCGCCAAGCATCCTACCTGAGTACATGTTCTGTGTGTGGACCAGGACGTCGCCCACGGCGTATCCTGCAGGTTCTGCTGTCTCTGCTGCTGCTGTTTCTCTACTGTTGCTTCTCCCTGTCTCTTGCGGTCTCTGGATTATAGCTGCCTAGATCCAGGAGGATTGGCACAAGGATCATTAGTTCTGAGAATTCTTTCCACTCCTGGCTCTTCTGTGCTGGCAATAGTGTGGTCCTCCTTTCTGCCTCAGAGATGGTGAATAGTAAGTATACTGGTGAGCAAAACTTCCAGTCCCCACCGTGGTATGGAATACACTCGATTCACATGGCCCCAACCCCACAAGAGTGCCAGAAACCTTATTTCTATCATTGTCAAACTATCCAATCCACTGAGTTGACCCCAAGCACCTCATATTTGCACAGTGCTACTCATTCAGTCCACTGCAGTCCTCAGCTTTCAATACTGACTAAGAAAAAGGCTATGCATTTTGAGAAACCCAACTTTCAATGGGTCTTTATACATCCATGGTATTGTAAAGGTATATTAAAACAAGGTATGTTATATATGTCAATTTTGATATGTGTCCATGAACTAATGTGTAACAAGCATAAGCCATAAACAGTTATGTACAAAAATAACAACAGGCATAAATGTATTTCATGCCTATCGTTTTTATTGTGGAGACTTGGTGGAATGGTGATCTACACACTGAGGCGCTAACCACAGATTAGGGTTTTGAACTGACCAGTTGTGCCTCAGGAGAAATATGAGGCTGTCTGCCCCATACTGATTTAAAGTCCCAGAAATACATAAAGGTATTCCGACGCTGTCAAACAGGGTCACTGTGAGCTGGAATGGACTTGACAACGAGTTTTGTTAATGAAAAGAAATTCAGGAAGATGGACAATATGAAGAAGAACACAGCGTACGAATTGAAGGAAGACTCTGAAACATGCAGATGACATAAGCTTGTTTGCTGAATGGAAGAGGACTTGAAGCACCTCCTGAGGAAGATCAAAAGTGACGGCCTTCAGTATGGATTGCCTCTCAATCTAAAGGAAACAAAATTCCTCACCACAGTACAAATAAGAAATAACATGATAAACAAACAAAAAACCCAGAACAAATGAAGTTGTTTTTCCTTTCAGATTTTATTTTACTTTGATACACAATCTAAGTCCATAGAAATAGTGTTCAAAAAATTAATATTTTTCATTGGGCATCTCTTTTAGAAATGATTTTTTGAATTGTTAGGAAGCTGTGTTAATCTGGGTACTTTAGAAAAACAAATTCACAGAAACTCAGGTATAAGAGAGACTTTTATATAAAGGATAAGTGCACATCAAAAAAACATCCCAATCCAGTGCTGCCCAAGCCCACAAGTCCAACATCAACCCATATGTCCAACATCAATCCACAAAGTCCTCCACCTCTCACAAAACACATACAATGACGCCGACTGCAGGAGTAAAGCCAAATCAGTTAGTGTGTAAGCATCTCAGCACTGGCAGGGTTCTCCACATTGGTGCTCCAGAACCCAGGGCTGCATCGGGGTAGGTCCATGTGGCTTTTCCTTGGGGATGTATTGCAGGAAGTCAGCCTTGCAGGCTGAAGCAGGGAACTGGCTAAGGCAGCTGTACCATGGTGTGACCATCACAAAGCAAGAGACCCAAGAACTTGAAAGGCGAGGCTCACTGAGCCATTTATCTCTCTGCCCTTCAATTAATCCCACATGTGTTTAGCAGCCAGGTTGGCACAATAAACTAACTACCTCAGGAGCATAGTCAACTTAAAGACGAAGGTGCACCTGACCCATGCCAAGATATATATATTTTTATCTCAGATGCATGTGAAAATTGAGTGATTGATAAGGAAGACCTTGTAATTGATCATTTTAAATTATGGTGTTGGTGAAAAATATTGAATAAACCAGTTGAACAAGCAAATGTGTCTTGGAAAAAGTATAGCCAGAATGTTCCTTAGAAGGGAAGATGGTGAGACTGTCTCATGTACTTTAGTACATTATCAGGGATGACTAATCCTGAGGAAAAGAATCTTTCTTGCTACCATACAGGGTCAGTAAAAAAGAGGAAGACCTTCACTGAACTTGAGTGAGACACTGGCTGCAACAATAGGTCCAAACATCAGAACCATTGGCATGATGGTACAAGACCTGTGAAGAAATGGCATGGGGCTATGTTTAACCTACTTCAGCTACCCAGAGAAAAGAACCCAATTCCTCATCTAACCAAGGAGATTTCCTACGAAGCAGAGATCAAACATGCATTCACCCTCTAGCCTTCACCTTATTCTCTTTCCTCTTCTTTTCTTACGGGTTTGATCATTTATTTCAGTGGCCATTCAGTGCACACAGACAGTACAATACTCATGATTACAGGATAATTAGGGAACACCTAGGTTACAAGTTGGGCTCAGAATGGCTAAAGATACAACTCTTTTGTAATTGTTTTGTTTTGTTTTTATTATCCTCAGCCATGCTGGCAGGTACATCTCTCTCTGGTCTTTAGCCTCGCAGCCATGAGGTCCTTGGTTACTGCACTGCTCAAACATGTGTCACAAAGTACCTTTAACTCTGATAAAGACATAAAGAGCATTCTGCTTCAAAAACCAGTGTACTGCTGTAAGGAACTCAGCCATCTTGGCTTGCTCCATGGGCCAGGAAACTCCCCTCAATTCCATGTTGCCATTGCCAGTACCAATGAAGAATCTTCTAACATCGATCATGGGCACATTTTGTTCTTGGCTCTTCTTTGATGGTCAAAGAATTTTCTCCCTGTCTCATCTAAGAGAACTCACACTATAGCAATTGGAAATGGTAAAACTGTTCTACCTCTATATCAGAGTCATCTTCCTCTTCCTTGCATGCTTCCACACAGTCCTTTGACAGGAGTTGCAAAGACTCTGGATCAAAAACCATGCCAAATAATTTAACTGCACCATATCTAGGAAGCTTTTTTACCTGTTTTACATAAGTTCAGCATGAAGTAGAAATTATTCAACCTCACAACAATAATATCACTCTCATCTTACTGGGAAATGGCACATTTTAACCCCCATAGTTTAATTTAAGAGAAATTCCAAGTGTTCTGGGACATGTACTCAGAAGGTCTAAATGACAGCCACCCCTTGGGAGTCAGATTTGGGCGAAGTTCCCTAGCGTTGCCTTGTGTTTCTATAATCTTGGACAGGTAGTTTTTACCTCATGAGCATGAGGCCCTCCTAGTTAAAAATGCAAGCTGATGACATAAAATAGGTTTTGTAAGATATCTAGCATAGTGTGTGACACCTGGGGACCGGTAGCGAAGGAGAAGATGAAATATAAATCCCCCTTTACAGTTACACTTAATAATAACATGCTGGATGTCATTTTTTGTTTGATTTTTAAACCCGATTTGGTCTCAGACTGAACACACCTCCAAAAGTTGATAGGTAAATGGACCATCATGTTTATACATGGAAACCCTGGTGAAATTTAATCATTGGCACAACATTACAAGTAGTCTTCTTCTTCTGTCCCCAGCCCACCCCTTTGTGGTTGTTGTTTATGCATCACATTGCGTATGGGGCCTCGCTGTTGGGCCCTGTGAATTCATTTGATCTCCTAGTGACCCCAGGCCACAGAGCATATGACTCCATAGATTTTATTGTTGTTATTTTGGCTGTTGTTATTTTCCTGTAATCTTTACAGAAAGAGGTCTGCAAATCTTTCTTCCACTTGATGGGTTAAACCTGTCAACCTTTTCATTAGTAGCTCTAAGCTTAACCATTGCACCCCATAACCTACAGCCTCTGACATTCAGAATGAGAAAGCGCTCTACTGACTACCCATATATTTCCCACTAATGATTTCATGTTCCTTGTACTAAACCGAATCAAAATCTTATTGTTAAGTACCTTGGCGTCAGTTCCCACTCCTACTGACCTCTGCACAACTTAGCAAAATGTTGCTCACTCCTAAGAAAATTATTTTATACCATCTAGCTAGATTTTTTTCACAATTTAAGAGGAGTTATCTCAGTAAGACACTTCTGTTTGAGTTATTAATGTGGTTGTGAAATAAAATATATATAGTGAAGTATTTATGATTGCCTAGTTTCTTTTATTAAAAAGTATGAACATTTGTTTTATTAAATGTGACCCTGATCAAATATATCTGTATATTTTGCACCTATAATTTTGCTTAACTATTAATTTCATAAATAACTTCTAGGAAACCTAGAACTCAGTAACCAAATTCAATATTGGCTAAGCTGCAATTCATTAGTTCCCATTATTGGGAGGTGTGGAATTTCTTTTGAGTTGTATTTTGTGTGCGTGTTAGAAAAGCATAATGCAAAAAAAAAAGAAAGAAAAGCATAAAGCTGGCTTGTGGTTTCACATTGTATCCATAATTTCAAAATAATCCAAATTATTGACAAGGAAATAACTAATATTAATCACATGACCTAAGTGATGTCAATAAAATCTAACAAGACGATTAGAAAAATGTAGCAGACATAATAGAGATTTGTGAGTAAAATAAAATCTCCAGAGGAAACCTAATGCACAAAAAGGAAGAGTAGAGTATCTAGAAGCTAGAGAAAGGAGTGTGTGTGTAGAGACAGGTGGCGGTGGGGGGGATGAAGTGTACAATGTGGGGTGGGAAGAAATATAGCGTTAATCCCTTGCTCATTCTCACAGATCTCGGCTCTGAATGGAAACTGAGATGTGAAACTTAATGTTCTTATGTGCATCAAATACATCAAATGTGAACAAGGTCACCCCAGGTTTTGTGAAAGGCTGATAGTTTTGTTATAAAAAGAAAATCTGGGAAAGCATAATCTCTTGGTAACTCAATATGAGATGAGTGCTTCCAGACAAATCACAAATGTTAAGAAAATGCTTTCAAATAAAGGATAGTATTTGCAAAGCATGAAACTAAATGTAAAAAAATAAACATATATTCAATATGAGGGAAAATATATACTAATAAAACAATTGCTATGTTAAACAACAATATTAATATGGACTGAAAATAAGACCACCCTTAATCACGGATTATCTTTGAAGAATCAAGTTACTAAAATAGACCTTAATGAATGAAATATAATCTTGTAAAAATTTAAATCATTGAGTTTTATTTATAAAGTTCTTATTTGGAATCATTGGAAATAAAATGTTTAAATTTAAATTGAGACTATAAAATACAGGTGTAATTGTTGAGACAAAACAATTACTTTTACTCATAACTATCCTACTTATTTCAGGGAGGAGATCAGTTGGTTGACTACCTGCTGGGCTGCTAACTGCAAGGTCAGCGATTCCCAACCACTAGTTGCTCTTTCCCAGAAAGATTTATGCTCTTGGAAACTCACCCACTGAGCCAGTTCTACTATGCTCTACAGGGTCACTATGTATTGCAATTGACTTTATGACAGCGACTTTATTTATTATATTATACATCTTTTATTATAGATTAATTATAAGTTGCAGTTGTATATTCATTTTATTCATAATATGGTATTTTTACATTGAGATGAATTCAAAAGATTAAAAAAATTAGAAACTACACTGCAACTAATTATCATTCATTGATTTCTTTCATCAAAGAACAAAAATGTCATCTATAAAATCAAGAGATGCATTATGATAAGAAACTCACATATACATATATATTTTTAAAACAGATCATGTTAATGAAAAAATAGCAGTCATCTTTGAAGTACTAAAGGCCATTTATGACTTTTAACTGAAGTATCACATTAGATGTTTTGGCAATTCTGAAACTGAATACTCATAAAAATCACCTGGTTTTGTTTGATGCAAGTTCAATATCCCGGCCATACTCTTCAAATTCCGACTCAGTACTTGGCAGTGAAGAATCCTGGAATCTGTAGCTTTAGCAAATTTTCCATGAGTCTCAGAATGCTATTCAAGGAACAGCTCTTTAGAGGCCCAACTGAAAACCCAGTTCCCACGATTTTCACTCCCTGGTGGTGGAATCTTTGGACCATTGTTCTGAAATCATGTTTTGATAAGGAGAAGCCTCTTCCATTGGCGACTCAGGAGAGTCATGAAGGGGATCCTATGTGTCCCCCTTAATCTTTGCCCGCAGTTGCTAAGGCCCCAACAGACTCTTTTGCTGATGCTGAACCATGTGACTAAACTCTCACCATCTGGACATACTCAGAAATGTCCCGTGTTATTTCTGCTCAGTGCATTTGCAAAGAGAAAATATGCTTCCACTACACTCTTTTGTTCTTTCGTAAGCTTGAATGATGACAACTAAATGGAATTTTGGATCAATATTTTAAAATGGGAAGAGCTGCCATCAGTTGCCGTAGGTCATGACACCGTAGGTCACCTTCTCTGGACTGATGAATGATCGGGATCCACGTAGGTTACGTTTAAGACTGCCACATTATTGCTGGATCACTTGTTAGTGCTACTATTGCCTGAGTTAGAAAGAGAAACATTATCATTATGACACTTTCATCATAATGAATACATATTAAAGGTAAACAATTTTATAGGCAATGCATAACAAATAACTTTAAATATCATTTCACCATCTTCTACCATGACATGAATATGCATTTTTCACATGTCATTGGTAAATCACGTGAAGTATGCATGGAGTCACTTCAGTGGTCCTAAGCCACTGAGCCAAAATGTCCTAGAGAACGTATTACAAAAAAGTTTTCTTGTCAAGTTACTTTGTTATAATCCTGTATAGATTGAGGGAAGATTTTTTTCAATCATATTGCATTTACAAAGACTTTTTTTTTATCTGTCAATATAAATTTTTGGTAGTGATGAGGCATCCTGGGCTCACACCATCTGGATAGCACAAAAAGTCTCAGGGCAAAACCAAGTTTTGTATTATTCCAGCAAACTTGTGATGGGCATTCTGAGTAATTATTATTATAAATGTCTCTGAAAGTTAACCCCCATTGTGTGTGAAAATAGCATCCAGCCAGGAAAGGATTGATTCTGTAGAAGTGAATAATTCAGGTACTGTGATACCAAGTTAGCCTACATTGTCCCAATATCCCTCTCTCAACAGGGCTTTAAAAAATTTGTACCAGGTGCTAATCAAAGACAGTATTACTGAAAGATCACTATGCCTGAGGGGAATGACGGATAAGACTCTACCATAAATTAACAAAGATATTTTTAAAAGGAGTCAAAGGCAGATTAAAAACAAAACAAAGCAAAGCATACAAAAAACAAAGATCCAGGAATGTGTTTTAAGTTCACAGTAAATCTTAGCTCCAACTTAAGAACAATTAGATCTTAAATCATGGCCCTGCTCGATACTCACCCCCAGAAGGGCACACAGAAGATATGGGTGCTCTAGCAAAATGTGACAAAGAAGTGAGATGGTGTGTGGCTATCATATAAGGTAGTGGCTGGGGGTCTTAAAGGCTTGTCTCCAAACAAGCAGTCATCTAAGTGAGATGTCAACTAAGTCCACTTGGAAGAAGCTCACCATTAGTCACCAACATATTGTAAATCATATTACCTGAAGTCAAAGGAGGGATTACTATCAGTGCCTGAATTGTGAGAAACTGGTTTGCAAAAGGCTATGGATGACAGTAGGAGCCCAAGATACCTTTGTGGAAACTACATAGGAAATAAAGTATTCCGTGATCTCGCTCTGTCCATAATTGAGAGCTAGAAGGCGAGTAGTTACTAAGCAGAATGCACTGGAGTGCTGAGTATAGAAGATCAAAGGGTTATCCTGACTTAAATAGTTAAAATGTTGTCAATTGTTCCCTGCTCTGATGCACACTGGACCTGATCCAGTTTTCAACATTTCATAGATTTTTATTTTGTTTTTGTTTGTTCATGTCAGGGTTTATCTCAGAGATGTTATACCATTGGGGTCACCCTCCTGCAGTTGTGCTATGTGTTTTTCAGCATATGAAGCCCAGGATTGATGAATGTTTAGAGACAGCAAGTAGAATCAGGGTTTTGAGGTGAGGAGGGTAGAGTGGTGGTAGGGGGTCCACAGAGGAAAAGAATGTTTGGAAACTGTGATAACAATTTTCCAGTCTTGCATGATGTGATTGAACAATGAAAAGAAATATGTCTTAAAAATTAGAGAAAAAACCAGCAGAGACCCAGATGTCAGCACTGACAGAATGGTGGCAGCTAATTAAATCAGGAACCACAGACGCAAGCTCCTTGTCCTCGGAGCGCCTTGAAGACAGGAACTCAGGAGAGGGTTACAATTCTTGGAAAACTCGGCAAACAGCCATTTAAGACATTAATGAATTATAGTTATGATACCCTAGTTGCCATTGTCAGTTGCCATTGCATCGTTTCCAGCCCATAGCACAACCCTATGTACAGCAGAAGGTAACACTGTCCTGTCCTGGGCCACCCTCACAATGGTTCCAGTGCTCGAGCCCATTGAGGGAGCCTAGGTGCCAATCCATCCCCTGCAGCTGGATTCCTCCCTTTCTCTACCCTTCTCCTTTACCAAGAACGATGGCCTGCCTCAGGGACTGCAGTTAGGAAAGGGGAAACACATACCAGGGGTGAGTAATAACTGGTCACTTTCAAATTGTCACTCATAGACATCTCATATATGTTAGAGTAGGCTGGTGCTCCATAGAGTGTTTAATGGCTGGGTTTTTTGGTTTGTTTTTCAGAAATAGATTGATATGTCCTTCTGTCAAAACAACTCTACATGGATTAGAATTTCTAACCCATCCACCACCTAGGGACATCTAGGGTAAAAGATATTTATTCTGATTGTTAATTATATGTTCCTGACAGATTCTGTTTCTGCTTGGCTCTAATGGCAACTTTGTTTTGAAGAAAATATGACAAGTAAGTGATTATCGCTTTCTGTAACTGTCATCAAATCCTTGTCTGGCAATGTTATAACATACAACCAATCCAGTGGGTCATGCGCTTGTTCTCCACAGAGCCCAAAAGGGGAGAGCTGAAGACCAGTTAGGTCCTAATCCCACTGAAAGGCTCCACACTCCAACCACGCCCACAGCCAGGAGCCATGGCTCATTGTGACCCTACAGGACAGGGAAGAACTGCCCCTGTCCGTTTTCTGAGACTGTAATCTTTATGGGTGTAGAAAGCCTCATCTTTCTCCTGCATAGGAATTGACTAGATGGCACTGATCTTAGGTTTGGGTTTTGGTATGTATATGCATATATCTATGTATGTGTATGTGCATATTGTGTATTCGGATCAAAGTGCTAAGTAAAAAAAATCTGGACAGTACTCAGTAAAGTGTGTTACTTTGCCTATAAATTCACAGTTGTTACTGTTGTTAGTTGTTGAGATGGTTAAGGTTTATTGTGCCAACCTGGCCGGTAAATACATGTGGGGCTAATTGAAGGATGGAGAGATAAATGGCTTGGTGAGCCTCGCCCTTCTAGTTCTTGGGTCTCTTGTTTTGTGAGGGTTGGACCAGGGTGTAGCTATCTTAGCCAGTTCCCTGCTTCAGCTGGCAAGGCTCACTCCCTTCAAGACATCCCTGAGGAGAAGCCACATGGACCTAGCCTGATGCAGCCCTGGGTGCTGGAGCCGTGTGGAGACTCCTGCCAGCGCTGAGATGCTTACACGTTCACTGATTTGGCTTTCTTCCTGCAGTTGGCATCACTGCATGTGTTTTGTGAGTTTGAGGAGGACTTTGTAGATTGGTGTCGGACATATGAGCTAAGTTGGACTTACGGGGCTTGGACAGCAGTGGGTTAGGATGCTTTCTGAATTTTCACTTACCCTTTATATAAAACTCTCTCTTATACATATAGTTTCTATAGATTGTTTCCCTAATTTACCCAGACTAACACCATTGTCATCAAATGTCTTCCAATTGGTGCCGACCCCAAGTCTGCAGCATAGAATTGCTTGGGAGTTTTCAAGGTTGTGACATTTCAGAATCAGGGTCTCTGGGGTGGTTTAGAACTGCCGACTTTTAGTTAGTTGTCCAGCATTTAATCATCTTTGCCACTCAGGAATTCCTAATCCACAATTGCCAGCTATTTATTCTCTTAGCACATTTTCTTCTTTTTATCTAGTAAAGCTATGTAATAACCAGGAATCATGCTACAATTTTCAAAGAACCACAATAATGTATTTGGGTGAGGTAGGGGGGATTGAAGATTTAAAGTAATGCCTGAAAATGATAATACTTTCCTCAAATAAGTATTTCAATCTGCATAATAAAGCGCTCATTTGTTAAAGAATAATGAAGCAATAGCAATATATCTTAAGCCACAGCTATCGGGCCAAAGTCATTTTATCAGCTGCGACAGGTTGTTAGTTCAAAGCTGGAAGGAAATGCAATGAAATCAGTTCTCCTGTGGAATTAAGCATGACCCTGTGTCCAGAAGAACTGAGACAGTGGAAGATCCACAAGCGAAAAAGGCCAGCTGCGTCATGAACAATGGATAAGAACGTTCTCTTTAGATATGAGCGAAAGGACCAGCATGTAAATGAAGGCTCCCTGCTTAGACATGTGTGGTTTATCATTAACTGGAGAGTCACACGGGAACTGTGATTTTCGAAATTAGTAATATGCGACCATGAAAATAGACTGCTCAGATTCCCCCTGCAAGGAGGCCCATTCACAAACAAGGCCTCCTGGAGCCATTTCCCTTCATGGGTCTGCTGTGTCCTTATGTGGGTGACAAGTTCCCAGAGGTCTGCCCCGGACAAGGATTGATGATGGCAAGGACACTCATCCCAGGCCCATTCAACAGGACAGGGGGGTCTCAAATGGGTGATTTATCACTTGAAGATGTATAGGCCTAGTCACAAACCTGCTTTGCCACCTGAGACTCTTTCTTCCCTGTCCATGTTCATAGATGTCAGACATGACCTGAACTGCATTCTGAAGGCTCCTTTGTCGTCTTCGATTTCTTCCCCTTATCACCCCACAGGAACTTCCTCCAACAAATGTTTTGAATCCCATACTGGGGTCTGCTTCTTGAAAAATCTAAGTTGACACATATCAATATGTAAAAAGGGAATACTCATTTGTTCAACCTTTATATTTATATGTTCTTTTTCAAGAAAAATTTCCTTTTCCCAATATCATTTCAGGTACAACAAATGGAACACTAAGTCTGGTTGGTGTGTAGCATGAGTTTAAAGTCACATTTGATCAGATTTGATCAACTATTTTAGCATTTATTTCTATATTACTCAATGACACATAGCCAATAAAAAATATACAGACATCATAAACCAAATAATATCTTCAGTAATACTAACAAAAGTAATGTGATCTATGGAATAATAAATGTTAGAAACTACACCCAAACCAAACCAAACTCACTGCCATTAAGTCGATGCTGAATTGTAATGACCTTATAGATGAGGGTAGAACTTCCCCTATGAATTTGCCAGCCTGTAACTCGTTCCGGGAGTAGAAAGCCCATCTTTCTCCTAAGGAGTGGATGGTGGTTTCAAACTGCTCACCCAAAAGGTAGCACCCCACCTCCTACCCACTAGGCCACCAGTTCTCCTAAACTACTCAAAGGTAATCAATCATTGGAACTGGTCCTAAGTCAGTTTTG
This sequence comes from Echinops telfairi, assembly GCF_000313985.2. Lineage (NCBI taxonomy): Eukaryota > Metazoa > Chordata > Mammalia > Afrosoricida > Tenrecidae > Echinops > Echinops telfairi. The sequence continues at coordinate 17,128,615 of NW_022111300.1, forward strand.
GTTTGTTCATTGATTCTACTGTCGAATTGCTTTAGTCAATCACAGAAAAACTGAAAATCAAGTCAAATTATTATGAAAAGATGTGACATATCATTGCTCTATAACTGAAGAGTTAGATAAGGTTCTTTTTATGACAGGAAGGGAATGGAACAAATAGAAGAAACTGTATCAACAATCTTACACTGGCTAGAAAATCTTCACTTGCCAAGAATTGCCACTGTCTATCTGTACAGCCGTTAAAGAGGGGAAGTTGCAGCACACAGAAATGGAACTGTATTGAAGTCACTTGTGTGCTATTAAAAAAGATACAATGTTTAAATTTCAAAATCTGTGTGAACATGCAATACTAGATTGGATGATTAATTCATTTGACGTGGATGTGAAACATGTTAGCCAATAATTCAGGGAGAGTTAATTAAAAACTGATTTCAAGGCCCAAGCATGATTCACTACTTCTAATTGCGATAGGTTTTGGACCCAATTAAAACTTACACACACGCTCTTTGGAAAGAAACGAATTTTTTTACTCTAGCATTTCCAACTATCTATTTCATTTAAATCATGTACCTTTGGGTAGAAGTACAATTAATAAAATATAATAAAACCAAATGCAAATGTATAAGAAAGGTTTGAGGTTTGGGAAATTATTTTGTATTTGTTACTTTCTGAACAGTAGAAGAACCAAATTTTATTGCATTATGAGGGAACCCTGAAATATAGGAGTCATGTTGAATCCCTTTAGTAATGACCATAGATCAGGATCATTGCTAGGTGTGTGAAAAGTCCACATTAAAATAATTTGCTTATTGCTTTTTGTTGTGATTCAGTCTCGTGCTGACAGTCTTCAGAAGGCTAATAGTATCTATTCGTAAAAGTTGCTGTTTTCGTAGCCTGTCTTCTACTTCAAAAAAGAAACTAAGATCTTTTAAAATTATAAAACTGAAATTTGCCTTAGCAAGAGAATAAGATTTTATGACAGTGATTGCTTTGACCTTGAGCGATAGAGCCCTGTGCATTTCACGTGGCCCCAGGGTCACGTTCTCTGTCTCTTGGCAAGAAAAAATAAATATACTTGAGAGTTACCCCAAAAGTTGATAATTCAGAGAAACCCCAAACCTCCTCTAGAGCAATGTCAGGTGATCTACTTCTGAAAACCAACCTCTTAATAAAGCCCCTCTGGAGTGCAGGTCTACTTACCCGGAGTCATCATGTGGAAAACGGGATTCGTGTTTGGATTCCTTCGTCATCCGTCTAAGACTGACAGCCATTTAAAATGAAGAGAAAATGCAAAGCGTTGGTCACTACTTCGAGCTGCTTTCCACAACCTGAACCTTATTCCTCTCCCCCGAAGCTTGCACATTGAGCTTCTTTAAGGAGAAAACTGATCTTCCAGGGACTTCAGAGATTTGTTGTTACTGTTGCTGTCCGGTGCCATTGAAGAAGTTCGGACCCATCACAGCCTTATGCACAACACCAGGAACCACTGCCTGCTCCTGCACCAGCTTCAGGAGGGACCCTGTGCTTGAGCCCATTGTTGAAGCCCTACGTCAATTCTGCTTGTTGAGGGTCTTCTTCTTTTGCTCTGCCCCTGGACTTGACCAAGCATGATGTCCTTCTCCAGAAGGTAGAGGAACTCCATTTTTTTAAATAGCTGGAATGGATACAGGTATCCAAGTCATAATCCTATTTGGTCCCTTGGAAGGAAAAGTTCCAGAGATGTCTGCAACCACTGAGGACTGCAGGGCAGAGGAGAAACACGGAAAGGACAGAGCAAAAGATCCCCAGCAATTGGAGACTCCAGAGCTGGGGATGCAAAGTGGGGGGTTGAGGGTGGTTACTAGCCCTAGATTGAAGCGTCAACAAAGAAAGTGTATCTCCCATGCTTCCTCCCCTCTGAATGGATGTATCCTTCTGCATCTTACCAAGAAGATAGCATTAGCTTTTGGTAAATATTCGATAATCCTGGATGGGTGAACATTAAATTCCTTTTTTTGTGCCCCTATTGAAACACTCTCATTGCATTGATTCAATTCAATTGATTGGGTTTGGACAATACTCACAATGGGCAAGGAGTCCAAAGCCTATTTTAATGTACATTTATTCTGAAAATGACAGTGCAAAATGGAAGGGGGCAGTCATCTGACCTCCGCTAACTTCACAGCAGGGAGAGAAAATCCACCGTCAATGCCAACCCATGGCAATTCCTATGAAGCAAAGGGAAAATGGACCACCACGCTCCAAACTTCTGACCAATCCTGGCACCAAGCACTCCTCCCGCAGCACTCTCAGCTTCTCTACTGGGCCCAATAAATTGTTGCCATGGCCACCCAGATTCACAGGAAACCATCACCCTCATGGGGTTTGTGTGGAAGAAATGTGGCAATTCAGAATTAGGGATGCGGAGGAAACAGTTCTTCAATCTGGATGGCCTCCTTTCAGGATCCTCCCAAGCATATCTCTCTCCAGCCAGGCATCTCAGCCCCTGCCTTAGTCAGCAAAGTTCACAGAGAACTTTTACGTCTCAGTATCTTAGCCCTGTGGCCCCTTGGCCTACTCAGGCAAATATCACAAAGCCCTTTGGTTCTCTCACTTATTTGCTCAAAGGTACCATAATCCCCAAGCAATCCTCAGCCAGAAATGGTCAGCTCTAACTCATTAGACTGGCAGATCTAGCTCCCCAGAAAATACACGGAGGTGCATTACTCTATCGGCAACCGAGATGCCTGAAGTCACCCAGCTTTCATTCTCTGTAGACCGCAAAGCCAAATGCTGTTTCATGTTGGTTCTGCAATGATCAGTCGGCTGGAGCTGGACCAGCCAATGTTGGGCATAGCTTCCCTGTGACTCAGAAGCTGAAGTGCTCCTAATGACAACAAATGGATTTCATAGGAAAAAATACTTTTTACTTAAAAGAAGAGCAGATGCAAGTAATCCATTCATAATAGAGTCTCAATTATATGTAAGAAGAGCTACTTTTTATTTAGACATAGTAATAGGAAATCAGACTAACATTGAATAGGCATTGAAAATCTATTGACCAGAAATTCATCTGTAATAATAAAATAACATTCTTGGAATCAGAATAATGGAGCCAGTATCTAGTTTGCTTGTTTGTAACTAGGATTCATTCTTCTATTTATTTTTTATCTTTAAACTGTATCCTCTTCTTTAACATTAAAATAAAATATGCTGAAATAATGTTAACAATCAAATCATTTAACAAATGTTTCAGCAATTACTTTTTTGCATCTTGTGGGTCCTCAGTGGTTGAAAATTTAGATATATAAGTATCTTTGTATCTGAACAGACAGAGCCCTGGTGGTGGAGTGGTTACTCATTAGACTGTTAACTGCAAGGTACAGAGTTCAAAACTACCAACTACTCCTTGGGAGAAAGCCCGAGCTTTCTACATCTATGAAGATTTATAGTCTCAGAGACTCACAAGGACAGTTCTACCCTGAGCTATGGGGTCATTATGAGTCAGTATCCACCTGATTGCAGTGGGTGAAGTGTGTTTGCATTAGCTGTACAGACACATATTTATATCTGCATATATAATTATATGCAGAGATATCTGAATTTATCTGTCAGAGAAGCCGACCTCTGTCTTCTAGCTAGAAGTGGCATTTTATTTACATTGACACCTCAGAAAAGTTTATATATTTGTGTGTTTGTTAATTTGGTAGTTGCTGGAGGTAACTAAGTAGTGCTGAGTCATATTTACCAATACGAAACAGAAGATATAAAATTTGGCTATTATTCTCCTATTGCTGTGCTTAGGTACTGATACGAGAACGTGTATAGCTCTGAGAAAGGTCTCTGACTTGTAGTGACCCCCTGTCCAGCAGAATGAATTGTTGCCCAGTCCAGCACCTTCTTCACAATTGTTCTACCTTTGAACTTATCGTTGTAGGCCCTGTGTCATTGCATCTAGTTGAGAGGCTTCTTTTTTTTGACTAACTCTCTACCAAGTATGATGTCCTTCTCCAGGGATTAGTTTGTCCAGGAAACATGTTGTAAAAACTTGAGACAAGTCTCACCATCTTAACTTTTAAGTGGCAGCTAAGCTTCTAAGAAAATTCTTCTAAGACAGATTTGTTTAGTTTTCCTAACACTCCGTGGTAATTTTTCTATTCATTGCTAATATCATACTTCAAATGTATCAAATACATTCAGTCTTTATTTTGTTTGTGGCAGTTAGATTTTATGTCACCTTGACTCTTTGTGAATGGTTAAGGTAGAGTGCAATCCATCAATCAGGTCACAGCCTGATGACACCTCCTTGGGGTACGATCTTTTCTATTAAAAAGACAGTGAGATATTCTCTTCTACTCTCTGATCCTGATTCTCCCCACTTGTTGGGATTTTGTGTTTTCCTCCAGGACCACCCCAGGTGGGCCGATAACCCTGGGAGCCAGCCTCTGAGCTGTCTGCATCTCGCCATGTTCCCAGCAACGCTGGATCAGTGTGAGTCTGTAACTCCCTGCCTCTATTCGCCCTGCCTCTCACTTCACCTTCATGTATCATCAGCCCACAGCTACTTGAGTCTGAAGAGGACCCTGGCTAGCATTCGATCCATGGGCTTGAGTTTGACCGGGCTGGGATGCCTTCTTGATAGGAAGTCACTTCTTGATATAAGGTTCTTTCTTATTCGTCTATGGGTGTGACTGGCTTTGTTTCTCTAGATTTCCCAGATAGCCCAGCCTAACAGCCGAACACAACCTTGCCCAGCTTCCCCATAATGATGAGGTGATTAAATATACTATGGCTTAGGTCAGGCACACCTCAGTTCTCATGGTACCATCATCACTTTTAGCATTTTAAAGAGGTTTTTTGCATTAGATTTGCAAATGTAATAGTTTGATTTCCTGGCTGATGCTCCTATAGGTATTGATTATGGATTCAAGCAAAATAAAATCATTGACAATGTCAATATTTTATTCATTCATCATGATGTGGCTCCTTAGTGTAAGTATAAGTGTTTTTGTTTTGTTTTGAGGTATACTCCATAAGGAAGGCTATAGTTTTGATATTCATCAATACACAATAATGTATACTAAGTATAAGGTTAGACTGACCTTATCAGGGTGTTAGGACGTACAGCCGTCACTCAACCTCTGATGTGGAGCAGGAAGAAGAGTTGAATTCCATTCTCAGGGTCGATCACGTTATTACACTGAGTCAGGACAATGGTCTGTCTAAGGGTGCAGGGATTATGGTGGAGCCGAGCCACTGGAATTGCCTCCATGTAATAAAAAGTACGCTGAAAAGCTCTGTGGAGAAAATTATTTTTAAAATTTACATTCAAGCCATCAGATACTGTACAATCAATAATAAAACATTTCCCTCCAGAATTTTGTTTCTCAGGGTCAGCCACAGAAATCTAATAGAGTAGCTTGCAAGTGATTTAATCTGGAAGATTCTGTTTTCCATGCCTTTTGCACAGAGAATTGAATTTATGGAGTCTTCACGCAGCAGTGGGTATTACATGCAAGGTGCCAACGACTACTTGATTATCTCAGAAGGACCTCAAAGCCAGTTGGGCATGAAATAGATGACCTCTTCAAATGAAAGGGATCAGAATATTCAACACAGTTTATAAAGTGTGACAATTCTATTATGTAAGTTTGAACAGCAGCCACAGTTGGGGGGGCGGGGGGAATCCAAGAGAATATCCAAAAGAAAAATACCGAGGCAGGGCTAGTGACCGTAACAAAATACAAACTTCATTACTACGGGGAGAACAATGTGGGAGATTGACATCTGGGAGCTTCTATCTTGAACATTTGAATGATGTTTCATAGAATATGAAACTAGTTAGTCCCTAGTAATGTAAAAATATTTGTTGCGTTGAAAGTATTGTAAAGCAGGCTCTAAATTCACTGTAGAAAAATTTCTCCATAATTTGCTTTTGAGATCATGGATAATGTTCAGATGATTCCAGGTAGAGGTCATGATGACCCCATTTTCAATGATGGATACTAATAATGTGTAGTTGTGTGCACCGACCAAATCCATTCTTTTTAGGAAAGAGCTAATGTAAATATGTATATATATACACACACATTTACATTGTAGAATAGTGTTATTGTTTTATTTTAGAAGTGCTATACTTGTAGAATTATTGTGAAGATAGCACAGAAACTTCATATATATCTGAAATCCATTTTCTCCCATTCTTAGCATCTTAACTTAGTATTGTATATTTGCCATGATTTTTAAATTAATAGTAATACATTTTTATCAATTAATGGCTATACTGTACCTTATGTCCTTAGTTTTTACCTAATTCCTTTTTGCCCCAGCTTTCTATCCAGGGTATGATATTAACGTTAATTACCCTGTCTCCTAAGGCTTCTTTTGATTGTAACTCTTTCTCTTACTTTCCAAGTTCTTGATGATCTTGACAGTTTGGGGAGAATGAGACACAGGAGTTCCAGTGCTACAGTGGTTAAATGCTCACTTGCTAACAGACATCAGTGATTCAGAGCCTCTGATTAGCCCTTGCATAGGAGAAACATGTAGCAATCTACTTCTTTAAAGACGTATTGCTTCGTAAACTCTAAGAACCATTCTACACTGTCCTTCAGTATCATAAGTTGCATTGAATTCAAGGACAATGGGTTTGGACAGACATTTTACAAAGTGTTAAGCAATTACTATTTGTCTGATATTGTCCTCATGATTAGAGTGGTAAATGCATTATTGGAGGAAAGATCACAGGATTAAAATGCCATCCTTATGACATCATACTATATGAATGAGTTATCACTGTTAATACTAACTTTGATTATGTGAACTTAGGTAGTGTTTGCCAGGTCTTTGGAATGAAAGCTACATTTTTACCCTCCCTCCCTTTCCATACTATACTGCATCATTAACTGCAGCCCACAATGTTCCACCTTCTGTTAAGAATAGACTACCCACATAAGTTATTTAGAATTATTCTGCATGAGAGGTTTACCCCTTTTCTTTTCTAGTTACCTATTCCATTGTTTGCTTATTTATTTATTTTTCATTACACCATTGTTTATTTTTATCAAAGTGGATTCACAGGTACTTATGAGGGTACCCCCCAAATAAACGGAATTGCACTGGCCTGTGTGGAGCTTTGTAGTACACACACACACACACGGCCACTAGGCAAGCATCTAGTTAGTGCACCCAGTGGCATTGCCTGGGAAGGTTCTCTCTGGTCACAGCAAATATTTTCATAAAAGCAGTTTTGTGATCACCTTCCCCACACAAACGCTGAAGATGAATGTGTGCATAAGTAAGTGTGGTGAAGAAGGCTGATGGTGCCCGGCTATCGAGAGATATAGCATCTGGGGTCTTAAAGGCTTGAAAATAAACAAGCGGCCATGTAACCCAGAAGCAACAAAGCCCACATGGAAACAGCACAACAACATGCGTGATCATGAAGGGCTGAGGGGATCAGGTTTCAAGCACCAAAGGTGGGGAGAAAAAATCATATCATCGTGAATGAGGGGAGCGCATGATGGGGACCCAATGCCCATCTGTACAACTGGACATCCCTTGCAGAGGGGTAGTGGGGAGGAGATGAGTCACCCAGGGTTTAGCGTAGCAATAATGAAACTCACAACCTCCTCTAGTTCTTTAACGCTTCCTCCCCCCAACTATCATGATCCCAATTCTACCTTGCAAACCTGGTTAGACCAGAGGATGCACAGCGGTACAGATGGGAACTGGAAACACAGGGAATCCAGGACAGATGAACCCCTCAGGACCAGCGGTGAGAGTGGCGATACCGGGAGGGAAGGTGGGGTAGAAAGGGGGAACCGATCACAAGGTTCTACATAGAACCTCCTCCCTGGGCAATGTGCAACAGAAAAGTGGGTGAAGGGAAACGTCGGGCAGTGTAAAATAAGATAAAAGAATAATTTATAAATTATTGAGGGTTCATGAGGGAAGGGGGACGGGGAGGCGGGGATAAAGGAAAATTCTGAGCTGATTCCAGGAACCCAAGTGAAAAGTGGATTTTGAGAATGATGAGGGCAACGAATGTGTAAGTGTGCTTTACACAATTGATGTATGTATGGATTGTGATAAGAGTTGTATGCGCCCCAATAAAAGGAATTTTTTTTAAACTCAGTTTTGCTTGAACTGGGGCCCCTCATATTTAGTGATGGCTGATTTAAGAGAACAGCATGCAGCTGTGAACTTTTGTTTTCTCCTAGAGAAAAGTGCCGTGGAAACTGTTGTGATGTTGAACACAGCTTACAAGGACAGCCCTATTGAAAAACACTCAAGTATATGAGTGGTTTTCCTGTTTCAAAAAAATGAAATGTCAGTTGAAAAACCCAGTTCTGGACATTCGTCAATGTTCCCAACAGGCCAAATGTCGACTGCTAGTTTATTTGGAGTTCATTCCACCAGGTCAGACTGATATCAAGCTTTCTATTTAGAGGTTCTGAAAAGATTGCATTACAGTGTGTGACAAAAAGGGCCTGATTTGTGGCAGACGGGGACTGGTTTTTCATGCACCTGCTTATGTAGCTATCTCAGTGTGCCAGTTTTTGTCTGAAAACAGCATGCCTCTCCTGCTCCATTCATCTTATTCTCCCGACCTCATTCCATGCCACTTCTTTTTGTTTCTGCAAAAGAAGACGATGTAGAAGAGGTGAAGAAACAAATGAGGAAGGTGAAACAAGGAAGGTGCTGTCAGCCACCCAAACAGATGAGTTTGAAAATGGTTTCCAAGAACGGAATTGCAGATTTAACAATGGCATTAAGTGCAGTGGGGAGTACTTCGAAGGTGATAAGGTTGTTTTGTTTAAAGAAACGAACAAAAAACCTTTTAAATAAATATATAGCTTTGGAAAAAAATCATTTTGTGGGGAGGTTATCTCCATGTACAGTGGAATACTGATTAGATAATATTAATTTATCTTTTGCACTAAGTGTTTCAGCTTTGGTCATGGGAACACTTTCAACTGACACTTTTTTTTTCTCTTAGATATATTTACATCATTGTTTATTGCTTTGTTTAATTATTTTTTATTTATAGCACTTTCTAACTCTCTAACATTACAAGTATTTCAGTCTCATCCTATACATTTCCTTCCTCAGGGATTTCTCCAAAGAGCTCTTGTTTTCTTGTTTTTTCCTTTTTACTTGATATTAAAAATCAAAATCTGGGCAGAGATGCATATGTTAATAGTGGCATACCACTCCTCTGGGCTCTCAGTTGACACAACAAGAAGATAATTGGGTATCTATATGCATGTCAACACATCCATATGTAGGTATCTATATCTATATTGATATGAATTCATGCTATTTTAAGAACTATTTATTGAGCAACCAGAACTGCAGGACTCTTCTCAACAGCTGAATATTGTATTTGATGTGTTAGGTACTCTGTAATAGATTTATTTTGCTTTAAGTGGCTTAAGCATTGGGTTGCTCATTCCAAAGTCAGTGGTTCAAACCTACCAGATGCTCTGCCATAGGAAAATGAGACTGTGTACTCTCATAAAGACTTACTCTCTTGGAAATCCAATGTCTGGCTACAATGCATCAGAATTGATTCAATGACAGTGAGGCTTAATGTTGGATTGTCTATATTAAACATATCTGTATGCTTTGTGCATTCTGCATGGCCATTGCAATGGGTTAGCAATCCTGGAAGAGAAGTACAAGGCAGGATCAATTGATGTGAGAATTGGTAAAAAAATAAAAAATAAATTGGAGAGTTGAGATATGCCTTACCTTTCTTCTCTGTGGTTTCAGTCTTGGGTTGAACTTGATTCACATGCTCCCTCATGAAATTACACAAACTTGGAATTCTCATACCTACTTCTGGATGGAGAGACTGGAGAGGTATCAGACCATCTTAGAATGGATGTTATATCCTCAACCCCTAGTGTATAAAAACATTCTATTGACTACAAAGGAGAGTAGCTATAATCTCATACAAAACTCCTTATCAATTTTATGTCAGGGCCCCTGCCAGTTGGAGCCACTAACTGATTAATCCTTTCTCCATAGGCCCAAACCATTTTATTTGAATAGTAGAATATTGTCACTTTTGTATAGTGTCAATTTGTAAAGTGCATAATCACTTCATTTGCACAGTTCAGTCACCTGCTAGGCAGCAGCCCAGAACCAGACAAAAAATAATCAAAATACACACTGTTTCCAACTTACCCAGGAAATGAAAGCAAAAGTAACAAAACCTCTGGGAAAAAACCCTATGGTTTAAGCAATGTTTCCCAAAGTGGATGATACTGCACCCTGCATGGTGCTGGAGTGATCCGGTGGGCCTGCAAGAGCAGATACCTATCCTTTATCCTGTATGTAGCATTGTGGGAAACAGAAAGATTTCTCCCAAGTCGTCTCTCCCAAATATATGTTAGATTTAGGACACTGTTTGCAGCTAATGGTAAATGATTGTCAAGTTACCTCCCTGAAGGCAGTCAGTTGCCAGACTACTGTCTGGTCCCACCACAAGTAGGGCCCACACCCTTCTGTTAAGGACAATGGGCTACTTCTCCTTAAAGGCTTGCAGCCATCAGTTAGGTCCCTGCAGGGTGGGCTTACACCCTACTGATAATGGTTTCTATAGTGAGCCAGAGAACAGGTCAAACCTGCTCAGTGACATCCAAAGTTAGGCCGCCATCATGAATCTAATCTTGTTACATGTATACCCCCATTCCCTCCTCTTCCTCTTGTGTGGATACCCCTCGATTCCTGCCTCCCATTACTGTATTACCTATAGCACAACCCTATGTCTTCACCTGTAATTAGAGGGCTTGCACGTCCCCAGAGAATATAAAAGCCTTGGTTAGCAATAAATCTCTCTCTCTCTCTCTCTCTCTCTCTCTCTCTCTCTCTCTCTCTCTCTCTCTCCATGGACCACCAAGTGAGGCTGAGGCGAGCATGCTACCATGAAATGTGTCTGACTCCATTATTTCAATCTCTCTTCTATCTCTCATGCTCTCTATGACTTTGCAATAATCTTAACTTATGATCGCTGTGCATTTGTGCCTACCAGACCTGTGGTGATGTGTTAGGGGCTGGTTTCCCTCACATAGCATAGATTTTTCAATGCCAGGATGGTAGCTACTGAGCCATTTTAGCTTGTTTGTTTTTGTCTGAAAAGGATCCTGCAGTTCAAATAAGCTTGGGAAGATACAGTTCATGGAGAAAATAATCTCTCAAGTGTTTATTACAAAGAACCAGAAAAAAAGAGGGGGGACGGGCTACATGAAGGAATTTATTTCAACATACACTGGTTCACAGTATTCCATGGAGAGTATCCCAGTTGACAAAAACTGGGGGGGGGGCGGGGGGGGGCGGGAGATCATCATTAAAGGATAAGACCTTACAATTATCTTTTTATAAATACTTGGGCAATTAAATATACATCCAGAATTGAGTGTATTATTGGTAAAGATGACATCTGAGACCCTTACGACTCAGAGATTCTGTGACTCTTTGAAGCTCATTAGCAAGTTGTGCTTGCATCTGTGTCAGGATGATTTCTCCCAAATAGAAAGATCAACCCACGCAAAGTAAGAATTGGTCTAAAGTTACTTAGTGCTTGCATGGTCAGATCAAAGAGAGTCTACTTTATGTTTGCCAGAGATCAATTTATTCTGACACTGTATACATCTAATTTAGATCGTGGTCCTTATAGCATTGAGGAAGTTCCTAAGCTGTGATTCCAGAATTCAAAATTCAAGACCACTGCGGGTGATTCACAATGCTTCCCATGTTGATGAGTTACATAATCTTCATTGGCCTACTTTGAAATAGGTTCCACTGTTAAGAAATAAAGTAAAGTAGAAATAAACAGGGAACGAACTCTTTCTCTATGCTCTAACTAAGGCTGTGCTGAAAGCCAAACCGCCTTGTGGATTGTTAGTAAAGATCCTCTGGGAAGATTTTGCAGAGGACTTTAATAATATATTCAGGCCTTACATAAGGCATGAGATCAAAAAAGAATGCTAGCTAATGAGTGAAAGTATAAAACTAACATCCTAGCTCCTTGGATTCTGGTTCTGAGACTTTGTAAAAAGCCTTTTGATGCCAGAAAAGTCATAACACTTCCATGTACTGTGGTGTCTCCATCCGTAAAACGGAGATAATTGCTTCTTCTTCATTAGAATGGTGAACAGATAAATGAGGCAATCGATAGGAAAACACGTTTACACTGCATAGTAGAAAGTATCCTACATTATACCACAAGGCTAACTTGTTGTTGCGCTTCCTATTTAATCCAAATACTGTAATTTAAGTTAATTTCCTCCTGGACAGTTTTGAGGGGAATTAGAAAACTAGTTGGCCACAACTTTTGTAATAAGATCTTTTCCTGTGTTTTCATTTTCTCCTGCAGTCTTACTACATAGCACTCCTCCTGCAGCCTATCTAAAGCTGTGACCTCCTAACAGGAGCTCGTAACATCCCCAAAGAGCAAAGAGAGGCCCCTACCGCTGAGCTACTCATGTTAAAAGAACAACTATTGTAAGAATTCCGCCAGCTTTTGTTCTCTCCATTATGAAGTTCAGCCAGTCTAATGGCTCATGTGAAAATATTAACTGGATTTAGTTTCCTCATTATGAAGATCTCTGACCCACTCACCTACTAAAAAAGGTAAATTGAAGAAAATTGTATCAAGGGCATTTATTTTTGGTTTTGATTATGGGCTCTCTAGTTGAATGGCTTTCTCTATTAGCTCCTGGGAAGGGCTTCATTTAGTGGAGAATGAGGTAAGGTGAGAATATATGGAAAGTGCTACTGGGCTCCAAAAATAAACCTCTGAAAGCATATATCTATCTACATATATATGCTGTAGATTTTTATGGCTTCTCTAAGGCAGTCCTTGACTTAGAACATTTGACTGCTGTCTCTGTAGGTGAAGACAGTGGCATAGAAATGGAACTTCTTGCCTGCCATGCCACACGAGGCTGCAAGGAAAGGTTAAGGAGGGAAGGAAAAGTGGTTAGACTTTTACCATTGTTGTTTTGCAAAGTGTATAAAAGCTGGTTCATCAGACTTGAACCTAAAAGAGGATTCAGCTGTGTTATTCTTTTGTTTTACAAAATTTAAAAAAAAAATCAAACTCAAAGAACACATTGGGAAGTCATGCAATACATTTTGGGTCAGTAAATAATCCTAGCTATATATCAAGCTGTATATCATCTTCTAAGCTAACAGAACTTTTAAAAGCAGAGATACCAGGTCTTTCTCCAGGAGAAAGAGAAAAATCATTTGTGCATACTAAAAGGAAAATTGTAGGAGGAAGGAGTCCTAATAATGTAGTGGTTATGTGCTGGACTGCTAACTACAAGATCCTCAGTTCAAAACCGCAGCCTTCTGAGGGAGAAAACTGAGACTTTCTACTCTCGGAAAGCAGAGTTAGAGTCTAGGGAACACAGGAGCAGTTCTACCCTGTTCTACAAGGTAACTGTGAGTCAGAGCTGATTTTGTGGCTGTGAGTTTTAGTTTGGACATCTGAAAGCTGATTCAATAAGGTAGAAAAATGCTTCTGTGTTCTCTGAAAAGAAACTAAGATTTTCTTTTTCTTCCTTTTAAGGTGAACAATGGCTTATTTTTAGAGACCTACTCTGAAACAAAATATAACAGTGCAGTCATTTGATGCTTTCATAAAAGTTAAACTAGTGTCAGGCACTTTTTATCTGGCCAACTGTCTACAAGGTCTCTCTATGTCTACCCACAACACACCCTGCGTTTTCCACTCTGCTGATTGCAAATGCACCTTCCACCTACCCCCATTCTTCATTGTGTAGTGTTTTTGATAATAGACTCAAATGGACTCACCTAGCCCATTTTCTCTGAGATAAACTAGGATGTGAAACTCTAATTGAAAGGCAAAGAAAAGGATTCCTAATCTTTTGAAATTTTTGTCTCTGTTTAGCTGGCCCTGGGTCACAATTGAGACTTCATTTCAGTATTTTAACAAGCAACAGTGAGACAGAGCACATACCCTATGTGCTGGCTCTCCCTTCAAGCTCTGCTTGGCTGGGCTGTGAGAGGATCAGCCCAGCCTTCCTCCCATCCTTCCTTTGCCTTGCCTGCTGCCCTACTTCACATGACTCATTTGAAATATTTCCTAAGAACATCAGCATCATAGTTGACAGCATCCAGCAGTGTATGTATTTCTAAAAATCACTCAGCAAATGGCAATTATCAGGCTAATATAGGGTGCATCAAACAAAATATATTAACAAAGGATATGAAAATACACCATTCTAAATAAATTACTCAGTTCCTAAAGTCAAGTTATCAATAAATTGAACTACTGGTTTTGATCTTTGACCTCTCAGAGCACCTGAGATCGGGTCCACCTATTTCCCTATCAGTCTAGGGCTGCCCAGCACCCCATTCCAGATGATAAATGGATTGTGTGAAAGCAAACCTTTCAAATCTTGGAACTCTATACTAGTTTGAGTGTTTTTAAACAATCTAAAAGAAAGCCGTCCTAAAATATGTTCTCAGTGTCAATCATTGAAGAGTAAACACAGAGTCATGTTACTTCCCCGGAACTCATGAAGTCATGGTATCTTGCTGCTGTCTCTACCCCAATTTTCATTGACCCATTCATTTTTTTCTTTTCTTTCTGTCAGCTTAGCAGCCTATGCTGCCATGTTCTTTCAGTTGAAATTCTACAACAGTGGTTATCAACCTTCCCAAGGCCGCGACCCTTTAATACAGTTCCTCAGGTTGTAGTGAACCCCCAACCATAAAGTTATTTTCATTGCTACTTCATAACTGTCATTTTGCTACTGTTATGGGGTGACCCCTGTGAAAGGGTCATTCTACCCCCAAAAGGGTTGTGACCCACAGGTTGAGAACCACTGTGCTACAGTGACCTCCTAACTTGCACTCCACCTGCGTCCCATCCTTCTCCCACATCACTCAAATAGGGTTCTCATCGCTCTCAAGATTAAAAAGACAATCATGATAGCAGTTTTATGAGTTCATATGCTCTGGCTTTCAGCAACGCTCAGCTTCACCTCCTACTTCTGTATTTATCTCAGTCCTTTCCCCAAATCGTCTTAAACGTTACTCATTTTGCTCCCCCAACCCATCATTAATATTAATTGTAGCTCATCCTTTGGAATTTAGTTCAAATAATATTTCTTCAGAGAGGATTTCCTTGAGCACCCAGACTCATCAGAACCAGTTAGATGCATGTATGCCTTCTGCTCACACTCCTTTCTTGCTGCGTTCATCACAAGCTAGCTTTAAATTAGTCGATAATTGTCTCTGGTACAATAAAGCAGCTCCTATAGGGCAGGGTTCATTTAGCTTTTATTTCATCATCTATAGTTTAAAGTATATACATATAACATTTAGTCTATACCATGTGGACTAAATAATTGTTTCAGGAAACGTGCTTACACTCAGTGTCTTACATACATTCTCACTGAAAGTAAATCAGTGTATTCTCGCTAATAGGATTAAATCTTTGTTGGGCTGTGTGCTGGAGATGTAGGAATAAAACACGAAGTTCCCAATCATTGGTTGACTCGGGCTCCTTGCCATAAAGCGGATGCCCACTCATAGCAACCCTAGGGGACCAGGTGGAACCGCCCCGGTGCGTTTACTAGTCTTAGACTTCTGTACTGGAGTCGAAAGCCTCATCTTTCTCCTGTGGTTTCAAATGACTGACTTTCCAGTTAGCATCACGTCTTGTAAGCCATCATCTCAGGAAGGGTCCTGTGGGTTGACTCGTCATGCAATAGCAGCAGAGACCCGCTCAGAAGGACAATGGAACGTCTTAGCAGAGTTAAAAGTTCGGCTGACTTTGGGAGTGATGGTGGAATCTATTGGCAGGATTTTACTCTTTTCATAAAGAGGTTTCTTTGGGAGTGCTCTTTTCTTTCCGGTTGGTTGCCAGTTGCTCTAAATTCAATCCTGATTCCTGTTGGCCCGGCATGTGTCACAATAGAACACGTCACAATCCACGAAACTGCCCACAAGGAAATCCTTTTGTTTTATAAAATATTGGCCAAAAAGATGTAATGAGCAAAACGGGAAAGGACAACTCACTGAGGGGAAGTGATTCTCAGACAGTCTGGTATCTGGCTTACTCAGAATGGAAAGCACCAGCACACTAAACGCCGGCAGGAAACCCTACTTTGTCCACTACAGCCTCCCTCTTGCCTTACGTCATCGAGGCAGTTAAAAATGCTCCGCAGTAGCTGAGAGAAAAGATCTAAATAATTGGAAGACTTGAAAAATATTTCTGAATATCATCAGCTTATTGATTTCAAGTGCAGACAATGGTGGTAGAGCATTACCATGTCTTGACCATGAATTATGTTCCCAGTTCTCTACAGGTGCCTTATTGTCCTCTGGTTTACCTTATTCTAGTTTTGAATCCACTTTGAAAGAAATACGCTATTGTTCCAAATAACAATAGATAAATCTGACATTTTGGAAGCATGGCTTCAATATCTATTTTCTGGATTTTTTTTCTTGTCCCCAAAGGTAATATACATCTTATTTTTAAAGAGCATTTTATTGCCTTTTAGATGAACATTTATACAACCAATTAGTTTCCCACTCAATGAGTTATACATAAATAGTTCCTGAAATGCTAGTACTCTCTCAATTCCAACCTGTAGTTCCACTTTCATAGGACTACTTTCCCGGCCTCCCCTTGCCTTTTCATCTTTGTTTTGGGGCAAATGTTGACTCTCTGGTCTCCTATAGTTGACTGTTCTTAAAGAGCCCATTCCTTATTAGGAGTATTATTTAGGCAATCTATTATATGACTTCAGTTCAAGATTAAAAGTGTGTCTTAAGGAATTAATTTTAGGGTTTCTTCAATCTAGTAAATATTTTTGCTTGTTTTGTTTTTTGTAAATTTGAGTGTTATTCTTCATTTCCTCCCATTCTAACCCAAGCCTTCTCTTTGACCCCTGCTTATGTGGTCAGTCGCGGTCACTGGGAACCATCTAGTTATTCGGCTCTGGGTCTAGAGGAGATTAGGGATCATGTAGGCCAGTAATCCTGTGTGCTGATTGTTGCCTTGAATCTTAAGATTCCTACACTCTCCTTTGCTACAGGTGGAAAGAGAACAATAGTTGTACCTTAGATGTCACTCACATACTTTCAAGATTCCAGATAGTACTCACATAACTAGGATTTAGAAATCCATCTTTGTGAGCTATGCTTTACCAATTGATCTAGATGTCCTCCAAGACAATGGTCCTTAGCCTTCAAGGCCATTAACTCGGTTCCATTGTGAGATGCTTGCATATGTCTAGGAAGTTTCTATTACTGTGGTCCCCAGGTTCTCTACTGTGGTTTTGAATAGCTATTGAGCACATGCACATATGTATCCATTGATGTCCACAACTACACTTATATATGTATATAAATGTACTTCCATATGCTCCCACCCACCTATATATATTTATTAACCTATATCTATTTATGTGTTATAGCATATCCCATATTTGTTCATTATTTGTTTACTTCTCAGGGTCTTCATTTACCGTGGCCACCTTGTGCTGACTCCCCCCATATTGCACATTGCTTTTCTCTTCACCACAATGAACATGTATCTACTTTCTAGCCAATGATTCTCCCTTCTTGATAATCCCGCCCATCCTTAGGAATCATCAAAGAACAATGCTTTCTGTGTGGAAACCTACACTTTACTTTTTATCAGAGGGTTAGCATGCCTTACTTGTTCTAGAGTGATTGGTTTATTTTACTCAGTTTGGTTTCCTCCAGACTCACACATTATGTTTTGTGGATTCATCATTCTTCTTGTCGTTGCATAATATCGCATCTTTTGTTTATTCATTTGTTGATGGGCACAGGTTTTCTCTCCCCAACTTTTTGTTATTGTGAATAATGCTGCAATAACCAAGAGTCCACATATATGTTTGCTTCACTTTTAGTATTTTTAAGGTATATACGTACGAGTAAGATTGCTGTATCTTATGGTATTTCTATTTCTATCTTTTTCAGAAAGTACTATGCCGTTTTCTACAGTGGTCGTACCATTTTACAATCCCATTTTGCAAGCAAAGTAAAATAGCTATAATCTCTTCACAACTTGCCTATCTTTGTTTGTTTCTATTTGTGTTGTGGTTTTGTTGTTTGCTTGTTTTCTTTTGTTTTGGTCAGTGCCACTTTTGCAGGAGTGAGATTGTAATACATTGAGGCTTATATTTACATCTTCCTAGTGGCTAATGATCATTAGCACCTCTGGTTTTTATTATCCACCTAGATATCTTCTTTGGTGAAGCATCTGTTCATGCCCTTTGCCTATTTTAAAATGTTGGTCACTTGTGTTTTTGTTGTTGTTATTGTGGTGGTGATGGTTGTGTTGAAACTTCCTATATATTCTAGAGATTACACCTGTCTTGTTGCCAACTTTTGCCTAGTCTGTAAATTCTCTTTATAAAATCATAGAGTGAAATCTTTTGATAAGGCTAGGTATTTGAATTTTAGAAACCCCAGGTTACCTCTTACTGTTAATGCCTTTCTAGTTTTGTTTCATAGGGTATTGATGTCATAAATTTGGACCTTTAGTTCTGTCCATATGTTATATTCCGGGAACTTTGTAGACTTATTCCTCATGTCTTTGATCCATTTCTTGTTTATGTTGTGAGGTATAGATTCTGTTTCATATTCTGCAATTGGATCTCTAGTTTTGCCAGAGCCATTTGTTAAAGAGACAAGTTCTTTCCATAGAATGTGCCTTGACCTTTTGTCAAAGATCAGCTTTTCATCACTAGATAAATTTGCGCCTGTACTCTCCATTGTATCCTCAGTCTGTTGTCTGTCATTGGACCAGTACCAGATTGTCTTAACTGCCATGCCTGTACCAGGAAGCAGACATCCTCCGAATCCATACTTAAATAATGCTCTGGCTTCCTGGGGCGTCTTTCCTTTCCATATAAAGTGAGAGATTAGTTTTCTGGATTTGTTAAACCACAGTGTTAGCATTTGGATCCAAACCAAACCAAAATCACCGCCATAAAGTTGATTCGGAGTCATAGCAATCCTTCTGCCCTCGTGCGTTTCTGGCACTGTGAATCTTTATGGAAATAGAAGGCTTCATCTTTCTCCTGAGGAGTCACCAGGGGTTTCAAACTACTGACATTGCAGTTAGCTGCCAATGTATAATGTCCCAAGAGCCTGTATTATATCTACAGATACCTTAATATTTGGATCTCTTTGTTTGCTTCTTTTACTAGTAAACCTACTCTGCATTGGTCATCACCATGGAGTGTATGGTAGTTTAAACTTCTCTAAGCTTTATTTCACTTTGTGAAATATATTCATGTGTCAGAAACTGCTAGCTGCTGATTATTTGTACAATCTACTCATTAAGATTATTATGAAAATGGAAGAGTGTTAAGAAGTTGAGATTTAAGTAGGTATGATAATTTTGCTAAGGACATGGAACAAGTAAATACTAGATCAAATCAAATCAGGCATGTTGATAATTATATATAATCCATTATATATCTATAATTATATATAATCCATTACTTCTATGTTATAGAATGTTTAATCATTAGAAATCTTGATTTATGGCATAATAATATAATCTGTCTTGGGGATAAATGTTATAAATAGCTATCACATATTTGCATATGTACCATGCATATACAAAATCTGGGTGGAAAAAACTGCATTCAACTTTTCCAGAAAGTTCTCAGGTACCCAGTAGTCCCATAGCAGAAAGGCTTGGTGATTCTATTCTATAAGATGATGCAAGTGAACATCTCCGTCTCATACAGGGGTCATCATGTCTCGGAACTGACTCCCAAGCAAGAGTGTCATGTCTATTTACCAACTAATATCAGCATTTGAGGCTCTCGTCTATGTCGAGATTATTTTTTTCTTCTGATTTTCCTATTTCCCCAACAGTGCCCTAGTGTTATTACTTAGGGAAATGCATTCGGAGTTCTGCAATAAATGACATTGAATATTTATGGTGTAAGTGCCATCCCACACGTTCAATGAACAGTCGCTAAATACATCACTGAAGACGTCCCACAGGGATTTGGTCCTTGCTTAATCAAAGAGCACATGCCTCAAACGAGCGCTGATTGCTTTGGTTGTTGTATTGTTCATAATTTGGAGTATTTTTCATACTGACATTCACTCAAATTGCACCAATTACTTATTGAATATCTATTACCATATGCCAGGCATATAGCAGGAAATAAAGCTGTCATATCCCAAATTACTATAGGGGTATGGAAGGATATCAGTACGAGCTTGGAGATAATCCTTCAGCAGCCATTAAGAAAAGAAAAACAAAAACAAATTCATCTTCTCCCCTCTTTCTTTGTTTTCCCAGGTGTTCATTCATTAAGGCCTAGATAGGTCATTATCTTAAGGCCTTTCTGCAGTGACTTATGATGTTTTGGTGCTTCATTTACATTTCTGTCTTTCTCCACCTTACTAATCATGAAGTCCATGAAGGTAGGTTCCTTATAACATGCTTGTCTTTCTTTTTTTTGTGTGGGGGCAGGGGGTTGCTTTGAATTAGCGACTGATTAAGATCTGTAAAGGAATGGCTTATTTCTGTATTTCAGGTACTTACTAATTTTAGGAATTTTGTCAAAACTTTCAAAACAGGTATTTATTTGTTCATTTATTTGAAAATACTTAAGAAATTATTGTGTCAAGGACTTTGTGATAAGTACAAGTGGTCAACAAAAGACACTTGACCTATGCTTTTCATAGTTCATAATTTAAAATGGAAAGCTGATTATAAACAAACTTGAAAAGAAACATAAATAAAATATGTAAATATAAATTCATGAAGACAAATTCATTTTTGGCCTTGGTAATCATACTGTCTGCCTACAATAGTGCCTGACATCTATTAAGCATTTGACAAATATGATTGAAATAATATTGTTAAAATTCAATTAAATAATATGATTATAATTAAATATGGAAATATAACTTGTGCCTATGCAAATCAAGGTAAAAGTCCTATGAGGCTGACAACAAAGCATAAATAGAATTTAACATGATTATACTGATTCTTTGTATAATATTGTATAATAATTTAGTGTAAAAATCTTTAATTGTATTGTTTACACTAAAATCTCTTTTCTCTTTCAATTTTGAAGGTATTTTAGATTGAATTCTTATTTATATTATGTAATGCCTAGTGTCTTTTGTTTGGAAGTATTTTATTTAAAAGATTCAGATTTGTGGGTCTGAAAAGCAGGAGGGATTGAAACAGACAGTAAAATAGTTTTGAAACATAAAAATCATGCAATAAGTGACCCCCATCACTCTATTTAAATGTCTATTCTTTATATGTGTAAAAATAATCTTTACTTAAAATATACAAACTTTATCTTACATGCTGAGAGATATTATTTACTTTTGTGATATTATTTTTTAGATCATAGTAGTGAAACATTGATAATTCTTTAATCCCAGGATCATACACAAGTAAATACTTTTAAACTACCTATGGGCCCAATATTGGTTCTCTCTTCTTATTCTTATTTTTCTCAAGAAACATTATACATGCCAAATTGCATCATGTAGTACAATTGAATCCTTTCCCTGCTATAATAAGAACATGCCCTGTTCATGTAATGTCAAAGAACCAACATTATTCATATTTAAGTTCTCTTCCTTAGGGACTGCTATTTTTAATTCTAATGAAATTCCAATCACCTTATGTAGTCACATTGTAAGATGATCGTCACTGTCCAAATATTTCTTCTTATGTATGTTTGTTTATAGTAATTATTCTGATTTACTTAAATGCAATATAAGATAACAAACATATGCAAATGAAGTCTAAAGGGAATAGAATAAAATTAGTGTTCATGATTCCGAATGGTCTGTTCAGAGACAGCATCAGGCACAGTTGAACATATGGGCAATAAACATCTCTATCCTTTTGGGGACCTTTTCCCTTGTGCTAAGGAAACCTAGTGGCAGAGTGGGTTTTGCATTGGGCTGCTAGCCACAAGACCGCAAAGTCAGAGGTTCAAAGTCACCCTCTGCTCCATGAAAGAAACATGAATCTTTCTACTTCCATCAAGAAACCCACACGGGCAGTTCTACTCTATCCTCTACGGTGTTTGCGACTCAGAATCGACTCTTGTTTCATCAGCGTCTGTGAATAGATCAGCACGTGTCTAACACTAACAATCAAGACGTACAGATCTTGCACCTCTTCCCCTAAATAGATGGAGGCCTGAGTTCAACAGAAGGAAGCTTTTTAAAAATGCATATATACTAGTTGATTCCAGTAATCGTTACATGTATAAAGTAATTAAAATGATAGTATTTAACTCATTTTTCATTGAGCATATTGTGGTATAATTTACATACAAAAAATTCACCAACTTAAAGTGTACGATGCAATGAGTGTTAATAAATATGTGAAGTCATGTACTCATCACTCAAACCAGAATGTAAAACGTGTGCCTCAGCCCTAGAAGCTGCCTTAGTGCTTTGTTGCAGGAGGCCTATCTTTCCACAGCCCATACTCCCAGCCACCACGGGTCGGCTTTCTAAAACAGTTCACTCCTTTCTGGAATTTCATATTCCATTTAGAACCATACAGCATGTAGTATTAGTGTCTTTCATTTAGTTAATTTGTTAGTTTTCGTGTCTTGCTTCATTCACTGAGCACAATGTCTTTGAGAGTCACACAGGTTGCTTCATGTGTGAATCCTTTTTATGATTGAGCAGGGTTCCACTGCATGGATCGCTGGTGACAGGGTGGTTTAACTGCTGGGGTGCCAACTCTAAGGTCCACAGTTTGAACTCTCAAGCAGATCCAAAAAACAAAGATGGCAATCTTATTCCATAAAGATTACAGTCTCAGATAGCCTCTGGAACAATGACACTCTTATATGGGCACTAGGAGTCAAGATAGACTGCAAACCAGTCGGTTTGGTTCAGTTTGGGTTATTCCACTCCTTGTACAGGAGTCCCTATGTGGCACTAATTGGTGAGCTCAGTTCCACTGTGACACCTGGGGTCTCCAGGTGTTGGAACCAAGTCAATGGTGACAACTAACAACTATAGCAATCCCACTGTGTAAGTATAAAAAATTATTTGATCTGTTCACTGGTTAATGCTAGCAATTTCCAAGGGCTGGACTATTATGGATGCAGATGTTATTAACATTCAAATAAAAGTTACCATGTACAAATCTGCTTTATTTCTTTTGAATCAAAAAAGGGAGTAAGATGTAAGTGACCGATTCTGACTAAATAATAAAATACTAACTTGATTTTCAGTGTCATGGGTGAGAGTTCCCGGCGGTCCTGGTCCTAATTGCCATGTAATAGACTCCGTCTTTTAAACTGTAACCATTGTAGACTCGTGTAGTGGCATGGCCATCTAGGGTCAGAGCCCTGGTGGCTCTGTGGGGTAAGCACTGGATTGCTAACCACCAGTTGGTTTTTCAAACCCACCAGTAGCTCCTTGGGAGAAAGATGAGCCTCTCCTCCTGTGATCATGTACAATCTAGAACACTTAAGAGGATTGCTATGAAGCAGAAAGGACTGGCTGACAGTGGGTTTTCTTTAATCCATTATATAAGGAGCTCTGGTGTAAGAGTTGGTTGGTCTTGGGTTATGAACCAGAAGGATGCTCAGCGGGAGAAAGATGGGACTTTCTGCTCTCCTAAATATTTACAACCTCAGAAATCCAAGTGGGCAGTTCCTCTCCAGCCCATAGGATTGCTAGAGTCAGAGTCTGCTCCATGAAAAGGATGCTGGTTTTGTTTTGTTTAAGTGCTTTATATAAGTAGGATAATTGTTATGTGAAGCATTTACTCAAAGTTGAGCTTTAAAATAATCAAAATCTGGCTAGTATGATCCCCCAACTCAATTGCTATCTGATCTTTGGGGGAGCACTTCTAGTTTCCTGTTTCTGACATCCTTCATAAGGAATCTTGGTGGCTGAGTGATTACGAGTTGGGCAATTAACTGCAGGGTCAGCAGTTTGAAACCATCAGCTACACCACAGGAAGCAGACCAGGCCTTCCACTCCTGGGAAGACCTACAATCTCAAACCCCCACCAGAAGTGCTCTAACCTGCTTACAGGGCCGCTGTGGGTCCGAATGGACTCAAGGGCAATTAGTTTACTTATGTTTGTAACCTCCTTCATTAATTTAAACAAAGCTCTCATTTTGCAGGAGGTGAGGTGGGGTTTAAGTAATTCAATGGTAATTTTCTTGATTTTCATTCAGAAACTTGCGTTTGATTCCAAGCTATTGAGCATCGTGAACTGACATTGTATTTCCTCAGTGGATGTTTGTGTGTTCCTTTTATACAGATCTGGCCAGGTTTAGCATAATTTCTAGACTAAGACACACTAGGAAGAAAGGCCTGGTGATCCACTTCTATAAAGCAGCTAATGAAAAGCATATGAATCACACTGCTTCAACCACAAACAACACAGGACCAATAGTGGTTCATTGTTTTATATATGGGTTTGCCATGAATAAGGAGCCAGAGAGCAGTGAATGACAAAAACAATTGTTACACAATTTTCATGACAAGACAAAGACCCAAGAATATTGAAGCTGTTGTTATTAAAATTTTTCATCAATTATTCCTCCTCAGAGCAGCTAATGCACAGAGAGGGCCATAGTGCCAGCCTCAGTGTGAGACACGACGTCCCTCACTGACCTGTAGCTGCATCAAGGCACAACACTAGAGGCACAGTGCAGGAATTGTGCCTGATCTGACCTCATCACACTGGGGTGAAACACTAAGGGCGTGGAACAGAGCAGCAAGGGGAGAACAGGAATGAAATTCCCAGGAAATACCAAAAATAGACTTGAGGGCCAGGGCGTGCCACACCTTCAGACCTAAACGTTGACAAACAGATCTTGAACCCTTTATAGGTTTTTCTTTTCTTTTTGTCGTTGTTGTTTTGTTTCCTTTTACTGTTTTGTTTTGTTCTGTCCTTTTTTGTGTGCTTAGTGTTGTCTCTGCATACCTATGTAGATAAGGTAGATAGTATAAACAATCCGGAGGAGAAAACAAATGGGACCAACTGATCGTTCTGGGGCACACGGGAGAGGAGGAGATTGGGGAAAGGAAGTGGGTGTTAACACACCCAGGGACAAGGGAACAACAAGTGATCTAAAATCGACGGCGAGGAGGGCATAGGATGCCTGATAGGACTTGATCAAGGGCAGTGTAACTGAGAGGAATTACTGAAACTTGAATGAAGGCCAAACATGATAGTGGGACAAGAGGAAATTAAAGGGAAATATAGGAAAGAACTAGGAGGTAAAAGGCATTTATAGAGGTCTAAATATAGGCATGTACATATGTAAATATATGTATATATAAAGATAGGGAAATAGATCTGTGTACATATATTTATAAGTTTAGTATTAAGATAGTCAGCAGACATTGGGCCTCTACTCAAGTACTCCCTCAATGCAAGAACACTTTGTTCTAATAACCTGACATTCAGTGATGCTCACCTTCCCAACACGATCACTGAAGACAAAATGGGTACATATGCAAATGTGGTAAAGAAAGCTGATGGGGCCCTGCTATCAAAAGATATAGCAGCCATCTAGCTGAGAAGCAACAAAGTCCAAATGGAAGAAGCACTCCAGCCTGTGTGATCATGATGTGTCGATGGGATCAGGTATCAGGCACCAAAGACCCAGAACAAAAAATCTTATTATTGCGATTGATGGGGAGTGCGTAGTGGAGACCCAAAGCCCATCTATAGACAATTGGACATACCCTTACAGAAGGGTCACACAGAAAAGATGAGCCAGTTATGGTGCAGTACAGCACCGTTGAAACATAAACTTTCCTCTAGTACTTTAATGCTTTCTCCCCCTGCCCCACACTATCATGACCCCAATTCTACCTTACAAATCTGGCTAGACCAGTGCATTGTACACAGGTACAGATAAGAGCTGGAAACACAGGAATTTGAGGACCTATAAACCCCTCAGGGCCCATATTGAGAGTAGCAGTACCAGGAGGGTAAGGGTAAGACGACGGGAGAAAGGGGGAACTGATCACATTGATTTACCTATAACCCCCTCCCAGGGGTCAGACAACAGAAAAGTGGGTAAAAGGAGACATTGCTCAGTGTGAGACATGGAAAAACTAATAATAATTTATAAATTATCAAGGGTTTGAGAGGGGGGAGGACAGAGAAGGGAGGAAAAAAATGAGGAGCTGATACCAGGGATCAAGTAGTAAGAAAATGTTTTGAAAATGATGATGGTAACAAGTGCACACAATGGTTGTATGTATGGTTTGTGATAATAGGTATACAAGCCCCCAATAAAATGATTTTTTTTAAATTGTTCATTAATGAAGGTAGGATGGTATGGCATAATAGAAACCAGACTAAACCACACAAAAAACATCTGGGCTGTGATGCCAAAATCATATTCGGTCCCTAAATAGATCACTTTGGAAAACTAACTAAATTTTCCTTGGCATCATCTAAAAATCCCATAATGCCTTTGAGCATGGCATTCTATGGTTGTAAATTAAGCTTAATGACAGATCTCAAACTGAAACCAAAGGTATTTCCTTGTAAATTCCTTAAAATCGTGATCATGCTTTTATTAATGTTTTGTTGGTCTCAAGCCATGTTCCTATTGTTTACTATATAATCGTACTTCGCAGTTCCATGAAGGAAAGCCTTACCTTATAGGGAGTGATGTCTATAATGAGTACTTTGGGATTCTGAAAAACGCAAAACCAAGCGTTAGCTGAGGCTGAAGCCATTGGATGCTCAGAGCACAGATGTTTGGAAAAAAGGCTCCAAAACCCAAACTCACTGCCAGGGAGTTCATTTTGATTCACAGAGACGCTATGGATAAAAGAAGATAAGACTAATAGGGGATTCTGATTGAAAAGTGTTTCAGCCCCAGAAAATGAAGAAAGTTATTACAGCGCTAGGAACTGGAATAAAGGTATTTGAAATAACAGTACATCTCAGAATCCGGGTCTTAAGGCACTGGGCTTTATATTCTATAATAGAGCTAGTTAACATGATCAGAATGTATACAAGTTTCCCGGGTACAAACAACACTTGAGAATTGTAACTGGAGACACAATCTCAGTAGTTCATCCATGCATGACTACAACTCTTCCATGGCCACCTCACCAATAGTAAGTGTGCTAGTTACATACTTTCATGTCAACTTGATAATAGGTGTAGGAGTGGAGTCTAGCCTGTCAATCAGGTCACAGCCTGATGATATCTCCTTGTAGTCATGACCTTCTGATGAGGATTCTGGAAACTTCATCTCTTTTTCTCTGGAGGCTGACCACATGCTCTCTCTGCTTCACCTTCCTGTTGGTGAGCCATGTGGCTGAGGCCTGCCAGAGCATTGTGATGCTTCCATTGCCATTGGAGCCATCAGATGCTGTGCCCACTGGTCTGTGATCTTCCTGCATTCTCCATAAGTGCATGTAGCTTCGTGAGTCTGAAGAGAGATTTATGGACTAGTGCTGGACTTATGTGCTAATAAGTCTAATGGGATTCTTATACTTTTCAATTGCTGCAATGAAAGTGGTCCTAATTTGAATCTTAGATCAAAATGCCCATCATACAGCCTACTTTATATATTTAGCAAGCCAGCTTGAATCCTCAAAATATTTGAGTTTCAAATACTAACTTCAATTTTGAAATATAAACTATATAAGTCCATTATAGATGATTTACATGTAAAGGTGATAGAAAATTAAGTTATTTATAGAAATTGAACATTAATTTTGAGAATTTTAAAGATTTAACTTTCTATAAAATGTGTAGTGTGGTGAAATTCCTTAAAGAAAGTGATATCATGAGTTTCAAGAAAAAGGTTTAAAGAAAGCAACATAATTTTTTATGGCAACTTTATGATAAAGGTGATTTCCTCACTTGGCTGTTCACTTCCTGATAATGTCAAAATCTCAAGAGTGTATTGGACTACACACTGATCTACTAACCACAAGGTCAGGGTTTGAACTCCACAGTGCTCCTTAGGAGAAAGATAAGACTTTCTGCTCCCATCAAGGGTGACAGTCTCAGCAACCCACCTGGCACTCTTCCCTGTCCGTTAGGCTCCCTGGGAGTCAGAGTAGACGTTATGGCAGGGAGAATGAGGTTGTTTTAACAAACTGAAGGAAATACAGGTAATTAAAATGGCTAGTAATATCAATATAATACATAGTAATAAAACTAATCACAAGGAAAATTTTAAAGTATTAAACCAAATCATTTATTTCTTTTCTTATCCTTAATAAAGTTTTTGTTTTGTTTGTTTTTTTGTCGATATCATTGTGGTGGTTGTTTTATCTTTCCTCCCAGTAACATTTTAAAATTTAAATTGTTTTCCCAAAGAGTCATTTCTATACAACAGTAGACTGGTAGATGGATTTTCATTAAAAACTACTGGCTTGGTGCATGAGTCTCTAAAATCCAGGTGTATACAAATACATATGCCATATGAAACCATATATAACAGTTTAACTATTTTATGAAAAACATACGATAAGGTACAAGATACTAAAAAATGCAACTGGTTAAAATTTTCGATGACAAGGAAATTGCCTTAAGATAGCAAGATATCAGTGAGCTCACACACAAGTAAAATTTTGCTTAAAATCATCCAACCACAGTTGCAGCAGCACATTGACAGGGAACTGCCAGGCGTTCAAGTCAGATTCAGAAGATGGCATGACACAAAGGATAACATAGTTGATGTCAGATGGATCTTGGCTCTGAGCAGAGACTACCAGAAAGATGTTCACTTATATCTGTTGACTATGCAAAGACATTCAACTATAATAAACTGTGGATAATCTTGAGAAGAATGGGGATTCTGAACCACTTCATGGTGCTCACTCAGAACTTGTACATGGATCAAGAGGTAGTTGTGCAAACAGAACAAGGGAACACTGCATGGTGTCAAACCAGGAAAAGTGTACCTCGGGGTTGCATCCTCTCACCATATTAGTTTAGCCTGTATGCTGAGCAAGTCATTAGAGAAGCTGGGTTATATGAAGAACAGTGTGGTATCAGGATCGGATAAAGACTTATTAACAACTTGCGGTATGCAGATGATCCAACCTTGCTGAAAGTGGGGAGGACTTGAAGCACTTGCTGATGAAAATCAAGGAGTATTGAGAATGGATTACACCTCAATGTAAAGAAGAGCAAAATCCTCGCTACTGGCCCAATAGGTAACATCCAATTACCTATGTATTGATAACAATTACGTATGTATTGGTAACAACCAATAAGTAGAGAAACGGTTGAAGTTGTCAAGGATTTTGTCTTTCTCGATCCAAAATCAATGCTCATTAAAAAGCAGTCAATAGATCAAAAGATATATTGCATCAGGCAAATCTGCCGCACAAGACCTCTTTATCGTGTTGAAGAGCAAGAATGTTTCTTTGAGAACCATGACCCAAGCCATGGTGTTCTCAATTGCTTCATATGCAAGTGAAAGGTGGACCTTGGAAGGCCATGGACAAAGCAATGCATTTGAATAGTGGTGCTGGAGTGCCATGTCCTGCAGAGGGACAAGCAGATCTTTCTTGGAAGAAGATGGAAATGGAAAATGAATGGAGTTCCTAGGATAGACTCTATCCATTTTCCTCCTCTCGAGGTTGCCTGCAATCCTGGTTTCTTGGATCCCTCCCTTCCTGGGCTGAGGGCTTCCTCCATCTTCATAGGCAGAAACATTGACCCTCTCTAATCATTCTTTTGTTTACATTTTCCTGTGACTCTCCCCTTCGACCTCCCCCTCCAACATGTTCCCCCTCCATCGCTTATGGGACCTTGTGATTACATTAGTCCAATATGGAATATCCAAAAGCATCTTATTTTAAAGTCACTAGATAGTTTGTTGCCCTGAGTCAATTCAGAGCGATAGGAACCCTATATTACAGAGCAGAGGCACCCGATAGGGTTTCCCAGGCTCTAATCGTTATGGGAGCAGACCTCCCTGTCCTTTGTCCCAGGAATCCACCAACGGGTTTATACCACTAGCTTTTCAGTTAGCAGCCAAGAAATTAAATATTACATCGCATTTGTAGATATATTCATGTATGTATAAATTTTATAATTCAGACTTGTGCACCCAGGAGCCTGATGAATATCAACTCACAAAAGTTATTGTTACTTAAATAATAAGCAAGTATTTATTCATACTTGGTTGCCCCAAAAGCACATTTTTCCTCTCATAAATCCATATTTGCCATGCTTTCTCTATTATTCTTTGAATAAAACTAATATACCAAGTTATTAATTCCATAATCATTGGCAGGCTTTGCAAGCTCACTTGGTAAGCCTGAAGTTCATTTTAACTTGCCGTTTTAATTTGTTCTTTTCACATGAGAAGAAGATAAAACTTGGAGGTTAGCAGACTGAGAACTGTGGCTTTGGAAAAGTTATATATATATGAACCTGATATGAGCAATTGAGATAATAATTCATTCTTTGTAGCAATTTTATAATTAGTAAGATAGTATATAGAGAAGGCGTTCACTATAGCAACTGACACCTAGCCATCACCTGCCCACACACTGAACTTTATTTATTAGTCGCCTCTGGAGCAGTGCATGTAATTTAAGCATTTAGTATTTATGGAATTATGTCCTAAAATAACCTATCTCATATCTTTGATGTTCCATTTCTTTATCTGTAAAAGATGCCTTAACACAATCCTCTTTGTCCTGAGGAGTGACGGTGACCCTGAATATGAAAGCACTTAGAAACTGTGAAGAGATCTCATGAATACATTATTCTGGATCCACTGGGTCAAGTTCAGGCATCCTTCAATCCTAAGTGATTATCAGTGTTCCACATCTCAGACTATCAGGGATCAATGAGCTGCCTCATTTTCAGACCTGACATTGTAGAGCTATTAAGGCAAAATCCAAAATACATTTCTGAGCCACAATTTAGAAGTTTTCCCCTAAGCTTTTAACACCAATTGTCTGTCCATGTAATACACTTAAAAAAATGCTAGGAGCAGTCCTCCAAGTGCATGTCTGCAATTTCAAACAGTCGCACGCTGCCATCTGCTCCTTCTGATGAGAGATGCATCTGTCTGCTGAGAAGCGGGGAGAAGGGTGGCTCAACAAGAATAACGGGACTCTGCAGCCCCTACAGCCTCACCGGGTGGCTCATGGACTTGCACCAACTAATTAAGGGTCAAACCAGCATTTCGTAGGATGTCTTTGGATGAGGTTGGGGTGCATTGTGACCACACACTACACAGCACTCCATACCGCGGCTGGTAACATTTGGACAATGAGCTCAGTTTCTGCTACCTTTCAGCAACAAACCGAATGGGGGGAAATGTGATTCAGGGACGCCCTTATCTCAGTGTTTGGAGGTTTGGAAATGATTTTTTTTAACATAAATGAGAGTTGTTCCTACGTCGACAAGGGGACAAGTCTATACATGCTTGTGTCAGATGTTAAATCTAAGTCTCTCCTGCGTGCCCAAAGCTCACTTCATGCCCCTTTTCTTTTACAAAAGACCCATACAAATACACGTTTTAACTCACTGAAATCAATTCAAAGAGGATTTTATTTCTTGGATGAAAGCGAAAAATGACACTTAGTAGTCAGCGTTTGTTTTCACTGTCGAGCTATTCATGAGGCAATGCTTACCCCAAGCACTAAGTGTAGCCACCCGCCTTTCGAGGAACCAGAAACATTCCGTATCTCAGCATCCAGCCAAGATAGCTTACATTGCCTTTGAACATTCTGTTAGGGTTATTCTAGCCCCGCTGTGTTATTTGGGATGGTTTGGTAGGGTTTTTATTATTATTGTAATTTAGGTGGAGGTTTATATTTCAGGTTTTAACCTTTGTATTCCACAGCCGAAACTAAGCCTCAAACTCCCCAGCAGCTTACCCCTCCTTTTATGATTTCCATGCTCCCTCCTATGGTCAATGTCTTCCCGTTTCATCCGACGCAACAAACATCAAATCTCTAGCCCGTTGCTTTGTCCTCTTTCGCTTGCCCTCCCCACTTTTGGCAAACTCCAAAGACTATTCCCTTTGGTTTGGAAGTCTTTAGCTTGTTTTCTGGCTTGTTTGATTGGTTTTTCCCCTTCGAACAGTGGTCTCATAAAATATTTGGCCTTTGGTGATTGGCTAATTTCACTCAGCATCACATTTGCTAGGTCCATCCATATCACGAAGTACTGCGTATACTGTGTGTGTGTATCAAAGTCTCCTCATTCATTCTTCGACGGATGGGCACTTAGTTTAGTTCCATCTTCTTCCTGCTGTGAACACAGTACACTGATGGAAGCGTGCATTCGTCTGTTTGTGTTGTGACTCTTCTTTCAGACACGCTCCTCCCGGAGGGATTGTTGCAGGGCATGGAATTGCTAGTCCCAGTTCTTCGAAGCAGGGTTTGCGTTGCTTTCCACAGTGGTTGTCATATGTACCCTCCGACCAGAAGTGCATTTGGGTTCCCATCTCTCGCCAGTCTCTCCAGCATTTGTTATTTTCAGTTTTGTTTTGTTTTAACTCGGCTGCCATGGTCAATGTAAGGTGATGTCTCTACTTTGCTCTGATTTGCATCTCCCCAATGGCGCATGCCTGTGAGCATCTCTGCAGGTGTCGTGGGAAATGTGGATGGCATCTTCGGTGAGCAGTCCATTGATAGCCTCTGTCCATTATTTGTCTCTTTCTTACTGAGGTGGTGCAATTTTCTCTACAGTCTAGAAAGCCTTGTCCATTGTGTTGTGAGTTATTTTTAACCACTCAGTGGATTCATTTTTACCCTTTCTTTTCTTTTTCTTTTTACTCTTTTGATGCACATAGTAACTTATTTGTAGTAGAACCAATCATAATAGATTATTTTTGAGTTTGAGAATTCTCAAAATGTTTCCCACATAAGTTCATAGTAATTGCTTCTTTGCTTTTATACCATTTTGATTACATAAAGTTTCATAGGCATGCCATGGTTTCAGATAGTGCTGGAAACTTGACTTCTCATACTTATTAAAACTTCAAAATTAAATCAATTTGATAGATTTACCAAATAAAAGGCCTGCTAAATTTTGATAATTTAATAGATGCTTAGCTGTTAAGATGTTTAGCTGTGAATTAAATAACATGACTTATGTAATGTATTAATATCTACACTGGGTTTATAGCTCATAAGCAAATTGAAGATATTCACCCACATACACATGCTTATAAGTGTAGAACATTACTGGGATTATATATCATTTCAGTGTCCTAGAGTTCATTCAGCCTCTTAGCTATCCTTTATAAGGTTTCTGAGGTTGTAAATTTTTACAGTAGCAGATTGGCTCATCCTTCTTCATTGAGTGGCTGGTGGATTTATAGTTAACAGTTCAACTCTAAACTTTTAATTGCCAAAACCTCTAAAGAATAGATTTTGGTTTGGGGAAATTTGAGTAGAAAAATTTTAACTTTTAATTTTTGTCATTTACCATCCTGTACTCATGATTTTTTTAAGTCCTTAATTTCCATTACTTTATATAATTTAAAAGCTCACCTAATTAACAAAAGAGAGTTGGAAATTAAATTCATTTCACACAATCAGTTTGATTTTAATGTAAAGCCTGACCAGGTTATCAGGTAACAAAGTTTAACTTCTCTTTTACTAGCAGCACTACAATGGATTTCATCAATTCTTGTCCAACTTTTAGAGTTTCACTGTGTAAAAAATTACATTACTGCAATATATTGTAGCATTAATATTATTAAACTAGTTATCCGGTTTTAGGTGTTTAATATCCAAGTGTCAGGAACAATTTTGTAAATGTGTCAAAAGAAATTTTCTGTTTTCTTAAACAATTTAGATAATGTTCCCAAGAAGAGCAGCCATTCATCAACAATAGAAAAGAAGCATGTTTAATACTTACTAACAAGGTGATTTGATATTGACATTTTATAATTCCTGTTTTATAAATTCTCCGGACAAAAATATAGAGGATGTCAAATATTATTTCATCCCCAGTACTTTAATTTCTGTCACTAAATCCCCGTGAAAGCTTTTAGACTGAGAATGGAGGCGTGTCCGAACAAACATTAGGCATTTGACATATCTTTATTTTACTTTACCTTTTTCTGCTCATGTCGTTGTTGTTTGGTGCCTTCTCGTTAATTCCGACTCCTATTGACCCTGTCTTACCAAACACTGTCTGGCTCTGTGTTATCCTCACAAACACTGACACAGTTGAGCCTAGAGTTACAGCTTGTGTCACACAATCTTGCTAAGGACCGTTTTCTTCTTCTCTGCACCTCTTCTTTACCAACCACCATGTCTTCCTAGGGGACTTTTCCCGAGTGAAAATATGTTTAAAGTCCAAGAGAGAAATTCTTGAAATCCACCTTCTAAACAGCCTTCTCGGAGTATTTATTCCAGGACAGATTTGTGTGTTCTTCGGGTTCCTTTTGTTTCCCCCCTAGGAGGCCCAACTCTGGATTTATGTTATTGAAAGCGCCACATCACGGGCCTTCCCCATGAAGTAGAAAGATGGGTTACGTGATAGAGAAGTGAAATAAGACAGCAGAACGGCACTGTGTGCCTCCTGCCCCAGATCCTATTACCGATCACTTCCGGTTAATTTTGAGTGTACCTGGGAAGGGAGAAGGAAAGAGCGTCAATCAAATTGAATCAACTGATCTTGACAACTTCGACCTCTCGGCTTCAGCCAAGAAGAGAAAATGAAGATGGGCATTTATTTGTTCCAGGAATGGAAAGTTCACAGTGTAATTGAAACTCACTAAGAGAATCTTGATAAACACTGCAGGATCTGTGACCTCCTGAGACTTTGTGAATGTTTTAATTCTACTGATCACACAACAGCTGGGTCTCAGCTATAGCAATTGGTGGATTTTTTTTTAAGGTCTTTACTGTCTTCATTGTTAGCGATGTGTTGTGGAGGTCAATGAGAACCATCACTGAGCTAGATT
Organism: Echinops telfairi; assembly: GCF_000313985.2. Classification (NCBI taxonomy): domain Eukaryota; kingdom Metazoa; phylum Chordata; class Mammalia; order Afrosoricida; family Tenrecidae; genus Echinops; species Echinops telfairi. The sequence goes on from NW_022111300.1 coordinate 17,163,537, forward strand.
AGTTGTGAGTTTAGTATAGTAGAATTGTTTTATACCAGAGTACACGATGTCAAATGGAATAATGAGAACAATAATGGCAAAAGAGTTCATGTGGGAAAATCAGAGAGATCCTCTTGTTAGGATCATTGTAAGTGATTTAGAGGAATAGAAAGATGGTGATTCTTCCCTGATATGAACAATATAATACATACAATATTTCAAATACCTCTTCCTTAAGGAGGCCTCGGCATTTTGCACATATTATTTCATAGATCTTCTCTGGAATTCCATGAGGTTTGGAGGAACTATGCACTATTAAGGTCTCTCTACTTGGCTGACTCAGGGCCTCTAGGGGAAATGGATCTCAAGAAAAATAGCAAAGGTAGTTATAAGGCTTAAACTTCATCCCATATGTATCTGTTCATCTGTTTGTGATTTGTTTCCACACAAACAGAATATGTATCTGCTTTTTTGTGATTTGTTTTCACACAGTGACCAGATTGCTATGACTCTGCTACTCAGATTTGTGGACCAGAGCCAACAGCATCACCTGTGAACTTGTTAGAAAGCAGATTCCCGGGGCCCTCACGGACCTAGTGGGGCACAGTCACCTGGTCTTTAACCAGGCTATAGAAATGTCTTATATGCACTGAGGTAGGAGAAGTAAGTGCCATTGCTTTTGAAAGCATCCTGGTACGTTTGTTTTCCCTTTCCTTCTTCCTACACACGGGAAGGGACTGGGGAGTTATTTATGAAAGTCAGTTCTCTTTCCTTCAGCATGGACTTCTTTTAGATGCCACCATGGATTCAGTGTGGCCAATAACATAAGGGCTGAAGTGACAAAAACCTCCTTTCGTGTGGGCACATATGAGTCTGTGTTCTTTCTCTGTTCGCAAATTTCAGGAATGACAGGGAAGTAATGACCCGAGTTAGCAGTTTCCAACAGCTTGGAATCTAAATGTGCTTGTGGAGTAAAGACCTTCCCTACCCTCTGCCCACAGCCTTCAACTATCTGTGAGAGAGAATTAAAAATGTCAGATGTTCAGCTGTTGAGTTTCAGAATTTCTCTGTTAAAGGAGCTCTCATGGCTGTAACTAACACAACATTTTAGATATTTTGAGAGGTGACTCTTAAGTTTTAAAAATAAGAACTTGTAGCATGCTACAGTTGAAAGAACACTAAATGAAATAAGGCTTGTTTGGGTTGTTTTTTGTTTGTTTGTTTAGCTGAATGGTACTGGTCTCTTCATTATTTTGGACTCATTTCACGTCGTTTTTGATTCTTCAAAATTTCCTTACCCATCTCTCCTTATTACCCATCTCTCCTTATGAGACTATTACTCATAGTCTCATAGATTCCAGAATTCTCTACATTGCTTAATTATCCTCCTTCTGGAAGTCGGGCAAAAAATTGGAGAAAAGTCACTGGAAATAGTTCCAGTTTTGTGGATGTGCAGTGACCCCCTCATCTCTGTTATTATTTATGCATGGCACATGGGAGACTGTAGCAATTTATGAGCATATTAGCATCCCTTGCTCATTTTTCTTTTTGAAAATATGTTTAATAATTCATTTTCTGTTTGGAATGCTTGTTTATTTAGTCTTTATTATAAGCGAGTCACTTGCGGCAAAATTAGAAATCCCCACTGGTGGAAAAATTACTTTTTCTGATTGACAGAGTTTTAATAAATGATTTATAATTAGCTCTCTGATTTCTTGTTATGACTGGTCTCCTCACACACACAATGTTGATCGATGGAGATACCCACACAGTTTCCTTTTAGAATGGAGCTCTGCACTCATGAAGAGAAAAGGATCCAACACGGAGGATCACCGCAGCCCTCTTTTCACCAGTATGTCTCCATAGAGCTGTGTTATCGAGTGGCCAGTCTCTGAGTTTGCCCTAGGCTGCTACTCATTCATTTGTCAGCCACTCACCAATTGTGACATTTCATTGACAGATTCAAAGATTAATTAGAAAGAACGGAAATAAAATCGTAATAAGAAAACACTACAATATTTTACTTAAGTTACATTTTCTGGTGGAAACAAAGTTGAATTCTAGTTTCTCATTTTTGCATATATTTAACTTAAAAACTGTTCATTAAGCAAACGGTAAAAAAATTCAATCAGCATATTATTAACAGGCATTGTTAATATATACTGTACTGGTTTAGGTTATTTAAATTAAATTACCTTTTTACTACTAATCAAGCAATAATATTTGGAAGAATTTGAGGACATATTTTATGTTATATAGGTTGTTCAAGTCTTCTGTATTTGAATTTGAATCCCTATGTCAAACTTCTAATTCAAAATTCATTTTGATTTTCCTGACTACAGTGACAAAACATATCATGTAAATTGAGGCATTTCAATGGTCTCACGCATTTCCCAAAATGCTCTGTTCAAGGTCAAGTTATTGGTAGCACATAGATTAAGAATTCCACAGCGCCAAAATCTAAATGGTGGGCATTGATTTTTACTTTTATCCTAGAGAGAAATTCATTGCACAGACTGTAATATGCATAGACTCACTTTAGGTTCATTCAGAAAGTTGGTTTTGTTTTGCACATCTGTGTGACAGAGAAGCTTGAAGCGTGCCCACTGCTGAAACGGCAGCAGGAACTGGGCGAGGCTGGCTTGAAAAGAATAAATGTGAACAAGCAACAAGGACTATCAGTTTCATAATTCATAAATTGTTAATTTTCAACTTTCTCTTTATAAATCCTGATTTCTCCTAAAGTTCAGAATATATGTCAACACATTATTTTTCGTGCCTCCCTGCTTCCTTTTGATTCATTTTTAGCATGCCCAGGTCATCCTCTTTAAATATCAGAGCAGGAAACGGGCTGGTTCTTCAGAATCCTGACAGTTCTCCTGTCCAGGGAGGCTCCTGGTGATATGACCTTCACATCTGCTCTGGCTTCTTAACGTTGGAGGAAGACATCCGTTCGATCCCACCGAGTAGTCATTCTTAAACTTTTTGATTTGTGGAAATGTTTTGATTCTCCCACCAGAACACTAACTATTTTACACAAACATTCTGGTTGTAATATTACTGAATCCGTAGACAACTAGAGATAGTTGCACTGCCATTTAAAAATATCTCTTTTAAATGGTGTGACCTGATTGCTTTCTCACGTGTTGCTTTTCAGAATCTCTCTTAGGTGGGAATGAACACTTGCTGAACTGCTTGCCCTTCTCTACCATAGTCACCCACGTGGTGAGTAAGACTTGGAGGCATGCCACCCAAAGATGTGCAGGTGTGAGAGCAATTTCCATAGCTCAGCTCCATGAGAGACAGCCACACTGTCTAGTCCAAGGCTCCACCGCAGCCCAAGGATCCCTCGGCCGCCCTACTCAGCTGCCAGAGCGCTCTTCAGACCCTCCCATGAAGCTTACAAAAGCTCTCGGCAGGTTGCTATGGTGCCTTCCCCTTCCTATGTATCTGTCCTCTACAGATTGCTATGGTGCCTTCCCCTTCCTATGTATCTGTCCTCTACAGAGCTGTATGCAAGCAACAGAGAAGTCACCTGTGTGTGAACTTACACACACATGCACACACTTTAAGATAAATCCATTTTTACTTTAAGCTGATTTTGGTTTCCATTGGTTTGGGAGCAAACTTATTGAGAAACAACGTCAGAAAGACCAATCAGAATGTTCTGGCTTAAACCCAATATTACTGCAGTAATTGCTGGTTATTTCTTGAAAGCATGGCTGTAGTTTGTGTTATTGTTCTTTTTCAGCAAAACATTGCCAGTCAACCCCTTTGTTCGTGTTTAAATTAGGGACTGATTAGGAGAAAACTGAAGTTCAAAGTGTTCATTTCTCTCTTCTCAGAAGCTGGCTACACAGTTGTGTTTGCAATACCTGTGCTGAGGGCAGCTGTGTTCAAGGAAGAGCGATATGTCTGCATGTGTTTCTAAAGCCGAACCACTGCAGTAGGAAGTCAAACCAATTGTCTGGGAAGAAACAATTAGAATGCTCTACAAACTCTGTAATGGAAAGCCAAAAAAGAGGAATGCTAGAGTCTTAGGAAGGGAATCTTACTAAAACATATTTTAAAAGTTACAGGAAACCAGAAAGAGCCAAACTCTTGCTCCTCATCCCAATACTGGTGCCCAGCTGGTCTTATGATCCAGAAGGGGCCAGAGCAAATTAGCTGATAAAACAACTGTTTTAAGGAGCACCATTACTTGCCCTTGGACTATGAGTTACATGTTCCACTAAGAACTTCAAGGTCAGCAGTTTGAACCCACCAGCTGCCCTGCAGTAGAAACATGAGGTTTTCTAGTCCAATAAAGTTTTTTTTTTAATCATTTTATTGGGAGCTTGTACAACTCTTATCACAATCCATCCATCCATTGTGTAAAGCACATTTGTACATTTGTTGCTCTCATCATTCTCAAAACATTTTCTTTATACTTGAGCCCTTGGTATCAGCTCCTCATTTTCCCCCTCCCTCCCCGCCCGCTCCCTTATGAACCCTTGATAATTTATAAATTATTATTATTTCATCAGTAAAGTTTTACAGTCTCAGAAAACCACAAAATCAATTCTATTCTGTCCTAGAGGGTTGCTGTGGGTCACTACTAATCGGATGGCAATGAGTGTGGAGTTTAGATGATACAGACCAAGAAGAAAGAGCAATGTGCCTATGAAAATTTCCTCATCATATAGCAGATTTATCAAGGTTTCCTTTTGCCATTGTCCCTGCCAGTCTTTGTATCACCTTGTTAGAACAATTTCAGACATGTATTCTCCCACATTTGAAGAGTTAGAGGAACATGGGACACAGCACGGTTTGGGGAATGTGTGAGTCTTGGTTGTCTAGAGGAACAAAACACTTGAATATGCTAATTTATAAATTATCAAGCGTTCATGAGGTAGGGGGGAGTGGAGAGGGAGGGGGGAAATTGAGGTGCTGATATCAAGGGCTCAAGTAGAAAGGAAATGTTTTGAGAATGATGATGGCAACAAATGTACAAATGTGCTTGACACGTGGATGGATGGATGGATTGTGATAAGAGTTGTATGAGCCCCCAATAAAATGATTTGTTTTGAAAAAAGAACTTTATATCAAGAAGTAATCTCCTATTCAAGAAGGCATACTATCCCAGTCCAACTTAAATCTGTGGATCCTATGGTAGTTAGTGCCCTCATCGTATTCATGGAGCTTCAAGCTGATGAAGCAAAAAGGTGAAGCAGGATGCAGGGATCACAGGCTGGTGAGTGCAGGTGGAAAGCACCCAAGGTCATAGCAGCGCCCTGACAGCTCTGAGAGTCAGGCAGGCAAGACAGGATCCCCCCTGGAGGCAGGCACAGAGTCCTAACAAGCAGGAAGGCAAAGGGGCAGAGAGAGGAGAAGGTCCCAGTTTCTCTTTTGTAAAAATGCCATGCCTTTCAGGGGCCCTCATAAGGCTACGACCTGATGGAGAGGTTGGACCCCGCTCCAAGCTCGCAAAAAACTAACTGCTACAGAGGAGAAGGGTTTGAAAAGATATAGACATAATTAAGTAAATTAGTAAACCTGATCTAGCACCTTAGAGGAATGGATGTACTTGATGCATGTACAAAGTTTTAAGCAAAGGCCTGGTGTTTTTGTACTATCCAGTTAAAACAAATTTATTGAAAAACTACTCAATTCAGCATGTGGTTATCATGGACATTTATTATTTTAAAATCTGCAATATCACTAAGGTAGGCATTATCTTCAGCCAAAAGTTGAGAAACTAGAGACTCATTGGGTTAATCTATCCAGTGTCAAACATCTAATAAGGAGCAAAGCTGAAAATAAAATCAAGATGTGTGTGGAATGTATAGTTTTATAGATGCTTATATATCATATTAAAGTATCATTTTAGCCTAAACAGCTATGTAGTTATATTACAAGTTAATTTGTCACTCTGGTTTCTCATGTACTTCAAATATACTTCAAATCTCATCAAAATAATAGTATTACTCCTAGTTCTTATCAAATTGAGTAATCTGTTTATTAGCTAGCTAAAATTGCCTTGCTCACCTGAGCTGAGTAAATGCATAAATATCATCCAGCTTTATTTTATGTCTAGGAATAAACCATTTTGCCTTTCTTATTCCTTTTAAGGACTCTAAAAGCCTATTCAGGTGATTTCAGAATGCTATCATCTATGATTAGAGTCAAAGCAATCTCCTATGTCAGAATTATAGCACAGGGCTCATGGAAGTCTCTTGTGAAACATCAGGTTTCAAACATCATCAGAACCTTACATTTAAATACCTAGTTCTTTTTAACTGAATCATTTTTTTCCAACTAGTCTTTAGTCAGCCACAGTTCTCTCTTTACTTATGATTATGCATTTATTTTATCAATGCCCAGAACTGTTGCATTGAAGAAACCTCAATCTCTAAGACCCCATTTTCTCACACCTCTAGTTTTGCAACTTTATCATTCTCAATTTCTGGTCTCTAGATTTCAATTTTTTTATCCAATCCCACTGTAGACTGGCCCCTTTTTTCTTCTGTGGGTAAGAATCTGTGGTGGAATACCTGAATGGAACTCTCAATAATACTAGTTTTGTCTTTATTTCCACCTAGTTAACAAAACTCTACTCGTGGGTCCTTTGGACCAAAAATACCATCCTATTTTGGTCTTTTCAGGTTTTTTTAGCTAACTGTCTGAAAGTTAGTTAATGTTATATTTATGTCCTCACTAAATAAACATATGGATCAATACCAGAAGAATTGCTTGATTGCATTCCTAATCTTGACTGTTCCAATCTATTATTTTACTTATTTTTATCTCAACCTTTCAATATTTTCAACTATTCTGCAATCATTTCTCCTCACAAGCCATTTTACTGTCCAGTAACATCACATTTAGCAAACAACCTAAATATCACAGTCTTCCTATTTTTTCCTATTTAAAATAGGAGATTTAAAAAAAATTTCCAGATCTTTTAATTCATTAATCCATTTATTCTAGTAATCCACTTCCTAAGTAATTTTTGCAACCTATAGCCATAACCACTTCTCTATTTCATCTTGTAAAGCATCTCTCTCTTAAACATGTTCTCTTATTGTGCTCCTAGAAAACTGCTTTTTTATAAAAATGTATTTAAAATATGCAAGCAGACTTATAATTCTAATGTTTACATTAAGCTTTTACACATTCAAAAAGTAGTATCCTGAACTCCAGTCACCATCAACATTTATAGTGGTAACCCCAAATGGGTCAATTTGTATATATTTACCCATTTATATATGAGTTATTTACCCTAACTCTAATGGCAGTTTCAATCTGATAGTCATACTCCCTACTATGTTGGGAGTTAAAATTGAAAGCAAAGGTATTACCTTATCATAAAGAGGTATGTCTGAAGATCCATCCTCAACTACAATTCTATCAGCAATGGGATAATATCAATAGGCTTAAAGACCAGTTAATATGACTATTATTCATATTTGTGAATCAATGATTAATGCCAAAGATGATAAATTGAATATTTCTACTAAAAATCCAGACTGAATTTATCAAAAATGCAATCAAGATGCATTGATAATGACTCATGATTGGAATGTGAAAGTTGGAAGCAAAAAGGAAAAACCTACAGTTGGAAACCATGGCATCGATCATAGAAGGATGGGGGAGCTAGAGCACCGTAGACGATGTTCAGAACAAGTGCTTCTCTAAGCTCAGCCCACTGTCATCCGGTCCATTTTGACTCATATTGCCTTTGTAGAACAGGCTACAACTACACCATGTGTTTCAGAGATTGAACATCTGTATGAGAGTAAGTAAGAAGCCTCATCTTGCTCTCACAGAGTTACCAGTAGTTTGTAATCCAACAAATAACTCACTACACCTCCAGGGATTCTTCCTTATTCATGTCAAATACATTTTTAGCAACATAGATGACAAATAAACATATGGAATGCACAGGAAGAAAATCAACTGCATTTATGGAGGAAGGCAATGGAGATGGATAATATCCTTAGTCAAAACAAGGTACGGTGCCCACTGGGGAACAGACCATCAACTACTGCTACCCAAGTTCATGTTGATGCTGAAGAAAAATAAAACAAGTCCACAAGAGCCAAAACCCAATCTTCAGCACATGCCACCTGAATGTGGCCACTCCTCAGTACTATATGCCGAACATTAAGCACTGATGACAAAGACCAGATGGGCTCTGGGTGACACTGAGAAGAGTAACTATGAAGAAATCAAAAAAGGCCATCACAATGACAGGAAAGAAAGGAAAAAGCAAAAAGAATACTAAAACTACCTCTAGAATGAAGAGAAACTAAAACAAAAGTAAGAAATGATTAAATAATTGAACTGAACATAAAATGTCAAAGGGCAGCTCTGAAATGGAGTGAAATATTATCATGCAATTTGCAAAGACCTAGACTTAGAAAATCATAAGGGAAGGGCCTATGTGGCACTCTTCAAGCTGAAAGAACTGGTGAAAAAATACAAATCTCATGATGAAATATTAAGCGATTCTGTTGGTAAAATTGTGAACATTGCAATGAGCATTTTTAGAAAAGGAAGAAATGCACAGTGTCACCGTATCAGAAAGAATGAGTTGATATTCAACCATTCCAGAGGTGATACCATCACACCTTATTCTGTGAAGGAAGGAGTGGAGTCCAAGTTCCTCTGAAGGCAGTTGAGAAACTCCAGACTCCAGGAATTGACGGGATACATATGGAAAAGTTTAAACAAACACACAGCACTAGGAGTGATCAGCCATGCATTCAAATACGAATGACTACTCTGGCCAAGCAAGTATAAGCACTATCTATTTAGGCCTATTTCAAAGAAAAGTGAATCAACAAATGGTAAATTATCAAACTGAAACATTGATATCACATGTAAGTACTGTTTTATTGATTGTAATTCAAAAATGGTTACAATATTACATAGATAGGAACTGCCAAAAACTCAAGCCAGATTCAGAAGATAAGGGGAAATGAGGGAGATCATTGCTGATATCAGTTGAATCTTGGATAAAGCAGAAAATACTAAAATATCTTTTCTTGTGCTTTGTTGAATATACACAGGCATTAGACTGTGTGGATCCTAAGAAACCAGAGAAACCATTGTGAAGAATGGGAATTCCGAAGCATTTCTTGTGCTCACAAGGCCACTAGATACCAAGTTGAAAAGTCGAGCCAGTGTGCAACAGGGTTGTACCCTTTGACAAGACTGATTCGATCTGTACGCTGAGCAGCTATGCCGAGAAGCTATGCTCTAGGAAAAGGACTGTGGCATGTGGCGCCATGCGATACATACATGATGCAACTTTGCTTGCTGAAATTCAAGAGGCCTTGAAACACTTACTGATGAAAATCAAAGCTCACAGATTTCTGTGTAGACTACCCCTCAAAATAAAGAAATAAAAATCCTCACAATTGGACAAATAATAGCATCATGATAAATGGATATATGATCAAAGGATTTAATTTTGATTTAATGATTAAATTTTACTTGGATCCATAATAAATATTATATGCAAGCAGCGTGCATAAACAAATAACATATTACACCAAGCAAATCCATTGCAAGAGAACTCTTTAAACTGCGAACGAGCAAAGATGTTACTTTGAAAACGGAGGTGAACTTGACCCAAGCCGTGGCATTTCCAATGGCCTGTCCTGCATATGAAAGCTGGACACGGGCCAAGAAGACTTCAGAAGAACCACAGCATGTGCATTATGGTGTTGACACAAAACATTGAACATGCCAAGTCTTAATAGTAAACAATTCTGTCTTAGAAGAAGTAGAGCCAAAATCTTGCTTAGAAGCAAGGATGCCTCATATACTCTAGACATCTAATCAGTAGAAATCAGTTCTGGAAAAGGACGTCATTCTCATTAAAGTAGAAGTCCAGCGAAAACCAGGAAAATGCTCAAGGTATTAGCGCAGCAGTTGTAAAACATGGCCTCAAAAATAGCAATAATCGCGAGGGTGGCCCTGGCTAAGCGTTTTGTTTCATTCTGTTGTCAACAGACCCTGCCGTGAGTCACAACTGAACCATTGGCCTTAAACAGCCCCAGCCACGGGACCTCCGTAAACACATTGGGCATTTGGTCAATTCCTTCTAAATATTCTTTATAGCTAATGTCTATGATTCCTCACTCTGTTTTTCTTGTATCCCTTCAATATAATATTTTAATAGTTTAACTTTTCTAAAACTCCCCCCACCCACCAACTCGCTGTTCTCTTATCATCTGTTTTTTGTGTGTTTTAATATTAATTGCTCTTCTTCCTAGTATCCTATGGTTTGAAAATGAACCTGAATTGGCCAATATTAAAACTGCATACCTCGACCATGCATCTTCCTTCTTTTTAGACTTACACATTAAAAACTTTGTAATATGGTGGGGGTGTGGGGAGGCGGAGAGGTGAAGAATGACTATTCTTCATCGGTAGTGTATAGACTTGAATTCTGGCTCCATTACTTAGTAGTAGAGAAATAGCCATGTGTCCCTGGGCTTTTGTTTCCTCATTTATAAAATGAAGGTTGTAAGAGTATATGATCTGAGATCTAATGAAAAGGTTTAGCTAATACCTGAGTCTTGTAGATGTTTTAGGGGAGGAGATGAGTCACTTAGGGTTCAGCATAGCAATAATGAAACCCACAACCTTCCTCCAGTTCTTAAACGCTTCCTCCCCTCAACTACCATGACCCCAATTCTACCTTGCAAGCCTGGTTAAACCAAAGGATGCACAGCGCTACAGATGGGAACTGGAAATGTGGTGAATATAGGACAGATGAACCCCTCAGAACCAGAGGTGACAGTGGTGATACCAGGAGGGAAGCGGGGGGTAGAAAAGGGGGAATTGATCACAAGGATCTATATAACCTCCTCTCTGGGGGATAGGCAACAGAAGGGTGAGTGAAGGCAGATGCTGGGCAGTGTAAGATAAGATATAATAATGATTTATAAATTATTAAGGGTTCATGAGGGAGGGGGAGGGGGGAGGAAGAGGGAGGGGGGAAAAAGAAAATGAGCTAATTCCAGGAACCCAAGAGGAAAGCGAATTTTGAGAATGATGAGGGCAACAAATGTATAAGTGTGCTTCACACAATTGATGTATGTATTGCGATGAATTGTATGAGCCCCAATAAAATGATTTAAGAAAAAAAACTAATGTTGTCGTTGGTATTGTCAGGTGTCTTACAGTCCATGAGTCTGAGTTAGTTAGTTTATTGTGCCAACCTGGCCAATAAACACATGTGGAGTTAATTGAAGGGCGGAGAGATAAATGCCTCAGTGAGCCTTGCCTTTTTAGTTCTCAGTTCTCTTGCTTTCTGATGGTTGCACCAAGGTGCAGCTGCCTTAGCCAGTTCCCTGCTTTAGCTGGCAAGGCTCACTTCCTTCCCTGAGGAGAAGCCACATGGACCTACCCTGATGCAGTCCTGGGTGCTGGAGCAGCCGTGTGGAGACCCCTGCCAGAGCTGAGATGCTTACACACTCACTGACTCGGCTTTCCTCATGCAGTTGGCATCATTGC
>NW_022111300.1:17175126-17179994 GCF_000313985.2 Echinops telfairi
TGGGCTTGGGCAGCCCTTGGTTGGGATGTTTTCTTGATACGCACTTATCCTTTATCTAAAACTCTCTCTTATACATGAGTTTCTGTGGATTTGTTTCTCTAAAGTACCCAGAATAATACAGAGTCCTAGCGACCCTATGTACAACAGAACGAAATATCGCTTAGTCCTGCACAATCCTCACAATTATTATTATTATTATTGATCCTATTGTTGTAGCCTGTGTATCAATTTGTCTCATTAAGGGCCTTCTTCTTTTCCACCACACCTCCCTCTACTTTGCCAAGAGTTATGTCCTGCTTCATGGAATAGTAAAATAACCATCTCCTAGTAAAATGTTACATCTCCTGGTAAAAGTACATGAGATGAAATATCGCCATTCTTGCCTCTAAGGAGCATTGTGTAACATTATTAATGTTATTTTAAGACATGTACATTTGAATACCTTACATCCATGTCAAATTCCAAATGTTCATTCTTTACTTATTCCTCTATTTAATTCACATATTATCCATAACCCATCCCCTGAAAAGAAGCAAAAGTCTCATGGCTTCACAGTCAATGCCAACTCACAGTGATCCCATAGGACAGGATAGAACTGCCCCTGTGGGTTCCCAAGACTGTAACGATCTACGGGAGTAGAAGACCCCATCTTTCTCCCAAGGAGCGGCAACTGCATGTCAACCGCTGATTTTCTGGTTAGCAAATGAATGCATAACTCACAATCATCAAGCATAATTTCAATTACTTTTACAAGCAAATATTATCACTTGTCTGTCAATGTATTGTACAGTGATGACTTGCATGTTCTATGATGTTCAAACGTATGCCACTGATATTCCAAGTACCAGCAACATCACTCATGATAGACAAGTTACAGATGGACTTCCAGATTAAGGAAAACAAGGAAGAAAAATTCATTATTTGCTTCTAAAAAATTTCCATTGAAAACCTTACGAATTGCACGCATCAGGCCATGGAATGCTTTGTTATATATAGCATCATTGTGATACTAACTTGGCTGGGCTAGGATTCCTAGTAGTTTGGCAGAAATCCTCCATAATGTAACCTACCATAACATAATCAAATTTATAATGAGATCTGCTGTAAGCAGCCACATAGTTATGGGAAGATTTAGATTGAGTGATATCCCTTTACTCAGGTCACAGCTCTGATGCAATTGGAAGGAAGTTTCCGCAGGGTATGGGCTACCTCCTTTAAAGTTGACTCTGTGAGAAAACTAACCCATTTTATGCTTGTCTGAATCCTACATGTGGCCCATGGACCTCTGGTTCTTTGACTTAAGCCAATGGCCTGCCATATTTCCTACTGACCCTGGGGTCCATCAGCAGACTGCCATTTGACCTGGTGACCTAGCATGTAGTGAATTCCAAAATTAAAAGCCTGACTTGATCACTTTGCATTCATCTTCCTCTGTTTCTACCAATCTGTTGTCTTCCTACTTTGTCTTCCTACTTCCTGGTTCATCAGCTCCTATAGTCACACGAATTAGGAGAAGCTTCCAGCCAACATCTGACCGGCAGACTTGAACCCCACTAAACTTACCCACTTGTACAATTTTGTGAGTCATTTTCTTGCTATAAATCTCCTTCACACTCTATCTAGCTATCTAGCTATCATCATCATCTAACAATTGATATCATTGCTGACATCATATAGATCCTGGCTGAATCAGAATATGAGAAAGATGTTTATTTGTGTTTACTTGTGTTTCATTAACTATGCAATAACTGTGCAAGGGCTTTTGGCTGTGTGGATCATAACAAACCATGTTCAGGCTTAAGAAGAGTGGGACTTCCAGAACATTTCCTTGTGCTCATGTGGAACCTGTACATGGATCAAGAGGCAGTTGATGGAACAGTAGAAGAGAATAATGCAGGTTTAAAATTAAGAAAAGTGTGCACAGGCTTGTATCATCCGACCACGCTTATTCAATCTCTGTGCTGAGAAATAACCAGGGAAGCTGGCTTATTTGAAGAAAAATGTTGCATCTGGATTGGAGGAAAGCTTATTACAAATGTGCAACATGCAAGTGATACAGCCTTGTTTGCTGAAAGTGAGGACTTGAAGTACTGGCTGATGAGTAACAAAAAGTGCAGCCTTCAGTAGGGATTGCAACTCAATGTAAAGAAGATCAAATCCTCACAAATAGACCAGTAGGCAACTTCAGAACAAACAGAACAAAGATGGAAGTTATCAAGGATTTCAACATTTTTGTATCTACAACCAATGCTCATAGAAGCAGCGGTCAAGAGATCGAAAGACTTGTATTAGAGAATTCTGCTGCACAAGATCTTTTAAAAGTGTTTATAGGCAAGGGTACTTTGGGGATTAAGGTATCCTTGACACAAGCTGTGGTATTTTCCCTTCCTCATATGCATGTGAAAGTTGGATATTGAATAAAGAGGATGAGAATAAAAGGATGCGTTTTCACTAGAGGGTTGACAAGGAACATTGTAACTGCCATGGAATACAGAGCATAGCCAGAATACGCCTTCGAGGCCATGGTGAGCCTCGGTCTCATGTACTTCGGACATGTTATCAGAAGTGACCAATCCCTGAGAAGGACATCATGGTTGGTAAAATAAAGGGGAAGCCAAAAAGAGGTGAGCCCTCGGCGAGATGGATTGGCACAGTGGCTATAATTATGGTCCCAAACAGAACAACCGTGAGGATAGCATAGAACTGGGCAGTGTTGTCCTCTGTTTACATAAGATGACTATGAGTTCGGACCAAGTCCATGGCACCTAACAACAATTTATATGCACACACTCACACATATAACACACAAGGGGCACCTAAAAAAAACCTGGAGTTTTTTTTTCAAATCTATGTATTTAAAATTTTCATAAAAACCTTATCACCTTCAAAGTATTCTCCATTACACTTAATACATTTGTCAAATCTGTGATTCCATTCTAGGAAACATTTTTCACACTCATTTGTTTGGCTGACATCACCTCCCTTGAGTTTTTTTTTTCTTCATCTCATCTCTGTTGTCAAATTGCTGTTTTTCGTGTACCTATTCATTCGTGGAACAAAAAGAAGTTCCACAAAGGTAAGCAGGTAAATGGGGCAAGAGAGGCATACTAGTTTTTACCAAAACGGGCACACCAAGATGGGTGTGTGAGCAGGTGTATTGTCTTGATGCAAAACCAGTCCCTTCCTTGTTGCACACTGTTACACAATCTTTTGAGAACCTCTAAATAGAAAGCTTGATTAACAGTCTGACCTGGTGGAATGGACTGGGAGTCAACATTTTCATTTGTTTTGGAAGTTGACTGATGTCCAGGAGGAGGTTTGTCATCAATCGATATTTCACCTTTGTGAAATGAGAAAAACACACGTATACTTGATTTTATCCCATAGTGCTCTTTGTAAGCTGTATTCAATATCACAACAGTTTATGTGGCATTTTTCCTGAACAAGAAACAAAATTTCACAGTCACATGTTGTTTTCTTAAATTGACCATCACAAAAAATGAGGTTCAAGTGAAACTGCTTTTATGAAAAAATTAACTGTGACCAGAGAGAACCTTCCCAGGCAACGCCACTAGGTGCACTAGCTCAGAAAGAGTTGTTGGATTCTCGCCTAGTGTTGAAAATGCATACATCGAAAGGTCCACTCAGCAGAGCATTTTTCCAGGTTTGTATGTACCTCCTAATATGTTTGTGTGTGTGTGTGTGTGTGTGTGTGTATTCACAGGTTTTACTTCTCTAGAGAACCCAGCCTAGCACTATTAGTCATAGCTGACTCAAAAGCAATAATAATAATAACACACAAAGATAACATTAGAATTTCTCTTTCTAGCCCATTTTACTTTGCTAAGAAAATTATCTATATGTATATCTACCTAGTTGACACAAAAGTTTAAAAGTACTGCATACTTCCATATTAATGCTGGTTATTCCTGAATTCACCTTATCAATGGCTGGCAACATCATTCATCAATTTCCATAAGATAATGCTTGAGGATTAGTCTTGATACCTCCTTGTTAAATACTACTTTAAGTCAAAAATATCTGTAATTAGTGATAGAATTTTCCACCTAAATACAAGTTGAATGTGTTAACTTCTCCCCATCTTCATCACTTCAATTATTGTCTAAGCCTCTCTCCTCTCTCAACCATTCATCAATTATTTTATCCATGTTGATATTTTACTACAATTGTAGTCACCTCACAATGAATGCATGGTGACAGACACCAGTTTTGTACAACTTCACTTCCATTAGAATTCACAGCAGTGAACAACTCACCACATGCATTGGTCAGCTATCTTTGGCCTTGACCTAACCATGGCCTTGACCCTGACTAGATACCTCTCCTTTCCTCTGCAAGGATTTCTATGGTGCCAAGGTTCTGAAACTCACTGGGAAAATTCTGAGATGTATTTCATGACAAAGTGATATCCCTTGTTTGTTCTGCCTGAGTGTGATGAACAGTTTTGTTCTTTAGCTCTATATTTCTGCTCCCTGAGATCACTTCCCAACTAAACTACTTGCACATAAGCATTTGCTACAACCTCCACTCTGGAGTCAACTGTCCTTAAGATGCAGTTATTGTTCCTGAGCATTGAACTCTTCCCTCCACCCCTTAGTAACTCTTAAAAATCCTTTGAATTTTGCTATAGAATTTTTATTGTCTTAGTACTACTTTTCCATCTTCTCTTGATTTATACTCTTATAGGCATATATCTGACCCTTGTGTATTAGTTGTTATTTTATATTTATTGGTGTCAGGAGTTGGCGATTTTTTTTCCTGTAAAGAAACAAATAGTAATTATTTTAGGCTTCCTGCTACAGTCACTGTTACAACTGTGCGACTCTGCATTTGAGTAGGTTTAAAAA
>NW_022111300.1:17180094-17186225 GCF_000313985.2 Echinops telfairi
TCAACGTCAATAAGCATTTATTTACAGAAATTGCCAACAGTCTGCATTTGGGTCAAGAGCTACAGTTTATCGATTCTTCCTGTCTGCAATTATTTTGTTAGCATCTGTGTCTAACATTAAACTTTAAGATTCAAGAGAATCAGGAATATTTCTGGTTTGTTTAATTTTACATTGCTAGGATTTAGGATATTTCTTGAGTTAAAAATGCTGAATACAATTATCCTAAAGAAAGATAGACCTAGAACAATTTGATTACTGGACATAATAATTATTCTCCTTTTCTATAATATAATTTGCCTAAAATTCATCCTCTACAGAGCAGACAGAATTGACAGTCTTGAATGTAAAATTCACAAATTCTCCTTCCTGCTCAAAATGTTTAATGGTTATTATCTTGGTCAAGATAACACAAAGATAATCTCTATCGAGATAAAATCTTATACAAGTCTGCAATTCCATAGCCACTGGCTGCCAGTCTAACCTGATTACCCATTGTTCTCTGACGGTTTTTATATAGAAGCTTACAATATGATATTTCTGGAACTAAGCCATACTTTTATGTTTCAGGTCCTCTAGCTATCTTGTAATCTAGATATAAAATTCCTGGTCATAAAATCATTTCTTTAACCACTAAAGATGGCTTAAGTATTCACTTTTATTGTTCTCATAAAAGCTTTATACATATTTGTCACTATAGTTATACCTTCAGTGTTTTTATATTATTTGTTTGTGTTCTTGTGTCCACTAATTGACTATAAATGCCTTTAGAGAAATGATATATTTTATTTACTTGTCTCTCCAACACTTATACAAGTCTTGGTGTAAGATGATAATATTTAGTAAATGTTTACTGAATAAAATGAATAAATTAAAGTGATGATTTTTAAGCCTTTAAACAGTATCAGAAGCTCTGGCAATGTACTTTAATGACTTAAAGTGAAGTAGAACAGAGATAGCTAAAGTAAAAGCATGTATGTACTTATAGTATGTTTACATTTTATGTATTTAAAACCACCTCTTCTAATGAATGCCTTTTTCACGGCTGATGAGCAGAGGCAAGTAGAGCCAGGATTCACCACACTCCGCATACGCTGGGTCAGTACGGTGTGACAGAGAAAATCAGTCATTATCCACTAAGGCCAGGATTTCAGAATTCGGAGTTGGTCACTCACACTCTCAGTATGACAAACTGACAGACGAGCGGTGGTGTGTATATATGTCGTTCCATTTTCATTGCCACAGCTGTTCAGCTCGTAAGTCTATCTAGGTATCCACTCATAGATTATTGTCATCACTGTTATTATGGGACTCATCGTAGCCCTAGCGGACAGAGTAGAACTGTGTCTGTGGGGTACTGAAGCTGTAACTCTCTACAAGAGTCGAAAGTGTCTTTCTCCCATGGAACGGCTTGTGATGTCAAAGTGCTGACCTTGTGGATAGCAGCCCAAGAATAACCACCAAGCTACCAGGGCTTCCTTCACTTGGACTTGACCCCATCCCAGTGCATACAGATTCTGACATTGGTGACTAGGGGAGTGTATGTCATTGTCTTCACGTTTGTTATTTTTCATCACTGTGTACCATGTTCATTACTACTAGTCACCACCTTCCTCTTGTTGTACATTGTCTTTCCCTGGTCCATCATTTTTCCTTCTTCCTTTCCCTCTGTGATAATCATAAATGAATATTTTTCTGCTTATAACCCATTTTTGACTTTTCATCATAGATTCATACAGCATTTGTCCTTTTGAGAATGATTTATTTCACACAGCATAATGTCCTTGAAGTTTCTCCAAGTAATAAGATTTTTAGCAAACTTATTGTTAGTTTTTACTGTTGTACAGCATTCCATTGTGTGTAGATACCTGTTTGTTCATCCATTCAAGCATTGTTGATGACTTAAGTGTTTCCACCTTTTCAGCTAGTGTGAATGATGCCTTAATGAACATCAATGAAAACCAAACGCACTACTATTGAGTCAGTGCTAATCCTCCCTTGTTCACATAGTCAGATAACTCATTCCTTTGTCGGCATTATTGTCTATGTGCCAACGCACTAAACTGAACTTACGGAGATTAAATGTATTTGTATGTGCACTTGTGTATACATTTGTGAGTGTGGATATATATCCTTAGATCTATTTTAGAAATAGTTTACAGCATTGGAATAGAGTGTAATTTTATTTTAGGTCCATTGTTACTATGTTGTTAGGCTCCATTGAGTCAATTCAGAAACCGATAGGAAAAAAAAAAATCACAAAATAGCACAAGAGATCAAAACACGGCCCTGTGCTGCACCAGCCTCACAAAAATGGTCCTATGCTGGAATCCATGGTTGCTGCCAATATCAATCTATCCCATGATGGGTCTTTTCTTATTTTGCCTCCCTTCTACTTTACCAAGCATGATGTCCTTCTCCAGGGAATGGACTCTCCTGACAACATGTCCAAGTACTGGAGACGAAGTCTGGCCATCTTGGCCTTTAAGGAGAACACTGGCCATAATTCTTGCAAGACAGGTTTGTCTGTCCATGTGGAGTCCACGGTAATTTCAGTACTATTTACCAACACCACAATTCACATGTGTCGATTCCTCTTCTACAGGCTTCCTTATTCACTGTCCAACTTACGCATGCATGCATAAGGGGCCATTAAAAATACCATGGCTTAGGTCAAGCACATCTTAGTCCTCAAAGTATCCTCCCTGCTTTTCAACTCTCTGAAGAGGTCTTGTGCAGCAGATTGACCCAATATAATGCACCTTTTGACCGCTGCTGCCATCAGCCTCGATGGTGGATCCAAGCAAGACAAAATCCTTGAACAACTTCCATCTTTTGTACAATTGTTATTTGATCTAGTTGTGAGAATTTTGGTCTTGCGTACATTGAGTTGCAATCCATACTGAAGGATGCAGTCTTTGACCTTCATCAACAAGTGCTTCACATCCTCTTCACTTTCAGCAAGCAAGCTTGTGCCATCTGCGTACTGCAAGTTGCTAATAAGCCTTCTTCCAATCCAGATGCTGCACACTTCTTCATATAATCTAGCTTCTCTGATTATTTTCTCATCACGCAGATGAAATAACTAAAGTGAGAGGATTCAACAAGCAGTGGCATTCAAATAATTTAATAACCAGTTCACTGCTATAATGACTGTTTTCAGTATAAAAAAGTTTTGTACCAAAAGGAAATATATTATTTCAAAGTTGATAAACAAGAACAATAAAAGAGGTGCACAAACCAGATTGCATTATAAGACAGAGTTTTAAGTATTAATATTAAAATATTAAATAATATCTGACAATGAACAATAAAACTGTTATTTAAGATAGTTCCATATTGCTTAATGATTGGCACCCTCATTTGGAATAATCTTCAGTTGTATCTGAGCACCATCAATGGTGGGCTTCATCCTTAACTATCTTTCCACTGTAGGAGTAGGATCCTATTGCTATATAGGTAGACCAATCAGACCATTGTCATTGTGTTTAATATATTAGACACCATTCGAAACAGACTTCACGTCTCTGAATATATTATGTTCATCTTTGAAAAACCTCTTTCTGCTTCTACTGAACTTACAGCTGTGATTCTGACAATATTTTTAGCTCTTTGAGCACTTTCAGGAGTTGCACAATTCACTCATAATAGGTTGTGGGAATGTGGCACATAATACAAGCTAAAAGGAATGACAGTGTCACCCTCTGCCGATTTGACAAATTTTCTCTTTAGGTTACATGGCGGTTTCCTGAAACAGCAAATGCAAGGGAATAAAAATGTAGTTTTCCATCAAAAGTTTCATGGATTTTATGAAATAAGTCAATAAATAAATGTTGCAAGCATAATCCCATCTAATTTTGTATATCTATGGAAAGAAAGAACATTACTATAGGAGCTTAGAATATGCTGCTGTGCAGATGAATGTTTAAAAAGAGTACAGATTTTAATTTGTGATTTCCACATTGGACAGCTACCCAGGCACCCACCTTGGAGAACCCTGATTACAAGGGTCATTTTCACATTAGGTATTCATTCTGCTCAATTGGGGGAAAGTGGTTGAATTCCACCCCTGGATACAACCCAGACACACATCTTTTTGGATTTTAAACTCTGCGCTCATCCTCTTGCTCATTCTGTTCGCACCACTGCCTTCTGGACCACATACATGTTGTTCAGAAGCATAACGAAGTGTTGCAGAAGCCCAGTTCTTCTCTAAAGGTGTCTCCACGGTTTATAAGTCACACAGTTGAATGCCGTGGCGTAGTCAATAAAACACAAATAAGCATCTTTCTGGTATTCTCTGCTTTCAGCCAAGATTCATCAGACAGCAGCAGTGATATCCCTTGTTCCATAGGCTCTTCTGAATCTTGCCTGAACTTCTGACAGCTCCCTGTCGATGTAGTGCTGCAACTGTCATTGGACGATCATCAGAAAAAAATTACTTGCATGTGATATTAATGATATTGTTCTATAATTTGCTCATTCTGTTGGGTTACCCTTCTTTGGAATGTGCACAAATATGATCTCCTCAAGTCCGTTGGTTTAGTGGCTGTGTTTCAAAATTCCTGGAGAAGATGAATGAGTATGTCCAGTGCTTCAGCAGTTGCTGAAACACTTCGGTTCGTATTCCATCAAGTCCGAGAGCCTTGTTGGGGGTCATGTTGTCAGTGCATCTTGGATGTCTTCCTTCAGTGCCATTGGTTTTTGTGCTTGAACTGGTGGAACTAAGCCAACTAGTTCTTTTTGGTACGGTGATTTTGTGTATTCTTTCTACTTTCTTTTGATGCTTCCTGCATGATTCAATATTTTCCCCCATAGAATCTTTCAGCATTGCAACTTAAGGCTTTTATTTCTTCTTGGATTCTCTCAGAATGAATTATGGATTACTTACATTAGTAAAGTTAAAGGGCTGATTTTCAATTTTCCATGGCTAGGTTTATTATTTACTTTGTTATGATTTTAATTACATTTCTAAGAGTTGAAGTAAGTCAAGAGAAAATAGTGAAGCATGAGTTTATGACTGGATCTGTTCTCTATTTTCTTCAAAATATACCTACGTCATTGGCTTTTTAGAATTTTGAAA
Organism: Echinops telfairi; assembly: GCF_000313985.2. Classification (NCBI taxonomy): domain Eukaryota; kingdom Metazoa; phylum Chordata; class Mammalia; order Afrosoricida; family Tenrecidae; genus Echinops; species Echinops telfairi. The sequence goes on from NW_022111300.1 coordinate 17,185,175, forward strand.
AATGTATGTGCTATTCATTACATGTATACGTTTACACACATGATAATTATTATACATAAAATTGAGATGTAGCTATTATAAATACATATTAATATACTGTTGCTAATCATTTCCATAGAACATTCCATAAAGATGGACAATATGTCTGATCAGGATCGTCTCATGGTATTTTTTGGAGGGACATACCCCCCAAGAGCTAACGTAAGCAGGCAGAAAATTAAACCAGTGACAATCCTTGGCTGCCATATTCATGAGGGCAGTGTTCACTTCCAAGCAGTTTTTGCAAGCGGAAAATAGACCATTGGAATATACTCAGAGAACAATTACAAAGTTTAAACGAGATTCAAATTCATCATTTCAGAATTAAAACTACTTATCTGAAAATCGGGTCATAAAATTGTCTTTAGATACTTGAACAGTTTGACAGGAGGTAGGAATTCAGTTCTACCCTTTAGATTCACCACTGTAATCAAGACACCAAGATAAAGGTCAGTGACTGATATAGCTTAGTTCCTGGCTAGAAATATATATATATATATATATATATTGAACTGAAAGGAACTGTCAGGTCTTAGGCTGTTTCCCAATATTGATTTTATTCTAATAAAAATCAGAGGGTTGGTTGATGAAGATTGATAGGCTAACTTAAGCAGTAAAATAATCAATATATTGGATGATTTTAAGAGAAGATCTCATAAAGTAAGAGTGCTTACGGGATAATTTGAAGGTAGCGACATTTAGCAGAGTGGTTCATTCATTGCTTGATTGATGCTAGGTGCTGGTGAGTCCACTCCTACTCCCAATAACCCTGTGCCGGTCTCATCCCCTTGACTATGTTTGAGCCCATTATGGCATCGATGTTGCAATCCATCTTGTTGAGGGTCCCCTGCTTCTCCACTGGCCTTCTACTTGATCAAGCTGGATAACCTTCTTCAGGGATCGGCTTATCACTTATAAAGAGCATCGTGGTTTTACTACATCCAAAAATTTTTTTCTTTCATCTAGTATATTTAGTATTCCTTACCAATAGCATAACTCATATGAATCAGTT
>NW_022111300.1:17186325-17188587 GCF_000313985.2 Echinops telfairi
TATGAAGTGATTGGAATTAGCTTGGCTTGAGTCAGGTGCACCTTAGTCTTTAAAGTGACATCTTTGCTGTTTATCATTTAAAGAGGTGATTTGCTGCAGAATCATTTAATGTCATTGAGTATATATATATATATCTCCTTTTCTATGGATGTTTATTGTGGATCGAATTAAATGAAAACCTTGGCACCTGTGCTCTTTGCTCCATTTGATCTTTTCTATATTTACCATGATGTTGCTTCTTGGTCTCCTTGCGAGAATTTTGTTTCATTTACGTGGAGGTACCAACCATACTGAAGGCTGTACTCTTTGATCATTAATAAGTAACTTCATGAAGCAAGGTTGAGGTGCATATTGTGGCTTGTTCATGAGCCTTCCCCCAAAAGTGATGCTTTGTTCTTCATATCATCCAGGTTCTCAGATTATTTGCTCAGCATACAGACTGAATCTTTTGAAGAACAGATACAATCTTAACACATACTTCCTGAATCATTCATTATAATGACTTGATAATATTTCCCACCAAATACTGCTAAAGTTTGTAGTCAACACAAAATGCCTTCAACCCATGCATATCATGACGCCCACAATGAAAAGACAAAGTGAATTTATTTTAACATTGTGACATTTTCTGACAATTATAAACAGATATGGCTTTTCTAATACTGTCATGCAGGTTTTCAGAATATTCTAGTTTTGTTTTTCTTTTTTGTGATAATGCCTATACATGGATTTTGTAAGTTTGACGCCTCTAGGGTAGATACAGTGTTCAGAATGACTATGATTATCTATCTGAGCACTCATCTTATGAAATTATGTAATACAATAAATACAAGTAGTAAGAGGAACCTTGTGATGTGGCCAAACATAAACTGAGTACTAATTCACTCTCTGACGTTCCATTGTAGAAAGTTTAATGATTATTGGGTTTCAGAATTGTATTTTATATGTCTGAAACAGTGAATGACTGGAAATGTCAGTATGCTTACAAGCTTTGAGGTAAGCATTTTTGGTAAAGTGGAGAATGAAGGTTGAAAACACTCCCTGCTTGATTTGAAGTCATACCTGTCCATACCTACTAGTTTGTGGGAACAATTTACGTGATTTTAATAAATTCAGAGGAAATTTTTCTGTTCCCTGAGAAAAATGAAGTTAATAACTTAGCTAAGTTTGCACTGAATGATATGAATATGTGTTGCAGATTAATGACTAGTCAAATCAGGACAGTCATCTTTCTCTTTGTTGACTATGGGGAGAAAACCAGCATTGAATAGTGACCTACAACATGCCAGCTCCTGGCTGTCATACTCCCAGCTAACCAATCCGCACCGTGTCCATTCTGTAGACGTCAGGCTGCAGGTCTGTATCTGACAGATGAATACACAGATTCTCTCAGCTCATACACCTCATAGGTAACAGACTCGGTATTTAAACCTGGTCTTTGGATCATAATGTTCCTTCATAGGATCTAGCTGCTCACTGCTCACGTAGTCAGAAGAGAGGCTTCTTGGAGCATACATTCATTAATAAGTGTTCAGACTTATAACAGAGAGCAGTGCCGAACAAAATCCAATGGCAGCAATGTTACAGCAGTGAATTCTGTCCAAAGCTTTAACGTGTTTCACAGGATCCTCCTTTCCTGTAATTTTTTACTAAGGCTATTCTTTCTTGTGGTCTTGCCATAGAAAGTTCTTCACTTTAGAAAGGGGAATCTGTGCCATACATCATCCCCAAATTTAGCAAATGGCAGATAGCCATGAGCCAAAGTCAAATATGGTCATGGGTTTCCCAAAATGTATAGTCATCTTAATCCAAGGAAGGGTAGTAATGAACAGATATGGGGTTCATTAAATTCAGGTGCAACATTATGACACTGCAATTGGGCACTGAGAACCTCTCCAGGTTTTCCCCTTGCCTAGAAATTCTGAGACCAGAGGGCATTCCATTTTTAGAACTTTAATGAGAAGATCTACAGACCTTACCATATTAACCGAGGTCTCAGGAAACATTGTTGACTGAAGGAATCAGTGGGTTAAATAGTCAGTGCTCCCAATTTTGGTAGGAAATACCTGTACACCAAATGAAATTAATTAATTCTTTTTTTTTAATCATTTTATTGGGGGCTCATACAACTTTTATCACAATCCATACATACATCAATTGTGTAAAGTACATTTGTACATTCATTGCCCTCATCATTCTCAAAATATTTCCTCTCCAATTAAGCCCCCGGCATTAGGTCCTCATTTTCCCCCTCCCTCCCCG
>NW_022111300.1:17190488-17194797 GCF_000313985.2 Echinops telfairi
ATGATAGTGGGACAGGAGGAAAATCAAGGGAAATAGAGGAAAGAGCTGGGAGGCAAAGGGCATTTATAGAGGTGTAGATAAAGACATGTACATATGCAAATTATTTCTTATTGTGTAAAATTCCTAGATTTATTTCTCATATCGAAAAACATATGTTTTGAAGGCCAACAAAAATATGTACCTAGTTGTATAGCTCTGTATGGGTCTGAAGGAACCTTGGTAGCCCTGAGGGTTAGGTATTGGGCTGGTAAATACAAGGTCAGCAGTTCAAAACTACCAGCCACTCCACAAAGGACAGTTGAAGCTGTCCACTTCTCTAAAGTGTTCCAGGCTCAGACACTCGATACATAGCCTACCTGAATTAGAATCAACACCATGGCAGTGAGTAGTTGTGAGGTAGTTAGTTTATTGTGCTCACCTGTCCCATAAACACATGTGAGGTTAATTAAAGGGTGGAGAGATAAATGGCTCAGTGAGCCTCACCTTTAGTTCTCAGGTCTCTTGCTTTCTGATGGTAATGATAGCCAATGTTTTGTGTTAACTTGGCTAAGTCAAAATTCGAAGAGCTTTAGCAATTGAGAACATCTTAATCACTCAGGATGAAATACGAGTGTAATCATTGTGATACAATTGGTATATAACCTGATTTCAACGTAAGTGGACACTGTAAAAGAATATGTTTCCTCACTGAGTAAATATGGATTCTGCATCTAGCTCCTCATCTTATCACCAATTTTTTAGAGTTGAACAAACAACCTTATCCATTTCTTGATGGTCCTGGATGACCTCCATCACCTGCCGTCATACCTGTCAACCTTGGATTCAATCAGCCCTGCACTCAGAAGCCTGCTGTCTGACATTGTGATCTTGGGCTCGTCAGCCCCTTCACTCCTGTGAGTCAAGAAAAGCCCTGGGGATGGCAGCTGACCGGCAGACTTCGACAGCAGTGTGGACCATTACCTTGTTATAAACCCCTCTGTTTCTGTTTGTATATAATGTTCACTGGTTTTACTTCTATAGAGAAGCATGCCTAAGGCAGACTAAATTGATAGAAGTGTTCATTGTGAAGCAACTAGTACTGACTTTAAGTTGATTCCGACTCAGTGAACCTATGTACCACAGGGGGGAAAATACTTCTTAGGCCTGTGCCATCCTCATACTGGTTACTATGTTTGAGCGCAATATTACAACCATTGTGTCAATCCATCCCTTGGGAGTCTTCCTCAATTCTGAACACACTCTGCTTTATTGAGCACAATGTGTGTTTTGTTTTCATCACCACCACCACCACCACCCCACACACACCAGGACTGGTTTCTCCTGATAACATGCCCCAAGGTATGGGAGATTTAATCTTACCATCCTTCTTTCAAGGAACACTCTGGTTATATTTCCTCCAAGACAGATTTGTCCATTGTTATGGTATTCTCAAAGTTCTGTGCCAACACCAGAATTCAATTGCATCACCTTGGTTTTATACCTTGCCCAGGTTTCCCATGCATATGAGGCAACTAAAGATAGCATGACTTAAATCACACTCTCCTAGTCCCCAAAGTGAAACCTTTGCTCTTTAACTTTACAAAGTTCTTTTGCAGCCAATGTGCCCAGTGCAGTGCATTGTTTAATTTCTTGAATGCTGTTTCCATGAGCATTGATTGCTGATCCAAGCAAGATGAAATCCTTAACTGCTTTAGTTTCTCTATTTATCATGATGCCAACTCTTGGCTCAGTTATGAAGATTATTGTTTTGTTTACTTTGAGGTCTTTTCCATCCTGAAGGCTGTCGTTTTTGATCTCCATCAGAAAGTACTTCCAGTACTCTTCCTTTTCAGCAAGCAAGGTTGTGTCATCTGTACATGAGCCTCACTGCAAACCTGTCCTCATGTTCTGCACCATAAAGTCCATTTTCTCTGATTACGTGCTGAGTGTGTGAATGGAATAAAAATGATGATAGGATACAAACCTGGCACACACCTGTCTTGCTATTAAACCATGCAGTGTCCCTTTGTTCTGTCCAAATGACTACCTCTTACAGTCATTTGTACAGATTCCACATTAGCACCATTATGTGTCTGGAATTCTGATTCCTCACACTGTATTGCATAGTTTGTTATAATCCGCAAAGTCAAATACATTTGCATAGCTAACCAAGCATACTTAAATATAGTTGTCATATTTTCAGCTTTCAGCTGAGATCCATCAGAAGTCACCATGATATATCTGGTATTACATCTTCTGAATCCACATTATGTTTCTGGCAGCACCTTGTCTATGTACTACTGCACTCACTTTTTGAATCCAGGAAAAAAATTTCAGGAACAATTTACTTGCAGGTGATATTAATGATATTGTTTGAGGATTTCTGCATTCTGTTGGGTTACTATGGGAGTCTTGGTGGTGTGGCAAGTTAAACATTGGCTGCTAACCATAAGTTTAGCGGTTGAAACCACCAGGTTTTCCACCATCGAAAGAAGAGGATTCTTTTCCATTCATTTTTCCAGTTTTCTATCTCACTAATTTTTTTTGGAACACAAGAGTGAATGCTTCCAATGTTAGATCACTTTTTGGAAACATTTGAATTGTTCTTTGACTCCTTCTGGAGATGTGCTTTGTAGCCATTCTTCAGGCTACCTTGGCTTTCTTCATTCAATACCTCAGTGTTATCAATCCTTGTTCAGACGGCACCTTTTGAAATGACTAAATGGCCACAAATGGCTTTGGGTTCTGTAACTCCATGTATTTCTTCCATCTTTTTTGAAGAGTTTATTGGCATAATTCACAAATCACACAAATCAATAGTTCAATGATAGTAAAAAAAAGTGGTATAATCACCACAATTTTAGAATTTTTTCTGTGTTCTTATACTCATTATTATTAGCTCCCCATTTCCCCCCCAACCTCCCATGACATATCACCAAGGAACCATTCATCCAGTTACTATTTCTATAGATTTACTTATCCTGGGTTTCGTATGCAGGAAAACTTTTTTTTTTCCAAAAAACTAACAATAGCAAAGTAAAACAGAGAAGAACATTGAAATAAAGCCATTAGTATTTTAAAAGTATAGAACAAATTTGAAATGGATCAAAAGGGAAATCACATGATAAGCTATTGCATTTAACCCTAACTGAATCTGCCAGAATCAACTCTACAATGCTCTCTGTCTGATAGCAAAGCTATTTACATCCCACTGATATGGTCAAAGGGAATTGGCCCAAGGCTTAACCCATGTATGGAGCCTAAAAATGGATTTGGGGCTTCCACCGTCATCCATATATAGGTGTTCACAAGCCAGGTGTTCACAATTTCAGTTCTGATTCCCTTCTTTCCTTCCTAGTTGGATGACATCATTTGCAATCCTTGGACTGCACAGGCTGCTGTGCTTCCTCCAGGTGAGACTTAGTTGCTGCCTCACTCTTTCCATCTCCTTTTGATATTTTCTGCATTATTCAATATTTTCCTAAAAAAATACTTTAACATGGTTGAAGTGATTCTTCTGTTTATTTATCTTGAGATGAGCAGAGCATATCCTTACTTTCTGTTTGTCTAATTTCAGGATTTGCACATTTCATTATAATGGTTTACTTTGACTTTGAAAGTGTCTTTGGAAATGTTCTGTTCAGTTCATTCACATCATCCTTTTTCCATCAGTTTTAGTTACTCTTTGTCCAAGAGAAAATTTGAGAATCTCTTATGAGAATATCTACTATGCCTCTTCTTGTTTCCCTGTGCATTTAAAAAACAACTTATTTTTAACACTTTTGTTGACATCTAATTCACCTATCATACAATTTATTATTTGATCATATTGAGAAGAGTTGTGCTATCGTCACCACCATCAATTTCAGAATATTTTTTCTCATACGCATTGTTGTTAGTTCCAGACAACCTCTCCTCTCATGCCACTCAGTAAGTGTCAAGCTTACTGGCTCTATAGATTTACCTACCCTATATTTCAGATACAAAACACAGAGAGCCAACAAATGAACAAAAAAAACAATAATGAAAATACAAAGACTTTAATGAAAAACAAAGCATAAAAGTTTAAAAATAGACAACTTTAAAATGGGTGAAAGGAGAAATCCAGTGATTTCCTCTTTTTAATGACTTTTGCTTTCTTCATGCACAAGGTGCTGCATGTCATCTTGCAGCTCCTCTGGTCACTGCTAGTGGAGGCTCCGCATCTGTTCTTATGACGGTCTCTGTGTTCAGCTGGGAGCTACTTAAAGGGATGTTTTCGCTCTCATGGAATAGTTCTAATTTTTTTTTTTTTTAGTTTAGTTTATTAATTTTTTTAATCGTTTTATTA